>NC_092720.1:185410200-185784351 GCF_047496885.1 Scyliorhinus torazame | reverse complement strand
AAATTATGAGGGGCATAGACAGAGTGGATAGTCTGAGACTTTTCCCAGGGTAGAGGGGTCAATTACTAGGGGGCATAGGTTTGAGGTGCGAGGGGCAAGGTTTAGAGGAGATGTACGAGGCAAGTTTTTTACACAGAGGGTAGTGGGTGCCTTGAGCCCGCTTCCGGAGGAGGTGATGGAAGGAGGGATGATAGCGATATTTAAGGGGCATCTTGACAAATACGTGAATAGGATGGGAATAGAGGGGTACGGACCCCGGAAGTGTGGAAGGTTTCAGTTTAGACGGGCAGCATGGTCAGCACAGGCTTGGAGGACCGAAGTTCCTGTTCCTGTGCTGTACTTTTCTTTGTTCTTTGTTCTAATTAGTCAGACACAATTTCCCTTTCACGAAGCCACATCAACTCTGCTTGATTAGGTGCTGCTATTACTTCCTTAATAATTGATTCCAAGATTTTTGCAACAACAGCTGTCAGGCCAATCGGCCTATAGTTACCCGCTTTTTGCCTCCCACCCTTTTGAATAGGGGTGCCAAATTGGTAGTTTTCCAATCCTCTGATACTTCTCCAGAACCCAAGAATTTTTGGAAAAACACAACCAATGCATCCAATACCTCTGAAGGTACTTCTTTTAGGATCCTTGGATGCAAGCCATCGGGCCTTCTATGTGAACCCCCTGGTCAGTTTCTTCTCTGTGTGTTTTTTAGATTAGCATTACACAGTCTTTTCCCTTCTCTGGGTCTCTTGACAATCTGCATTAACGACTAAAAAGTCTGAAGAATCAGGTCGTCACTTGTCTGACAGCTGTAGGGAATCGACCCGGCCGTTTATTGTTAAAACATTAAAAATGGGATATTTCAAAGCAGCCACTAAATTTTGACTCTGGGGCCGTGAGCTAAAGCTCTCTGAACCTAACTTGTCAATCCCACCCCAAACCAGCGGTGAAACCAGATGCTCTCCAATGAGTCGTGTTGCCCTGATATTGCTTCGATTGGCTGCATCCACCCATCTCTTCGGTTGACGAAAATGGATCAACTTGGAAGCAATTTCGACTTTGCAACTTTCAGGGGGTTGCATACCGAATGGACTTGTGCTCTGTTGCTATTCCACCCTCGCCCCCCGCCCAACCCCCTACACACCTCCCTCAGCTGTTAATGTCTTACCAACTGCCGTCGGTTCACTTTCTCCCCAAAGGCCTGTTCACATTCCGTAGCTGGTACTTCTCTGTACGTCTTGAATTCGTAGGTTAGGACGATGAAATCTGCTTGCTGACTCGCAACTTCCGCGTTGCCTTCGGAGAACCTGGAGGGGGAGGCGCAGCAACCCCACATCCTCACGTCACCATCCCAAGGCGGAGTGGGGTGGAGGGAGTTTGAGGAACAATGCTCAGCCCCACCCCCCCCCCAACCAACCAACCACCAAGTCCCATCCCCGGAAATTTAGTAATGGTTCGGTGGCCTTTCTGATGCCATCTACTGCCTTTGAAGAACATCTGGCTGGATGTATGCCTGGCTGATAATCAATTTAGCGGCCGCACAAGGTTACAATTACGAGGTTTATTATGAGAACGTTATATTTTGATACGGTGTGATTGATTTAAGTTAAACTGAAGGAGGTCTTTTGAAGTCTGCCTCACAGAAAGTGTGGGTGATTTGATAATTATTTACTGGGGTGGGGTTGGTGGTGTTAGGGTTGCTGCTTTATATTTGAAGACAATGGTAGTTGCCTGTGCGCTCACAGTAAATAAACTGCCAATCTCCAAAGTCACAATATTGTTGAGATTTTTCGCCCTTCTTTATTAATTCACGGAACTGGCAAGGCCAGTGTCATGTTGTGTAGACTGGTCGGTGTGAATGATGCAGTACAGGGCATCTGGTTCTTGACTAGTAAAATAATTTATTATAAAACAAATTTGTGGTAAAGATAATACAAAGTACTAACACTCACTAATTATTCTAGAACTACTGCAAAATACCTCTATCTACCAACATGACTTACTCCCAACTCTCCTCGGCACAGTGTTATGTGTTAGGTTTACACTGCACCTCCTGGTCGGAGGTCATGTACATTATTATTATACAAGATTGCTTACGCATATTATCCCAGCCAGCATTTGTTCCCCACCTCTAATTGTATTTGAAATTACTTTGCTCAGTCATTTCCAGACATTTAAGAGTCAACCACATTGCTGTGGGTCTGGAGTCACCTGGAGTCCACACCTAACAAGGATGACAGATTTCCTTCCCTATAGGGCATGAGTGAACCAGGTGGGTTTTTATGACAATTGATGATAGTTCCATGGTCACTGTTACTGAAATCAACTTTATATTCCAGATTTATTAATGAATTCAAATTCAGACTTGAATGCATACCCCCAGAGCATTAACCTAAATCACTGGAGTACTAGTCCAGTGTCATTACCATTATGCCACCATCTCCCAAGTTGTGTGGTAAACAGTTGTGATCTAAACTGTCGTTTTACTTTCAGGATAAAAAGTGTGCAACTCAAGAATAGCTGATCAGAATCTCTACTTAGATATCTGTCTCATGTGATTCATGTTGTGAAGTTGATTGGTTTTAAGATAGGAATGTCACAGAGAAAGCCGTGGTAATATTGGTTACAATTCCTAAATATTGCAGGCAGGATCACCTGGATGCGAGAGAGTTAGAGGCCAAACGTCTGTGTGGTCCATCATCCTGGAATGCAAGTAGAACCTGACACTGGATTGAAAATATGAAACTAATTAATAGTTATAATGAAGGTGGAAAATTGTCCAGCTAGTGATAGGGTCTCCAGTGAGACTGAACAGCCCAGATCCAAATGTAGCATAACCTGGAAAATATCCATGCTTGGGTTGACATGTGACAAGGAAATTCGCTTCACACAAATGCTAGGCAATAGCCACCTCCTTGATGCTCAATGAAATTACGACCACTAAATCCCCCACTGTCAATACCATGGTGGTTCCTGTGGGCCAGTAAGTGTACTGGACTAGCCATATAAATACTACCAGAGCAGGTCAGAGGCTGAGAATTCTGCAGCCAGTAAGTCACCTCCTGACCCCCCCCCCCCCCCCCCCCCCACAGCTTATCCTGCATCTACAAGGCACAAGACAGGAGTGTGAAGAAATGCTTTCCCCATGCCTCAATGAGTGCAGCTACAACAATACTAAAGGAGCTCGACACCATCAAGACTAAGCAGCCGGTTTGATTCCACAAACATTCAATGCATCCACGACCGGAGAACAGTGGCAGTCATGTGTATTGTTAGGAAGTTGGAACAAAATGAAAAATGAATAATTGAATAAATAAGAAAATGACTGGCCTATAGCTGCACTGCGGGTTTGTGTGATGCAGATTAGATGAGTAGCAGGGTGACATCACTCCTTTATTAAGCAAAGTAGAACCGAGCAATCTGGTGGCCTAGATCATAGCCACGCCCAGTTTGCAGTTTTTTTTTTACCTCAGAGAGAATCAAGCTGTTTGACAGGATGTAATAGCAATCTGTCTGTGTTTGACCCCCAGAGATTTTACTCAAACCTCAAAGAAGGGTTCCCAAAAGAAAACTCAGACCCTGTGTGGTAAATATTTGCCGGATGTGGTTCATAGTGTTAAAATCTATGGGATGCTGTTTTGAGGCGGGTGTATTCTCGGAGTTTAGAAAAGTAGATATATTGAGGGGGTAATTCGAATATGCTGTCTGGGCAACCATTCCATAGAATCTATAGAATCCCGACAGTGCAGAATGATGCCACTCAGCACATCACGTCTGCACCAAACATCCAAAAGAGCAGGCTACCCAAGCCCACTCCCCCGCTCTATCCCCGTAACTCCACCCAACCTGCACATCTTTAGACTGAGGGAGGAAACCGGAGCACCCGGAGGAAAGCCACACAGACATGGGGAGAACGTGCAGACTCCACACAGACAGTGACCCAAGCCGGGAATCGAACCTGGGACCCTGGAGCTGTGAAGCAGCAGTGCTAACCACTGTGCTGCCGTGCCACCTAATATTATAATTAATTGTAAATATTGTTCCTTAATTTATCCTTTCTTGTTCAAAGTTCAATAAACATTTTGTTATTTGAATATTTACAACAAGACTAACCCTTTGCTTCACCAGGTTGAATCTCTTTTCTTAAAGTTTCTTTCCGTGGAGATAGTGCTGGAGTGAGGGCCCTCTTGGTGCAGATGGAATCGGAGTCAGTTCGGGAGATGAGCTTGGAGCATTGGTAATGGCGCCACTTCTGGTGTCACTGATAAAATATTCTACAATCCATTGGTGGTGATGGCCACACTAAACATTTGGAGGCAGCTCTGTCTACATGTTGAAAAGGTGGCAGACTCGCATCCGGCGTCCAGCTGTACCCATCACCTATTCGAGCCAGCAAGGCTGGATGCCACATTTAGTGATCGGTGAGAGAGAGAACTGGAGAAGGTGGGGGACATATTTTTGGAGGGGCGGCTCACTAGCTTGGAGGAGTTAAAGGAGAAATATGGGCTTTCAGATGTGGACAGATTTAGATACCTTCAGGTATGGAGCTGGATTAAGGAGCTTTTTCAGGACTTCCCAGTGGTTCAGCCATCCACCTTGTTGGAGCAGACTTTATCCTGCGCAGGATTGGTGGAGGGTATGTACCAATGAATAGTGGGGGAGGAGTTGGGTTTGGTTGAATGGGTGAAGGCAAAATAGTTGGAGGAGTTGGGGCTGATACTGGAGGAAGGGGTGTGGTGTGAGCTTTTGAGAGTGAATGCAACATCACCTTGCGCAAGGCTGAGCCTCAGATGGGTTAGATGGTAGGTGTGAGCATTGTTCAAGGAGATTCACACTTCACACGCACATGTTCTCACCGTGCCCCAGGCTGGTGGAATTTTGGGGGCCCTTTATTGAAACCATGTCAGCGATCTTGAATGTGGGGGTACATCCCTGCCCACTGGTGGTGATTTTTGGGGTCTCTGAAGTGGCAGAACTACGGAGAGGAGCAGGGGTGGATGTCCTAGCCTTCGCTTCATTGGTGGCACGGAGACGTATCCTATTGGGCTGGAAGATGACGGCATCGCCGAAGGCTTTGGCATGGCTGGGTGATTTGATCGAGTTTGTTCACCTCGAGAAGGTCAAACATACCTTGAAAGGGTCGATTGACAGGTTCTATCGAAGATGGCAACTGTTTATAGTATACTTCAAAGAATTGGTCACTGCTAGAGTTTAAGAGGGGGAAGGGGATTTGTTTCTTTATAAGAATAGTAGTCTGGGTGGGGAGGGGTGGGGGCGGGCAATAGGGGCAACTGTCTTTGTAAAAAGGTTTTGTTTATGGAATTTTGTTTAAAATGTGTGTTATGGTTCCCGTCTTTTATATTATTTTGTACGGAAAATGCCAAAAAATTTCATTACAATAATTTCCAAAGAAAAAAAGAAGTTGCCAGACGAAGAATAGAAGTAGGCCTTCAGGAGCTCAGAAGGAATTTGGACTGATTCTGGGAGAATTGGGTGGGCAGTATAGCATACTTCTGTAAATTTCATTTTTTTGGTCATGCTAAAAGTAAGAAGGGAGTATCATAGAATCATAGAATTTACAGTGCTGAAGGAGGCCATCCCCATAACCCAGTAACCCCACCTAACATTTTTTGGACAGTAAGGCAATTTAACATGGCCAATCCACCTAACCCGCACATCTTTGGACTGTGGGAGGAAACCGGAGCTCCCGGAGGAAACCCACGCACACACAGGGAGAACGTGCAGACTCCGCACAGACAGTGGCCCAAGCCGGGAATCGAACCTGTGACCCTAGAGCAGTGAAACAACAGTACTAACCATTGTGCTACCGTGCCGCCCTCTATTTAGTTAAGTGGTTTAAAATGTAAGTTGGCAATAAAGATAGTGTTCGCTCAGGAGTGCTTTTTGACCTTTGTTACAATAAATGTCTTAAAACGTGAAATCTTGTCAGGTCATCCTCTGAGCTATTAACTGGAAGTGCAAATTTAATTTCTGTAAAAGTTATCAGGCTGTCAGGAGATAGTAGCAATAAGCTTGAGGGGCTGAATGGCCTCCTCATATTCCTATGACCCTCCGAGTAAACATACATCTAGATAAGTGAGTGCCCAGTGGAAAACTATAGTTTCTAACTCACTGGGAATATTACCCATGAAAATATGGAATTCTGTAACCGCACAGGCTTTAATCCTGATGTATGTAGTGCGATGCAGATGCCAGCAGATGGTGGTAGAGAGAGAGGAGTGACTGAGGAGAACGACTCACCTGATGAAGGAGCTATGCTCCGAAAGCTAGTAATTCCAAAGAAACCTGTTGGAATTTAGCCTGGTGTTGTAAGGCTTCTTATTATGCCCACTCCAGTCCAACGTTGGCATCTCCACATCATGAGCAGAATGAGACAGGTCCATCAGCAGATGGGGATGGAGAGCGAGGGAGCATGATCAAAGAGAGTGAGGTAGGTCCACCAGCAGAGGGTGATAGAGAGAGGAGTGGCTGTGTGCAGTAGATGGCACGAACAGATGGTGATAAAGGGAGAGGTATGATTGAGTGCAGTGAGACATGAGCATCATGACATGGAGATAGAACGCGGGAGGGTGATTGAGTGCAGTGAGACAATGATACCAGCAGATGGTGTGAGAGGGAGCGAGTGAGAGGTGGTATCTGAGGTCAGTGGCGCAAGGACCTGAGCAGAAGGTGATAGTGGGATGACTGAGGGCAGTGAGACAGGGACACCAACAGATGGTGATAGAGAGAGGGGGTGACTGAGGATAGTGAGACAGGGGCACCAGCCAATGATGATAGAGAGTGGGACGACTGAGTGCAGTGGCACAGGATCATCAGCAGATGGTGATAGAGAGAGGGAAGATTTGCCCTGCTTGTGGGTCAGGAGGTTTGCAACAAAAGTAAATATCCAACTGTGAATATACAATGTTCAAAGTTTTGTGTGTGAGGGAACAGTGTGTGATGCTGAGGGAACAAAACAGTGGAATATGGCTGAAAGTGTGTCCGTGGACACGTGTGATGCAGGCAGTCATTGTCAGTTGTCCTTCGATTCGAGGTCATCTACTCAGTCATGATTTTCAGTCTCCATGTGACTGAACAGGTGAATTCCCAAGTCACAGATCTGTGGACACATAGGGACAGGAATCCCAGTGGGTAGTGGGATCCCGAATATAGAACATGCTTCCTATTCTTTTCTTCTCTGCCGTTCCTCTGTCTCTTGGTTAAGACATAGCGTAGTGGTATTGTAATTGTACAAGTAAATTGGAGAGCCACAGTAATCCTCTGAGGACCGGGGTTCGTATCCCCATCTGACAGATGGTAAAACTTGAATTCGATACAAATCTCGGAAGCTAGGTCTCATGTTGACTGTGAAATCATTGCCGACTGTCGTAAAAAACAATCTAGTCTACTAATGTCTGTTTAGGGAAGGAAATCTGCCACCCTTATACTGTCCAATCTACATGTGACTCCAGACACTATACTGGTTCACTCTTAAGCATCCTGTGAAATTGTCCAACAAGTCGCACAGTTCTAGTGCAGCTGGGGATTTCATGAATGCACAGGGGTAAAAAAAGTATGATGGAATGTAATGGACAAGTTGCCTCCATTGGTATGAAGCTTCTTCCAGTTATTAATTCAATGCTCCACGTTTTCAGCCTCAGAATACCTTTTCTTTGTCCTCCCCCTGAACATTAGTCATTCCGAAAATCGGATCTGGGGGAGGCGGGAGACAGTTTTTGGCAATCTGGGCAGTGTCCAGTCTATTACAATTGATTTTATAGGAGTTCTGTCTGGATGCCTATGGAACTGACGTTGAGAAGGACATACGCTTTTGTATGATGGTGCGTCCCCCACCCTCCCCTCCCCTCCCCCATCCCCACGCTCCATTGAATCATGGGAGTGCAGCTGAGGTATTGCTGCTTGGATTTCTCTTGCACTCTGATGTTTCTCCAAAACACAATCTGGCTCTGATTGCAGCAGGGGAGGCTGTGGCGTAGTGTATTGTCACTGGACAAGTAAACCAGAGACCCGGGTTCAAATCCCACATCGACAGATGGTGAAATTTAAATTCAATAAAAATCTGGAATTAGAAGTCTAATAAAACCATTATGGATTGTGGTAAATCTGTCGTCCTTACCTGGCCTGTCCTACTTTGGTTGACTTGCGGAGATCTTTGTTGTCAAACACTCGCTAACGTAGTTTGTCAACGGTTAATCTGGCGCAGGTGACCTAGTATTAGATCTTCCTCATAAATGGTAACATTTTTAGAAAGAGGCAGCGGCCAAGGTATCGGAAATGCTCAATTTATTCCAGAATCTCTCCTTTAGCATAAAAAAGAGGTGGAATACTTGGTGTGGTTAGATAGATGTGTTTTGTTTTGGCAACATTCATGTATGTGGAACAAGGAGATTGAGAGAGGATTGAAAGTCTTGTGCAGGTTGAGCACAAGCGTCATGCACAGACTGTGGGCAATGCAAGCCTGCTGTGCTCAGTGTAGTTTTGACACAAGGTGACTAGGTGGCCCTGATGGCTTCACACATCTCTTTGGGACTTAAAAGCTGTCTGGTTTCAATATCAATCTCATTGCACAGGTAATGTATATTGTCGAACTCAGTGAGGGTCTGCTGTACCTGGAAACTGGATGTGGTGTGTTCCTGTCCATCTCTCACGTGTGCTGGGACTGTGATGCAGTGCCCGGTGTACTTAAAATCTTGTACACTCCTCACCCCACCAAGGGTGAGGGAGTGGAGTAAGAGGCTCCACATTTTCTCTCTCTTCACTCTCCTCACATAACTCATTCTCTGATCCTTCTTTCTTTTCCACTTCCTTGATTTTCTCATTTCTCATATTAATTTTTCTATTTTTCTTTAAAGATATTTTATTCCACACATATACAATCTCAACAAAATACATAGTCCATCAAAGCATTTAACAGATTGTACAGCTTTTCCCCTTTTAATCGCCCGCCCCCACAGCTCCTCAAATAAAGTTATGAATGGCTCCTCCGCACCTCACAGGGCTCTCCTGACCCCTCAAAGCAAACTTAATCTTCTCCGGTGGAGAAATCATACAAGTCCCCCAGCCAGACCTCCACCCCAGCGGTGTATCCCACCTCCAATTCAGCGGGCAATCTCAGTTGCGAAGCCCATGATATCGCCCCCCTTCCCCTCCAACAGCTCCGGCTCCTCCAAAACCCCAAAGATTACCACCATAGGGTGTGGCTTGACCTCAGCCCCCACAATCCTGGATAACATCCCAAACACCACCTCCCAAAAGCTCTCCAGCTTCTCACAGCCCCAAAATATCTGAGCATGATTTGCCGGCCCCCCTCCCACACTTCTCACATCCATGGGCCACCCCCTGAAAGAACCCGCTCATCCTTGCTCGAGTCATGTGTATCCTGCGCACCACCTTGAACTGTATCAAGCCCTCCTCACAAGGAGGAGGCTGAGTTCACCCACCACTTCGCCTCCCACCATAGCTCCCAACCTATTTCCATCCCCAACTCCTCCTCTCACTTATGCTTTATCCTCACTACCTGTGCCTTGCCCTGCTCCCCCAAGCACTCGTGTATGTTCCCAATCCTCCCCTCCCCCAAGTCAGCAGGGAGCAGCAGTTGCTCGAATACCACGTTCTTTGGTAGCTCGGGGAACATCTGCCACTCTTTTTGTGCCAAGTCCCACGCTTGCACGTACCTAAACCCGGTACCCATCGACAGCTCAAACCTCTCCCGCAGCTTGTCCAGCTCCACAAACCTCCCCTCTGCTCCAGCCCTACCTCCCTCCACTTTACATACATCCCATCCATCCATTCCCCCCTCCCGGCATAAACCTATCGTTCCCACACAATGGCATCAACACCAACATCTTATCCAGCCTAAAATGCATCTTCAACTGGTTCCATATCCTGATAATCAATTGTACCACCAGATTCCCTGTATACTTCCCCGAGGCTAACGGCAACGGGGCCTTCACCAGGGCCCTCAGACTGGAACCCTTGCAAAACTCCCCTCCAACATAATACATCCCCCCCTGCCCAGTTGAAGGATTTCTACCATTCGGTTACCAGCAGCACTTTGCGATTACTGGAACTCAGTAGAAATTTGCAGTCAAAACTTCTCAGGTGCCAATAAGAATTGTTTTATTTGTCTTCTATTGATTATAATTTGAAAGTCATTTAAAAGGCAAATCGTAGACAATTTGAAGCTTTTAAAAGAATCAGAGACATTATCTTCTTGCTTAGGCTAACAGCTCAACAATAACTTTTAAAAGTCAAAGTCTGAAAATGAAATATGACAGAGAGAAAGAGTTAGAGAGAGAGCTAATCTTCAGCTTCAAACCAACAAAACAAAAACTATCTTCAATATGTAACATTACTTCTAATTGTTACGTATCGACATACTTGTGTATGTTAAGGAATGCGATATTCTGCTTCATCTTTACCAGCAAAAAACTGGTTTTATGCTGGTTGGCTATTGTAACAATGGAGACTTAGATTATCGTAGAATTTACAGTGCAGAAGGAGGCCATTCGGCCCATTGAGTCTGCACCGGCTCTTGGAGAAGAGCACCCTACCCAAGGTCAACACCTCCACACCCTATCCCCATAACCCAGCAACCCCACCCAACACGAAGGGCAATTTTGGACATTAAGGGCAATTTATCATGGCCAATCCACCTAACCTGCACATCTTTGGACTGTGGAAGGAAACTGGAGCACCCGGAGGAAACCCACGCACACACGGGGAGGACGTGCAGACTTCATGTAACCTCTTCAAGCAATGCTGGACAATGATTTGCAAAATGTCGAGAAAGTTGGAATCAAATATATATTTGATTCAATGTTTTATAAACTGGCCATTAAAATGTTTCAGCCTTATAAGTTATGGAATGTGGTTCATGCTGTAATCATGAATGGCCCGAAAAGAGAACAATAGAGCTTTTAAGTTACTGGACCCTTGTCACATCGTTGCCATGGAATTCAGCCCTTGTCCTTGAGTTAAAAGTGTTTGTTTTATCAGACTTCGGTGTTACTTTAAAACTATGTAAAATGAATTTGCAGAATATGTGTCTCTTCAATCCTTAATTTAAAACTGGGGCTTAATATTTACGCTTAAACAGCTATCTTTTACCTGTATTAGTTGTATTAGAAATACCTGGCTTTTACCCCCCCCCCCCCCCCCCCCCCCCCGCACGCCCCCCCCCCCCCCCTCCACCAAGGCCTTACCTTCTCCACATTCGCAGCCCAGTAACAATACAGGTTTGGGAGTGTCAACCCCATTTCTGCCTCTGCCATTGTAGCAGAGCCCTCATCACCCTCGGTACCTTCCCTGCCCATATGACCTTCAAAATCAGTGCTTCCACCCTGCGAAGAACGCCTTTGGGAGAAAGATCGGGAGGGTCTGAAAGACAAACAGGAACCTTGGCATCACATTCATTTTTACCACCTGCACCCTCCCGGAACACGTCAAGTGTAAATTATGCCACCTTTTGAAATCCCTCTTAACCTCCTTGATGTTTATCTTTTGGCAACTTCTTCATTTGGGATATTTCTGACATTCTCACTCTTGGGTTTTTTCTTTCTCTCTCTATCTCTCTGTTTTTTTGCTTCCATTATCTCACTTACTTCCTCTGCCTCCCCGTTTCCCCCTCTCTCTCTGGCTTTCACCCCATCTCCAGACTTTTGAGCACCAACATCACCCCTCCCCTCGCCACCTCTCTTATCTCTCTGCTTTTTAAAAAACTTTTATCTCATATCTGTCCTTCCTTTTTGTAATGACTCAGGCCAGGCCTTTGAGATTGTTCAATTAGAATATGAGTTCCCTGATTAGTGGCCCAATCAGGGAATCCCTTTCTGTGTATATAACAGGGAGTGTCAGATCCTCTTCACTCCCAGTGTAGACAGCAGACTGAATGGTCATGGTTGTTCAGCTGTTGGGTTTGTAAATAAAAGGAATTCTTGTGATGGGACATCTGCCTCCGTGGACTTATTACAGTGGCAATGAGGAAAACGGAATGACCCGAAGAAACCTGCTCATCAGCAGCTGCCACATATTGAGGGTAAGCCACTGACAAGCAAAATGCCTTTATTCGGGAAGTTGGACTCTTTTGACCCTGCAGTGGGAGACTGGGCCCAATATGTAGAGCGGATGAAGTACTTCTTTGGAGCAAACGATATAATTCCGGATGAAAAGCAATGGGTCAGCCTGCTGATCGCGTGTGGGCCAGCAGTCTTTGCCATTATGCGCAGTCCCACTTTTCCGGAGGCACCGGGCATGAAACCTTTCCAGGAATTAACAGACTTAGTAAACGAGTACTGTGACCCTATGCCACCTCTGATCCTGCGAAGTTACCGGTTTTACTCAGCATTCCAAGACACTGGGGTGTCGGTTACAAACTTTTGAACAAGATTAAGGCGATTAGCAAAGGCTTGCGAATTTGCCTGATGCTAAATGAGATGTTCCGAGACCGTTTGGTATGTGGAATAAATAATTTAGCAATACATAAACGTCTGTTAGCAGAGGCCGAGCTGGCTTCATCCTTAGAAAACGCGGCAGGAGAAGCGTATGAGTTACAGAGTACTCTGACGGAGTACCATACCAGGTGAAACCGCTGGAGGATAGGCAACTGCATAGACACCCTCAGGAACAACTCGGATACTAAGTTAACCAGGCCCACTCGCAGAAGCCTCCCAAGCAAGGGAAAATTAGGTCCAGACAGACGGCAGCCCTGCAGCCTTTCGTCCGGCAAAATATTGTAGTTGTTGCCAGAGATCGGAGCCAGAAAGCAGAAATAGAAGCCCAAAACCATCATCTTGGAGAAGGTCACGTAGGCCAGGGTACAGGAGAATGCATACCCTAGAAGCCCGACAAGGAACAACTAACGATGATGAAATCCAAACCCATTAAATTATCCATAAGGTTGAATGGATGACCCACACTGATGGAAGTCGACACTGGAGCAGCCGTATCAGTGATAGGGGAAACAGTATTCAATAAAATTCGTACTGGACTCCAACCCTTATTCCTAACCAGGACCTCAGCAAAACTGAGGACATACACAGGGGAACCCCTGAGAGTGTTGGGCACAACGCATGTAACTGTGGCTTACAGAGAACAACTGGTTAGGCTGCCTTTAATGGTAGTGAAATGTGTGGGCCAAGCGTATTGGGACAAAACTGGCTAAAAGAGATCGAGCTGGATCAGGTAAACATTTTCCAGCTAGAAAATGATTGCCTGAGCGAACTTCTGTGCAAATACCCATAGGTTTTCCAAGAAGGGCTCGGAACAATAAAGGGAGCAAAGGCGACATTGCATGTCGATCCAGAGGCAGGCCCAAAATTCTACAAGGCCCAACCAGTACCCTTTGCATTAAGGCAGAAAGTCAATATGGAAATAAATATGTAAATAAAATGATTGGAGCGTGAGGGAATAACAAAACCGGTCCAGTTTGCAGAATGAGCGGCACCCGTGGTGCCTATCCTGAAACTGGACGGCTCAGTCCTCCTTTGTGGAGATTTCAGACAAACAATTAATCGCTACTCACAAACTGGAGAAATACCCAATTCCCTGGATTGAGGATTTGTATGCAAAACTGGCAGGAGAACTCCGATTCTCAAAGCTGGATATGAGCGACGCTATCTGCAGCTGAATCTGGACGAAGAGTCCCAAAAATTCTGAATGATGAACACCCTGAAGGGCCTTTTTCATTATACAAGCTTACCCTTCGGGGTATCGTCAGCTTGTGCGATATTCCAGAGGACAATGGAGAATATATTGCAAGGGCTACCACAAGTCACCATTTACCTGGTCGACGTCCTCATTACAGGAAAAACAAAGGCAGAACACCTGCAAAACCTGGAGGAAGTCCTTAGGAGGTTTTCAGCAGCAGGCATGCGCCTGAACAGGGAGAAATGTGTTTTCCTAGCCCCTCAAGTAACCTATCTGGGGTACAAGGTTGACAAATCAGGGCTACAGCCTTTGGAGGATCGGGTGAGGGCAATTAAAAATGCCCCGGCCCCCACCACAATCAAGGCGTTAAGGTCTTTTTTAGGACTGTTGATATATTATGGAAGGTTCATACAGAACAGAGCTTCCATCTTGGACCCCCTACACCAATTACTATAAAAGGGGTAAGCCTGGGAGTGGTTCGCACGACAAGACACTGCTTTCAAGAAGATAAAAGAACAGCTTTCCTCAGAGACCGTCTTGGCACACTATGACCCCAGGAAAGAGTTGGTGCTCACTTGCGATGCGTCTCCATATGGCTTTGGTGCAGTTTGGCACACAGAGGTCAAAACGGACTGGAATGACCTGTAGCATTTGCTTCCAGGACGCTGGAACGAAAGTACGTCCAAATCGAAAAGGACGGACTGGCTGTGATCTTCGCTGTGAAGAAATTTCACCAGTACTTGTACGGATGGAAATTCACTATAATTACAGAGCACAAGCCATTGCTGGGTTTGTTGAAAGAAGACAAAGCAATACCACCAATAGCTTCGGCCCGGATCCAACTCTGGGCCCTACCGCTGGCGGTGTACCAGTATCAATTTGAACATCGGCCAGGATCCCGGGTAGCAAACGCCGGTGCACTAAGCAGGCTGCTATTACTGGACACCCCACCATTAGTGCCCAAAATAGAAGAAACGGTAATGACGTTACATTTCCTGGACACCCTTCCAGTGGCCGCACAAGATATTCATTTATGGACCCAAAGGGACCCGGTTTTAACAAAAATAAAACACATGGTGCTAACTGGGGAGATGGACAGGCCGGTCCAGGCAGAATTCCACCCTTACTGCAGCAGAAGAGAGCAGATCACCGTGGAAGATGAGATCCTGCTATGGGGGGGCTCGAGTAATAGTTCCAAGTCAAGGCCGCCGAGCCATACTGGCTGAACTACATCATGGACACCCTGGAGTCTCAAAAATGAAGATGCTAGCCAGAAGCTATGTCTGGTGGCCGGGCCTGGACACAGACATAGCGGCATTGGTAGGTTGGTGCCAGGACAACCAACAAGGGCAGAAGGTGCCACCGGCAGCCGTGCTGAACCCATGGCAATGGCCAGGTAGACCATGGTTGTGACTTCATGTCGAATTTGCAGGCCCGTTTATGGGTTCAATGTTTTTTATAATAGTAGACGCCCATTCCAAATGGCTGGATATCTACAAAATGAACTCTGGAAATTCAACAACTACCATAAAAAACTCCGCACCTCGTTTACAACTCATGGCATCCCGGAGGTGTTAGTTTGAGATAATGGATCGGTTTTCACCAGCCAGGACTTCACAAAATGTACGAAGTCGAATGGCATTCGGCACATAAAGACGGCACCATACCACCCGGCATCAAATGGTTTGGTGGAGAGAGCAGTCCAGACCTTAAAAGTCGGGTTGAAGAAACAATCAGCAGCATCATTGGACACCAAACTATCGCGCTGGCTATTTGACTACAGAACAACCCCACATGCCACAACGGGAATAGCAGCAGCGGAGCTACTCATGGGCAGTCAACTCCGGACCCGACTGAGTCGACTATTCCTGAATTTAGGTGGCAGAATAGAGCGACACCAAGCGGCCCAATGCAGGGGCCACGACAACACTCGCCGAGAAAGACCGTTCAACACGGGTGAAAATGTATGGGTCAGAAATTATGCGAATGGCCCCACATGGGTAGCAGGAACAGTCAAGGCCAGGACAGGACCTGTGTCGTATGAGATACGTGTGGGAAAACATGTAATATAGAAACACCTGGACCAGGTGCGGTCCTCAGAATCGTTACCACCGGAGCTGACTCAGACCAGCATACCAAGGACCTCACGCCCCTCCAACACTGGTGAGGACATCAGACTCGGATATGGACACCGTGGATGATGCCGCAGCTGTACCCTTGCCACCAGAGAAAAGGGGCAAACTGCCCCTCAGGCGCTCACACCGGAAAAGACGGGTGCCTAGCCGTTATACCCCCCCCCCCCCCACTGCGTTGGAGGCTGAAGTGGTGGAGCCGGATCTGGCGCAAAAAACAAAGCAGAAGAACCATGAGTCACGAGGACCATGGGGGCTCCTTGGACTTTGGGGGGGGAGGGGAGTAATGACTTAGGCCAGGCCTGTGAGATTGGTCAATTAGAATACGAGTTCTCTGATTAGTGGCCTAATCAGGGAACCCCTTTCTGTGTATATAACAGGGTGACAGATCCTCTGCACTCCCGGTGTAGACAGCAGACTGAATAGTCATGGTTGTTCAGCTTTTGTGTTTGTAAATAAAAGGAATTCTGGTGACGGGACGTCTGCCTCTGTGGACTTATTACACTTTTACTCCTGCTTTTTCTCTCTCTAACCTTCCCTGGCTTCAGCTTTTAAGTATTACCAGTAAGCGGCACGGTGTCACAGTGGTAAGCACTGCTGCCTCACCGCCAGGGACATGGGTTCGATTCCAGCCTTGTATGTCTGTCTATGTGTAGTTTGCACATTCTCCCCCGTGTCTACATTGGTTTCCTCCAGGTGCTCCTGTTTCCTCCCACAGTACAAAGACGTGCAGGTTAGGTGGATTGGCCATGATAAAATTGCTCCTGAGTACCCAAAGATGTGCATGTTAGTTGGGGTTACGGGAATAGGGTTGGGGCCTAGGTAAGATGTTCTTTCAGAGGGTCAGTGCAAATTTGAAGGGCTAAATGGCCTTCTCCTGCACTGTACAAATTCTACGGTTCTATAGTTCTCAGACTTGCTATAGTTGTATTGGGTTTTGGTGAGATCACACCTAGAATACCCTGTGCAGATTTAGTCTCTGCATCTGAGGAGATATTTATATTGGAGGATTCACAAGGTTTTCCCAGTAATGAGAGAGATGTCCTATGAACAGTGGCTGAATAAATTGGACCTCTGTTTTTTGGAGTTCAGAAGAATCAGAGGTGATCTCATTGAAAAATACAAGATGCCACTATGGTGGATACTGAGTCCTTATTTTATTCCTGAGTGTTGAAACTATGACACTCCAGAGAAGGGGAACGATTATGAAGGACTGAGCTGAGGTGATTTTCTTTTCTTTATTTATTGCATGTGCTTGTCGCTGGCTGCGCCACAATTACTGATTACTCGTTGATTTCAATGGCTTGCTGGGCCATTTCAGAGGCAATAAAGGGTTATGGGGAGAAGGCAGGAGAATGGGCTTGAGAAAAATATCAGCCATGATTGAATGGCAGAGCAGACTCGACGGGCCGAGTGGCCTTATTCTGCTTCTATGTCTTATGGGTTTATTAACGACTTCTGTGGATCACGAGTCATATGTAGGCCAGGCCAGGTAAGGACAGCAGATTTCCTTCCCTGAAGGGATATTAGTGAACCAGATGGGTTTTTACGACAATGGACAATGATTTTCACTGTCAATATTGGACTTATAATTCCAGATTTTTAATGGATTCAAATTTCGCTATCTGCCATGGGTGGGATTTGAACCCAGGTCCCCACAGCATTGCCCTGGGTCTCTGTATTACTAGTGCAGTGACAATACCACTATGCCATCACCTCCATTCTTAGCCATCAAATCGTACAGCCAGGGAATCACCTCTTCCTTCTCCGGTTGTTATGGGCCAGGGTATAGAGAACCCCAAAGTGTATCATGGAGTTCACCTGACCCACAACTTCTACTAGATTGGGGTATGGGGAGCACACGGCCCTCTCTACAGGTGTGGTACATCAGAAATGAAAAAGTATTTTTTAAAGCAAAACAATGTTTATTCTATGAACTCAAGTTAACCTTTTTAAAACATACAGTGAACATCTTAGCAACCATTAATTCAAATACAACCCCCAAAGAATACAACACTAAGTAATCCTTTAAGCTTTCCTTTTAACATCCATATGACTTAAAAACAAAACCTTTAACAGAAGCACATCAGGTTAAAGTCACTACTGAAAACATTTATAATTCTGAATTCACCTAATGATCAAGAGATAGCCTTTTGATGGCAGAGAGAATAGCAGTACACCTGCTTTGTCTGGCTTCAGCTCCAACATTGAAAATGAAACTAAAACACACCGTGCAGCCTGCTCAAAAACTAAAGTAAAAAGCTGACAGACAGTCCAGCTCCACCCACTCTCTGACATCACTGCAGTAGTAAACACCCATTTCTTAAAGGTACTCGCACTACAGATATTTATATACACACCCATTTATAAACACCCATTTCTTAAAGGTACTCTCACATACACGGTTCCTTAGCACAGTGGTCAGCACTGTTGCTTCACATTGCCAGGGTCCCAGGTTCGATTCCCAGCTTGGGTCACAGTCTGTGCAGAGTTTGCACGTTCTCCCTGTGTCTGCATGGGTTTACTCCGGGTGCTCCAGTTTCTGTCCACAAGTTCCAAAAGGCGTGCTGTTAGGTAACTTGGACATTCTGAATTCACCCTCCATGTACCTGAACAGGTGCCGGAATGTGCCAACTAGGGGCTTTTCACAGTAACTTCATTGCAGTGTTAATGTAAGCCTACTTGTGACAATAAAGATTATTATTATTATTACCATGGTATCCGCCAAGGATCTACTCTTGGCCCCTCTCATACGCACACTGCTCTTGGCTACATCACCAAAAGCAGTGTTAGCTTCCACGTGGACGCTGATGGCACCCAGCTCCTCCTCACCCACACCTCTCTCAATTCCTCCAATACCCGCTGAGAGAAGAAATGCCTCCTCATTGTCGTAAATGGATAATCCCATTACTCTGGGTTTCTGCCTTCTGGCCCTAGACTCTCCCACAAGGTTAAACAACCTCTCAGCATCTACCCTGTCAAACCCCCTGATAATCTGATATGTCTCAATACAATGGACTCTCATTCTTTTAAACTCCAATGAGTAAAGCCCAGCCTACTCAACCTCTCATCATCATGAAATTGATCCACACAAGGGATCAACCCAGTCCTTCTATGAACTGTCTCCAATGCCAGTATATCTTTCCTTAGATAAAGGGGTTGAGAGTTGTGTCACGGCAATATCCAAACAGAGACCCGGGACCTGGGTTCAAAACCCACCATGGCAGATGGTGAAATTTGAATTGCATAAAATTCTGGAATTAACTTTCTGATGATGACCATAAAACCATTGTCAATTGTTGTCAAACCCACCTGGTTCACTCATGCCCCATAGAGAAAGAAATCTAACATCCTTACCTGGTCTGTGACTCCAGAACACAGCATTTGGTGCTTGACTCTTCACTGCCCCTCTGAAATTGCCCAGCAAGCCAAGGGCAATTTGGGATGGGCAACAAAAGGACTGTGCAGTGGTTAGCACTGCTGCCTCACAGCATCAGGGACCCCGGTTCGATCCCGGCCTTTGGTGGTGGAGTTTGCATGTCTGTGTTGGTTTCCTCTCAGGTGCTCTGGTTTCCTTCCACAGCCCCAATGTGTGCAAGTTAGGTGGTATTACTGGGCTACAGGAATTGGGGGGAACATGGACCTAGGTAGAGCGTTGTTTCAGAGGGTCGGTGCAGACGGGATTGGCCAAATGGCCTCCTTCTGCACTGTCGGGATTCTACGATTCAGTGAAATGCTGCCTCAGCCAGCGACACCCTCATCAGTGAATGAATAGAAAAAAAATTCCCTGCCCTATCTAGATTAACTAGTCAGTTCACCAGACAATCATAGTTTAATGATAACTCCCACTGTGGGCCTCTGGCTATGAATATCGCCCCCAAAAGTAAAGATTATCTGAAGATGATCACTTCGCTGTGGTGCCGCGCTCATAATTAGCTGGTGTATTTCCTGCTCTTAATCACAAAAAGGACTTCACGGGCCACAAAGCGGTGGTTGTGAAAAGGACGAGACAAAGTCAACTTTTTCTTTTGCCTTTGTGACGAGCTGTTTTTAAACCGTGTGCATGTGTATGAGTGGGTGGGTGGGTGTGCAGGTGTGCGTTGCTAACTGACTGGATTTCCAATCGTCTCTGTCACCTACCCATGCTCCCCCACCCACCCCCGACTCCATTCTCAGCTAGGTTTTTTTTTGAACTCTCTCTCCAGTCAGTTTTGTAAACAGGATGCTTGGGAGGGACCTGAAGTTCAACTCTGCAACTTCCTTCAAACGCAGCCTCAAACACAGCCTCACAGGTTCAAGACCAGCAGCTGCGGCAAAGACCTGGTGTGGATTGCGCCAGGACTCCAGAGTGGATCACACCAGGAGTCCGGTGTGACACAGAGACCATAAGACATAGAAGAAGATGTAGATCATTCAGCCCATCGAGTTTGCTCCATCATTCAATGAGATCATGACTGATCTGATATGGTAATCCTCAACCCCACTTTCCCACTAATCCCCATAACCTTTGATTCCCTCACTGATTAAACATCTGTATCTCAGCCTTGAACATACTTAACGGCCAGCCCTCTACAGTGAAAAATTCCATATATTCACTACCCTCTGAGAGAATAAATTCTTCCTCATCTCTGTCTGAAATGGGCGACCAATTAATCTGAGATTATGCCCTCTGGTGATAGACTCTCCCACAAAGGAAACATCCTCTAAGCATCTATCTTGTCAAGCCCTCTTTACAATCTGATTTGTCTCAGTAAGTTCATCTCTCATTCTTCCAAACTCCAATGAATACAGGCCCAACATACTCAACCTCTCCTCATAAAAAACCCTCCATACCCGGGATCAACCCAGTGAAATATCTCTGGGATGCCCCAATGCCAGTCTATCTTTCCTTAGATAAAGAGACCAAAACTGTTTACAGTATTCCAGGTGTGATTTAACTAACACCTTGTGAAGTTTTGGCAAGACTTCCCTATATTTATGTTCCATTGCCTTAAAAATGAACGCCAACTTTCCAGTTGCCTTCCCAATTACCTGCTGAGCTTGGCATCATAGAATCTGTACAGCGCAGAAGGTGCCCATTTGGCACATCGAGTCTGCACTACCCTCTGAAAGAGCGCCCTATCCCCATACCCCCACCTAGACTGTACATCCCTGGACACTAAGAGGCAATTTTAGCATGGCCAATCTAACTGCACATCTTTGGACTGTGGGAGGAAACCGGAGCTCCTGGAGGAAACCTACGTAGACACAGGGAGAAAGTGCAAACTCTGCATAGACAATGACCAGGCCGGAATTGAACCTTGGTCCCTGGCGCTGTGAGGCAGCAGTGCCAACCACTGTGTCACCGTGCATGCTAGCTTTTTGTGATTTATGCACGGGGACCCCCAAATCCCTCTGTTCTGCAGCTGTCTGCACTCTTCCTCCATTTCGATAATAGTCAGCTCTTTTATTCTTCCTACCAAAGTGCATAATTTCACATTTTCCTACATTATATTCCAACATTACCAAGTTTGTGCCCACTCACTTAGTTGGCCTATATCCCTCTGTCGACTCTTTGCGTGATCCTCACCGCTTGCTTTCCAGCTATTTTTGTGTCCTCCCCAAACCTGGCAATAGTGGATTCACTTCCCTCGTCCAAGTCATTAATATTGTATATTGTAACTAGTTGTGGTCCCAGCACTGATCCCTGTGGCACTCTACTAGTTACAGGTTGCCATCCTGAAAATATCCCTCTTATCCCAACTCTCTGTCTTCAATCAGTTAGTCAATCCTCTCTCCATGCTAATGTGCTGCCCCCAACACTGTGGGCTCTTATCTTATTAAGTAGCCTTTTGTGTGGTACCTTAGCAAAAGCTTTTTGGAAATCCAAGTATATTATGCATCCTGATTTCCCTTTATCTATGCAGCTCATTGACATCTCAAAGAATTCTAATACATTTGTCAGGCATGTGAAGATGTGCAGGTTAGATGGGATTACTGGGATAAGGTGGGGCCCAGGTGGGGTGCTCTTTCAATAGACATGATGGATCGAATGGTCTCCTTTTTCACTGTAGGGATTCTATGATTTCCCCTTCATGAAGCAATACATACTCTGTTTTATTAGATTATGCATTACTAAATGATCTGCTATTATATCCTTTATAATGGACTCCAGCATTTTCCAATGACAGATGTTAAGCTAACTGGTCTATAGTTATACTTTTGTCTCCCTCCCTTTTTGAATAAGGCAGTTTTCTGATCCTCTGGGACTTTTCCGGAATTTAGGAATTCAGCTGGATCCCAAGCCTCCTTTCAACGCAGATCGAATGGCACACAAAAGCAAAATACTGCGGATGCAGGAAAAACATTTTTGCGCAGAGGGTGGTGGATGTCTGGATTCCGCTGCCTGAGTTGGTGGTGAAGGCAGAGACCCTAAACTCTTTCAAAAAATACCTGGATCTGCACCTTACGTGCTGTAAACTGCAGGGCTATGGCTCGTGTGCAGGAAGGTGGGACTAGAAAGGGCACCTGGGCATCTTTGGGTCGGCATGGACAAGACGGATCGAATGGTCCCCTTCTGTGCTGTATCATTTCTATGGTCCTGTTTCGTGCTTTTCATGCATTTTACACGACCATCGGGTTTTGAACCAAGATTATTTAATTCCTGGAAGTTTTATCACACCACTTGCCCCCATGCACCAGCCATTAGTCGGGTACAACATCCATCCTTGTGATCGACCACCTTCCTAACGTCAACTGGAAAGCAAAAAAAAATCCATTTCCCAAATGGATTATGCTTGAATGTTAGTCAAGCAGCCTTATTCCCCCATTTCCAATATTGTTATATCCGATAAGGAGAAACCTTCAATGTACATGAAAGAAAAAAACAATTTTTTTTAATGTTCCGATGATTTCCCTCCAGGATTGCAAAGTGGAGATTGATCTTCAAATCCTGGAGGCTCCAGTCCAAATGGCCCGCAGTACCAACAACACTAAAGAAGCTTGACGCTATCTAAGACAACTTCATCCACAAGCATTCACTCCCTCCATCACCGATGTACAGTAACAGTCGGGAGTATCCTCTATAAGATGCATTGCAGGAACGCACCAAAACTCCCTCAACAGCACCTTCCAAACCCACGACCAATATCATCTAGAAGCAGTAAGAAGTCTTACAACACCAGGTTCAAGTCCAACAGGTTTGTTTTGAATCACTAGCTTTCGGAGCGCAGCTCCTTCCTCAGGTGAATCATTCACCTGAGGAAGGAGCTGTGCTCCGAAAGCTAGTGATTCGAAACAAACCTGTTGAACTTGAAGCTGGTGTTGTGAGACTTCTTACTGTGCCCACCCCAGTCCAATGCCGGCATCTCCATATCGTCATCCAGAAAGACAAGGGCTGCAGATACCTGGGAACACTACCACATGGAATTTCCTCTCCAAGCAAGTCACCTTCCTGACTTGGAACAATATTGTCACTCCTTCACTCTGCTTGGGTCAAAATCCTGGAACTCCCTCCTTAACAGCACCTTGGATGTTTCTATACTTTAGCGGTTCAAGAAGGCAGCTCACCACAACCTTTTTGAAGGGTAATTACAGATGGACAATGAAAATGCAGGCCTACCCAGTGAAGCCCACATCCCATAATATAATAAAATAGAAATCAGTGCTGGAGCTGGACATGGATGGAGGGAGTGATTGCTTAAGGTGATGAATGGTATGTCAGTCAATCAGGCTGCTTTGTCCTGGGTGGTGTTGAGCTTTTTGAGTGTTATTAGTGCTGAACTTATCCATGCAACTGGGATTATTCAATCACACTCCTAATTATGGCTTGTAGATGGTGGACAGACTTTGGAGGGTCAAGAGATGAGTTGCTCGCCGCAGCGTTCCCAGCCTTTGATCTGCTCTTGTAGCTATAGTATTTATATAGCTAGTCCAGTTCAGTTTCTGGGCAATGGTAACCCCCCAGGATGTTGATCGTGAGGGATACAACAATGGTAATGCTGTTAAATGCCTGGGGGAGATGGTTAAATTCTCTTTTGTGGGGGATTATCATTTCCTGACACTTGTGTAACACAAATGTTATGTCCCACTTGTCAACTCAAGCCTGGATATTGCCCAGGTCTTGCATATTGTCACAATGATGGAGGAAAACACATGGAATAACGTATGGAAATATTGGACCGTAAATAAGGCCTATGGGTTTTTTAAAATGGGCATACATGAAGGTGGTGGTGATCTGCTGCCCTCCATTTGGTGTAGGTTCACCCACATTGCTGTTGCGGAGGGAGTTCCAGTATTCTGACCCAGCAACAGAGAAGGAACAGTGATACAGTGCCAAGTCAGGACGGTGTGTGGCTTGGAGGGAAACTTGCAGGCGTTGCATGTATCTGCTGCCAATCAGGCCCCAGTTATGCCTGTCTTTTTGTGGGGTATGTGGAACGTTCCTTGTTCCGGTCCTACCCAGGCCCTACACACAACTTTTTTTCTGTTACATCAATGGCTATATCAGTGTCATTTCACGCTCTCGCCTGGACCTGGAAAAATTTAGCGATTTTGCTTCCAATTTTCATCCCTTTCTCACCTCCACATGGTCGCTCTCCGACACTTCCCCTTCCATGACCTATTAATCTCCGTTTCTGGAAATAGACTGATCACCAATATTTATTACAAATCCACTGGCTCCCACAGCTACCTTGACTGCAGCTCCTCACGCCCCACTCCCTGTAAGGACTCCAATTCTTCCAGTTTCTCCACATCCTCCTGTGGCCTGCTGTGATCAATTGGGGAGACAAATCATTGGTGCATCAAAAGAACTAATCTTTTGTTTGTTTTGAGTGTTTTCATTTAATCCTCGATAAATAATGACTGGTGGGAAAGCTACTTGGCTGTGTATGTGTGTGGGGGCCGAGGCACAGCTGGTAGCACATTCATTTATGAGCCACAAGGTTTTCGGTTCAAGCTCCACTGCAGGGCTTATGAGTCCAAAAATCAAAGTTGATGCTTGCCCAGTGAAGCAGTTGAGTCTCCTTCATTAAATGTTTTTAAGATAAAGATAGATAGTTTTTTGAAGAATAAAGGGATTAAGGGTTATGTTGTTCGGGCCGGAAAGTGGAGCTGAGTCCAAAAAAGATCAGGCATGATCTCATTGAATGGTGGAGCAGGCTCGAGGGGCCAGGTGGCCTACTCCTGCTCCTAGTTCTTGTGTTCTTTTATGTTCACTGCAGTACCGGTGGAATGCTGCACTGCTGGGGCTGCTGTCTTTCAGCTGTGCTGTTAAACTGAGGCCTCTCAGCCATGTGTTCAGGTGGATGTGAAAGATCCCAAACCAGTGTTTCAAAGAAGAGCCAATGTCCCAACAAATGTTCATCCCTCAATCAACATTGCAAAAACAGATGATTATCATTGCACTTTGGGATATTGCTATGCACACGCTCTGAGACCGGAAATTCCCTCCCGAGGTCAACGGATCTTTCAATGGTCTGTCGAATTTTCAATTCCGCCCACTATTCCCACAGTGGCTGGACTGGATAATTCACCCCCTATGTTTACGCCACAACTATCGTTTAAGAAGTGCTACATTGGTCATAAAGCACTTTAAGAAGTCTAACGATTGTGAAAAGTCCGAGATAAATGAAAGTCTTTTATTTTTTTACTGACAGTCCCAATTTGCTGCCCAATTACGGGACAAAAACACAGGAGGTGACGGATGGCAGGAGAGTGTGGGGGCAGGATGGGGGATGGGGGAGGGGGGATTGGAGGCAGCGTGAGATCAATTCATGAAAGCCCCTGGAGTAATGCCAACCAAAGCGGATGACACGGCTGAAAGGATGTTGTTGTTGGTAAGGCGGCCTGGGGTGGAGGGAGCAGAGGGGTGGGGCTGGCATCACCCTGAGAGACACAGCGGACTTTTAAAAAATAAATTTAGAGTACCCAATTATTTTTATCCAATTAAGGAGCAATTTAGCATGGGCAATCTACCTTATATGCACATCTTTGGATTGTGGGGGTGAGACCCTCGCAAACACCGGGAGAATGTGCAAACTCCACACAGACAATGACCCGGGGCCGGGATCGAACCCGGGTCCTCAGCGCCGTAGGCAGCAGTGCTAACCGCTGCACCACCGTGCTGCCCAAGAGACAGCAGACTTGCCTCCATAGCTTTCTCAAACAGTAGGACACTGGACTTTAAGAGGCAAAAGTGCTGCCCCCCCCCACCCCCCGCCACCACGCCCCTGCTCATGGCTTTTCATCCTTCATGTATCAGCCGATTCAAAAAGCTATGAGACATCTGACACTCCTAAATAAATGGCAGCATCCAAAGTAGGACATGTGGTTAATTTGTCCAGTACCCACCAGGAGGAGCACCATCGTGGAGATTTACAGCTCAACTGGCAGTTCTCAGTTTCCAATGCAGTCTAAAGATGAATTACAAAGATATCTAGAAGGGTAACTCTTCAGAAGCATAAGGGGCGGGATTCTCTGGGCCCCAGCTGTGTGTTTCTCAGCAGAGTGGCGGTGGCGGGGTTACCTACTCCCCAACTTGTCAATGGGTTTTCCCATTGAAGCCGCCCACGTCACCAGGAAATCCAGGGCCTGGGGGGCACTGCCAGCAGGAACAGAGAATCCCAACAGCCAGAGAATCCCGGACCAAATGACTTGTCTTGAACGACTAACATTAAGACTGCAACTGTGCAACAGCATTGTCATTTTTTTCAAAAATATGCGCAATTCATAAAATGTATGTACGAACAAACGGAATAGGAACAGAAGTTGACCATTCGGCCCTTCAAGCCTGCTCCACCATTCAATAAGATGACGGCTGATCTGTTTGTGTTTCGAGTTCCACATTTCCATCGATGCCTGGATAACCTTTGATTCCCTTGCCTATAAAGAATCTATCTCCCTGCACCGTAAAAATATTCAGTTACTCGTCCAACCGCCTTCTGACACAGTTTGCTAAATACCATTCGTGGCACCCTGAGGCGTCTCACGTCACTTACAATTACAGGTTACATTTACAATGACACATTTGCCTTTCAGGTCACACATTCCTCTTGTGTATGCAGCCCAAGGGTTTTACACAGGTTCCAGTCACTAGGTGTATAATGGAGGGCAGGCCTCAGACCTGGGGCTTTCTCCAGCCGTTTCGCCTTTGCGGTAGTTTTCCCGATCTTTAGAGCGTCCCTGGACAGCTGATTTGTGATGCAGAACAAGGCGATCAGCACGGGTTCAATTCCCGTATCAGCTTACCCGAACAGGCGCCGGAATATGGTGACTAGGGGCTTTTTGCTGTAACTTCATACTTGTGACAATTAAAAGGTTATTATAAAAACATGGCCGGTCTGCAGTGCTCGATCCCGGAGGTTTTATGCAATGTGTTTGTCCACCTGCAGGTGGCAATGTTATCTACATGCCCGTGATTCCTCTGCATGTGCCTTTTTTGTCCACAACATCATTGTCAATCTTCTCCTTTTGCTGACTCTGTATTCAGCCCCACTGCAATAACGGTATAAATCTCATCCCATTTCCCGTTCTCTCTAGCTTTGACTCAGGGTCATCTAGACTCAAAACGTTAGCTCCCTTCTCTATTCACAGATGCTGCCAGACCTGCTGAGATTCCCCAACATTTTCTGGTTTTGTTTCAGATTACAGCATCCGCAGTAATTTGCCCTTGATTCCTGCTGGGAAGTTTGGTTTCCTGCATGGCTCGTGAATGAGCCAGGAGAAAACCATTCCCTACTGTTCCTGCTCACTTGTACCTCAGGATGTCAGCAATCTTAATCTAGACATGTTGTCTCCATAGGTCATTGTGCAGGCAGGAGTGACCTATATCCTTACAGCGCAGAAGGAGGCCATTCGGCCCATCGAGTCGGCACCAACCCTCTGAAAGAGAACCCTACTTCACTCTCCGCCCTCTCCCCGTAACATCGTGACCCCCACCTAACCTGCACATCTTTGCACTGTGGGAGGAAACTGGAGCACCTAGAGAGAACCCACGCAGACACAGGGAGAAAGTGCAAACTCCACACAGGCAGTCACCCCAGGTTGAATTGAACCCAGTTCCCTGTCGCTGTGAGGCATCCGTGCTAATCACTATGCCACCCATGGCTGGAACTCTTCAGTTTCCTGACCGAATGCTAACAGCAATTCCATTCCTCATTGGCCTTTACCACCACCACCGCTCCCCTCCCCCCACTTCTCAGTACCCCAAAGTGGGAGATTCAGAAACTGGGACAAATTCAAGGAGGGGTCAAAGAAACATGGATAATTTGTCCCCAACTTCCCCAGGAGATGACATTTGGGCTTAGCGCAGGTTAACTGTTGAGCTCTTAGATTGTAAGGTATTGAGAATGGTGGGAAGGGTTTTGGTTAGTGCGTGCAGAAAGGACATCATCATTCCAAGGATGGGGTCAACACAGTTACTCTGTTGACCTGGAGGAGCTGACGTTCTTTTCCTCAGGGCAGAGAAAGCTAAACCGAGATTTGAAGGGGGTGTTTTTATATCATGAACCATTTGGATGGCGTAGATGAAGGAAAAGATAGAGGGCAAAGGGACTTAAGGTGATTGGCAAAGGAATCAGAAGAAAAAAACGCTCACCCTACCCAGTAACGGCTGCCTGTAACTGGAATACTCTATAGGATAGTGGACACAGATTCAATAGTGACCCTCAACGTGGAATTGGAATGATAGTTGAAAGGGATTTTTAAAAAGTGCTGGGATCTGGGGGAAAATTGGGGAGAGTCGGACTAAGTGGTTTAGTCTTTGGAAGAGCCAGCCAGCCCACTCTCGCTCTAGCCCCACCTCCTGACAACGATTTCGAGCTACACCAAACAGCTCGGAATCTCGACGTCATACTTGACCCCGAGGTGAGCTTCTGACTCTATACCCACGCCATGGCAGAATTTTGGCAGTGCAGCAGAAAGCCATTTGGCCCATCGTGTCTGCCCTGGCTCTCTGAAAGAGCATTCTACCCTGTCCTATTCTCCTGCCTTGTCCCCATAACCCAGCTCATTCTTTCTTTTCAATTCTCTTTTGAATACTCCGTTCGAACCTGCCTGCATCACCCTCTCAGGATGTTCATTCCAGACTCTGATCACCCTGTGGGTGAAAAAATGGTTTCTCCCCCCAATCACTTTTACTACGCTTGCCCATTATTTTGAATCTCTGCTCTCTCGTTCTTGATGCACTCTTGAGTAAACAGTCTCTCAGTATTTACCCTGTCCAGACCACTCAGGACATTGAACACCTCCATCAAGTCTGCTCTCGGCATTCTTGTCTCAAAGGGACAGCACGGTAGCATTGCGGATAGCACAATTGCTTCAGCGCTCCAGGGTCCCAGGTTCGATTCCGGCTTGGGTCTCTGTCTGTGCGGAGTCTGCACATCCTCCCCGTGTGTGCGTGGGTTTCCTCCGGGTGCTCCGGTTTCCTCCCACAGTCCAAAGATGTGCAGGTTAGGTGGATTGGCCGTGATAAATTGCCCTTACTGTCCAAAATTGCCCTTAGTGTTGGGTGGGGTTGCTGGGTTGTGGGGATAGGGTGGAGGTGTTGACCTTGGGTAGGGTGCTCTCTCCAGGAGCTGGTGCGGACTCGATGGGCCGAATGGCCTCCTTCTGCACTGTAAATTCTATGAAAGGAAAACAATCTCAATCTCTCCAATCTATCCTCATAGCTAGAGTTCTCTACTCCTAGAATCATTCCTGTGAATGTCCTCTGTTTTCTCCCAATGCCGCCACATCTTTCCTCAGGTACGGTGCCCAGAACAAGCCGCAGTCCTGCTGATGAGGCCTAACTCTCACAGTTTACCATCTTTATACTTGCAAGCTCTGCTGACTGTGCCTGAACCTAAACTGCGCGAGTCCCCTTCCCCTCTCAGCCCTGAGCTTGCTGGCTTACTTGGCTCTCGGCCAAGCAATGCCTTGGCTTTATAATTCTTGTCCTTGTGTGCAAATCCCACCCAACCCCCATTCACCCCCTCCCCCATCTAAAGCTCTGTAATCTCCTCCAGCCCCACCACTGCCTCCCCCACCCCCACGTCTCTATCTCTGAAATCTCCTCCAGCCCCACGACCCTACAAGATGTCTGGGCTCTTTTAATTCTGGACCTTTGAGCATCCTCAGTTTCAAATGCTCAACTCTTGGTGGTCTCAGCCCCAAGCTCTGGAACTGCCTCCCTACTAAACCTCTCTGCCTCGAGACCTAATGTTCCTCCTCTGAGACACTCCTTAAAATCCAACCTCTTTGACCAATCCTTTGGTCATCGGGTGACAGTCTAAATTGTCAGGATGAGCTCAGTTGGTCGCCCTCTGAACCGCAAGCGTCCACGTTCAAGGTTCACTGCAGGGTTAGAGAAGGAAAATCATGGCTGACACCCCAGTGGAGTCCTGAGGGAGTACAGGGTTGTCAGACGAGCTGCCTTTTCGGCTGAAACATTAAAACGGGGCCCCTACGGCCTGCTAGGGAGGGGATCTTAGAGCTCAAACATACGGACACTTGAACTAGGAGCAGAGGTAGGCCATTCGGTCCCTCAAGCCTGCCTCGCCATTCGATAAGATTATGGGACGAGATTCTCCGATCCCCCGCCGGGTCGGAGAATGGCCAGGGGCTGGCGTGAATCCCGCCCTCGCCGGTTGCCGAAGTCTCCACCACCGGATATTCGGCGGAGGCGGGAATCGCGCCGCGCCGGTTGGCGGGCCCCCCCGCTCGATTCTCCGGCCCGGATGGGCCGAAGTCCCGCTGCTAAAATGCCTGTCCCGCCGGCGTAGATTAAACCACCTACCTTACCGGTGGGACAAGGCAGCGCGGGCGGGCTCCGGTGTCCTGGGGGGGGTTGCGGGACGATCTGGCCCTGGGGGGTGCCCCCACGGTGGCCTGGCCCGCGATCGGTGCTCACCGATCCGCAGGCGGGCCTGTGCTGTGGGGGCACTCTTTCCCTTCCGCCTCCGCCACGGTCTCCACCATGGTGGAGGCGGAAGAGACTCCCTCCGCTGCGCATGCGTGGGAATGCCGTCAGCAGCCGCTGACGCTCCCGCGCATGCGCCGCCCAGAGATGTCATTTCCGCGCCAGTGCCCCGCCAACTGGCGGGGCGGAAATTCGTCCGGCGCGGGCCTAGCCCCTCAAGATTGGGGCTCGGCCCCCAAAGATGCGGAGCATTCCGCACCTTTGGGGCGGCGCAATGCCCATCTGATTGGTACCGTTTTGGGTGCCAGTCGGCGGACATCGCGCCGGTTCGGGAGAATTTCGCCCATGGTTGATATGATTGGAGACTCTTAACTTCACATTCCCATTTAAAACGCTCCACACCCCTCCCATAACTTTGACTCCCTTGTTAGTCAAGTATCCATCCACCGGTGTCTTAAAAGTGTTCAGTAACCCTGCCTTCCACCGCTCCCTGAGGAAGAGAATTCCAAAGAGAAAAAAAATCCTTTCACCTTGTCTTAAGCGGAAGGCCCCTTATTTCTAAATTATGTTTCCTGGTTCCAGTCTTTCGCACAATGAGGAATATCTGCTCATCGACCGCCCTGTTAATTCACCTCAAGATCTGATACATTTCCAGAAGGTCATCTCCCATTCTTCTGATATTCTGTGGCACCGTTGTGAAGGACAGCAGGGGAGTTATCCCCAGTGTCCCTGCCAATATTTATCCCTCGGTCCACATTGCGCACACAAAAATAAATAGATTGTCTGGTCATTATCATACCAAACACCTGGAGTACTTTGTGCAGTTTGGATCTCCTTATCTAAGAAAGGATGCACTTTCCAGAGAGGGAGTAATGCTAAGTTTCTCCGGATTGATTCCTGGGGTGGCAGGATTGTCATTTGAAGGGGAATTGGATGGACTGGGCCTGTGTTCACTGGGATTTAGAAGAATGGGAGGGGATCTCATTGAAATGTATGAAGTTCTGACGGGGCTGGACAGACTGAATGCAGGGATGTCGTTCCCTCTGGCTGTGGGGTGCCTAGAGCAAGGAGTGACAGTCTCAGGATACAGGGTGGGCCATTTAGGATGAGACATTTCTTCACTCAGAGGGTGGTGAATCTGTGGAATTCTTTACCACACAAGGCTGTGGATGCCAATTCACTGAAAGTATTGAAGAAGGAAGTTTATCGACTTTAAAGGCTTCAAGGTATGTGGGGAATGGGTGTATGGCCTGAGGTGGAGGATCAACCATGATCCTGTTGAATGACGGAGCAGGCTCGAAGGGCCGAACGGCCTCCTCTTGCTCCTATTTTCTGTTTTTAGCACTGCCGTGGGTTGGGGTCTCCCTGTCTGTAAATTGGGTTGCCATATTTCCCGCATTGCAACAGCGACCATCCTTTCATTGGCCGTAAAGTGCTTTGACGTGTCTGGCGGTCGAGAAAGGCGCTACAAAAATGAAAAAAATGTCCTTCCCCTGAAGTGGCTGGGTGGTCTGATTTTACCGCGGAACGCTCCGGCCAAGCGCTTTGGGGTCGTTTTTATTGTATGGACTTTGTGTCTTCCTTTCCGGGACGCAGCATCCGATGTGGAGTGTGATCCGATCCGGGGTTTGGCAGGGACCTGTGATGTTTTCCTGTCTCTCGGGAGGAAGGGCGGACGGAGGAGCGAAGGGAGGTTAAGGGCAGCCCGGAATACATGGAGCTGGAGTCAGGAGGAGGATTGTTGGAAGGCAGCTCGACTGCCAGGGGGCGGGGGAGGTGAGGTAACCAGGCGCTGCGGCTGGGATGAGTGCCAGCTCGCACTGTGGGGTGACGGCCACGGAACCAGTTTGGTGCAAACTTTGCAAACCGAGGGACTGAAATGTCTGGGAGGCGGTGAAACAAAATGCAGCGTTATTGTGTTCCTCCTCCATCCTTGGTGCAGCCCCTCTCCCGCAGCACCTGTCAGCTCGTCTCTTCAATGACCTGACAGAGTCAGACACGCTCTCTTGAGACTTTGAAAGTATTTCACCAGTCAGCAGAGATCTGAAGGGGGAGTTGCCTTTCTCTCTCTCTCGCTCTTCCTCCGCCCTCTTTAAGTTTTCATTGACTCGACTCACGACAGTCCCTGGTGATTTTGTCTGTCGATCCAGTCCCTCAGCATCGCAGCCCCAACGTCCTGGCCGGGATCTCTCTGTGCTTTCGGTGGGCTTCCTGCCCGGTGAATGTGGGGTGCCTCAGATCTCAGGCCTGGCAGTCAGCAGCTAGAATTTCCCTGCGTTTTGAGTAAGTCTCTGGTGTCTGCACAGTGGAAGACGGATGGACATCATGTGTGTGCACTTGTGTCTGTGTGGGAAGATGTTTTGCCTGTCATGTGTGTCTCTGTATATGTGTGTTTCTATATGTGTGTCTGTGTTTCTGTATGCGTCTGTGTTTCTGTTTCTGCGTGTGTCTGTGTTTCCGTATGTGTGTGTGTCTGTTTCTGTATATGTGTGTTTGTGTTTCTGTATATGTTTCTGTGTGATTCTGTATATGTGTCTGCGATCTGTATGTGTGTGTGTTTCTATGTGTGTATGTGTGTTTCTGTATGTGTGTGTGTTTCTGTATGTGTGTGTGTTTCTGTATGTGTGTGTTTCTATGTGTGTATGTGTGTTTCTGTATGTGTTTGTGTTTCTATATATATGTGTTTCTTTATGTGTGTCTGTTTCTGTCTGTGTGTGTTTGTGTTTCTATATGTGTGTGTGTTTCTTTATGTGTGCCTGTGTCTGTATGTGTGTCTGTGTTTCTGTATGTGTGTTTGTTTCTTTATGTGTGCTTGTGTTTCTATATATGTCTGTGTTTCTTTATGTGTGCTTGTGTTTCTGTATGTGTGTCTGTGTTTCGATATGTGTGTGTTTCTTTATGTGTCTGTGTTTCTATATGTGTGTGTCTGTGTTTATGTGTGTCTGTGTTTCTGTATGTGTGTCTGTATTTCTACATATGTTTGTACATGTCTGTGTTTATATATGTGTCTGTGTTTCTGTTTGTGTGTCTATGTGTCTACGTATGTGTCTGTGTTTGGGTTTATGCGTGGGTCTGTGCCTGTGTTTCTGTGTGTATCTGAGGGCGTGTTTGTCTTTTTAGTGCTTGTGGGTGTCTGTGTTTGCGTGTCTGTTTCTGTATGTGTGTGGTTCCATGTGTGTCTGTCTCTGTGTTCTGTGTGTCTGTATGCGTGTATCGGTATGCTGACAGCTGTTTTTCTTCATCAGGGCTTGTCTGGTTAATGTTACTGTGAATCTCCACCAGCTGCAGCCAGTGAGAGTTGTCGGACCCATTGGAGCTGATGCAGCTTTCACCCATTGCCTGGTGCATGAGAGACCCTCATGGGAGAACGTACTCCCCTTTGAACTACCTTGCTAACCATTTATTGTTGAAGCTGCCCTTGCCCCCACGTCGATTTATTTTTATTTCATAAATTGTTTCAGGTTTCAAAAGTGAAGCAGGTTTCTGTATTTTCTTTCTTGAATGCCAAACATTCAATGCTGTCTGGCAGTGATCAACCACTGCCTGGGATTGGTCTATCCCCTATTCTGCTCCTTGTTTAATAATCAGTCTGCCTCTGGAAGATTGCAAGGGGCTGGTTGGACAGGGGGAGGTGGGGGGAGAGCGTGGTGATGTTGCAAAATGTGGGAGTATTCTTCAAAGGAGGAACGTTTGAATTTGTGTCTCGTGTTTTTTTTGCTGCAATCAGCTAGTAAACTGTTTTGTCTTCCTCTTTCTCTCTCCACATGTGACTCTGCAAGAGCAAGCAAAGTACAGTTTGGCTCCAGGACACTGCGGGCAAAGAGCTTTAGTTCTGACGGCTTCATGGCAGACTCTGTGCACCGTTGGATAATGGGTGTCTGCACCTGCTGAAAGCTCGGGCCCTCTGACCACTTGCTCATTTTCGTTATTTGCGTTGCCAAGGAGGTGCCTGCCGTTGCCATGAGGACGCGGCAACCTGGGCAGAGCTGACCAGTTCGTTCGCTGTGCTCCTTTTGATCTACGGCTGTGATTGTACCCTCGTTGTTAGCTGGACTGCACCTATAAGTCTCTCTCCACAAAAAATAAAACGAGCCTAGAGGGGGTGGCCTTTCCCAGCCTCACTAGCCACTTGGAGGGGGATCTGGGAAACAGCATGGTCAGATCTGTAGGAGTTCCCCAACTGATGGGCAGCCGGCGATTGACTTGTCCCTCCCATCGAGACTTTGCGCTCTCCTGAAGGAGATCCGCTTTTGCCGGGTGTTGCAGGGTGGGTGGTGGGGAAGGGCTTGTCGAACAGGACCTATCTTTCCACAGAACCGGCTTTGAGCCGAAACTTCAAGATTCCCAGAGGGTGGGGGGGAAGGAAGGGGTGAGGGCAACCTACAGCAGCAGCTTTGTCAAGTTGATGAGGGGTCTTCCCTTCCCATCACAGTGAAGGACCTCACCTCAGTAAGCTTTACCCCATAAGGCCCGCCTTCTGTGAGCAGCTTGCTCACATCCTCCCCCACCCCCTCTCCTCCCTGAGCAACTGTCCTCATCTGAGCCAAGCCAAGCGAGAAGGTTCCAAAGTCGCCCTTCCTATCACAGATGCTTCCCGGAGACAGGAACTGTGATGCTTCCTCGGACAGTTCGCCACATCCTGGATGGAGTGAAGCTGGAACTTTCCGGAGAGGCTAATGTCATATTGAGCAGCTACAAAGCCAGAGATCCAGATGTGAATTCCCCTCTGGTAAGATTACGATGTTCTTTTTCATGGTCTGGTGGCTTCACGCAGTTGATGGCCCTATTTTGGATTGATCATCTCTCTAAAATCACATGATGTGATGGAGTAACAGTGTCCTTGTCCCCCTCTTTTCACAGTTAAGACAGTTACACCCCACACAATAAGGTCCGGCGATGCCAATGCTTTTCAAATCCAGCAGTTCCCCAACTCACCCCGCCTCCCCATCTTCACCAACTCCTTATGTTTTAATTAAATAATGTAATCAAGGCGAGACGATTTTGGGCAATTAGCCAAAGGTGTAATGGAGACATAAGGAGAAAATTCTGCACGCAGCAGATAGGAACATAGGAACGGGGGTAGGTCATTCAACCCGTCGAGCCTACTCTGCCATTTAATATGATCATGTCTGATCGGACACTATTACACCCACTACCCCCGCAACTCTCTACCTTAATGTGAAGATGGTTAGGATCTGGAATGTGCTGCCTGAGATTGTGCTGGATGGCAGGTTCAATCGCCGGAATTGAATAATTACCTTAAAAGGAAGTGTGCAGGTTTACGAGGAGAAGGCGGGCAATGGCGCCCTGTGAATTCTTCATTCGAGGAAAGCTGGCCCAGACACATTGGGCTGAATGATCTTCTGTGATAGTCCTTTCGGCCTGGTCTTGGGTGTTGAAGCAGAAATTGATGAGGGAGTGAGTGGCCTTGTTTTTTACACGGAGGCAGAGAGCAGTGTATCTAATTTTGATGATAATGTAAAAGCTAGGTGGGAATGTAAACTGAGGAGGACACAAAACTAGGTGGGAATGCAAGCTGTGAGGAGGACATCAAGAAAATACAAAGAGATAGAGACAGGTTAAGTGAGTGGGCGACAATGTGGCTGATTGTGCATAATTTGGGGAAATGTGAGGTTCTTTACTTTGCTGGTAAGAGTAGGAAAGCAGAACATTTATTTCAAGGCACAAAACTTGAAAACATTAATGTTTAGACGGACTTGGGTGTGCTCGTGCAAGAGACACAGAAAGTTGGCAAACAGGTGCAACAAGCCAACTAGGAAGGCAAATGTTGACCTTTACTGCGAGGGGATTAGAGAACAGGAGTAAAGAAGCGTTGTTACAGTTTCGGGTTTCGGTGAGACCACACCTGAAATAGTGTATGCAGTTTCGGCCTTCACATCTAAGGCAGGGGATATTTGCATTGGAGACAATAAAGGGAAGTTTGGTATCAGGAACAAGAGAGTTATCCTCTGAACAGAGGTTGAGTAAATTGGACCTCTGTTGTCTGGAGTTTAGAAGAATGAGAGGTGATCACATTGAAACCTGCAAGACCCTGATAGGATAGACAATGAGCTGATGCTTTATCCCTCACTCTGGAACCCAGAAGGGGAACAATCATTTTCGGACTGAGCCGATGAGACTTTTTAAACATTAATTAATTGGATGTGGGTGTCACTGGATAGGCAGCATCTTCTCCAGGGCAATTAGGGATGGGCAATAAATGCTGGCCTCACCAGTGATGCGCACAGCCCGTAAATGAATTTTAAAAACATTGCACAATGCTAGACAGCCCAAGGCATTCTGAAGAAGTTCTGAAGTTCAGTCGTTGTTATAACGGAGGGAAGGCAGCAGCTAGGCACAGCTCCGACAAACAGCAATGAGATATTGTCCATTTATTTAACCGTGTTTTAAGGGGTAAATATCAGACAGCATTAGAGGGAGAACTCCCCGGCTGTCCTTGGAGATAATGGCTGTGGGGATTCTTGTTTACATCTAGCTGGGAGGGTCAGACGGATCTTTGGTTTAACGTCTCCATTATGATCCTGATAACCTCTCCTAACCTCTGTCTTAAAGAGCGATCCCTTGTTTTTAAACAGCGATCCCCTAGTTCTCGATTCTCCCACAAGAGTAAATGTCCTCTTCACATCCTCCTTGTCAGTACCCCTCAAGATCTTAAAGGTTTTGATCAAGTTGCCTCTAACTCTTCTAAAACTCCAGTGGGTAAAAACCTAACCTCTGGAACCTTTTCTCGAAAGACAACCTGCCCATTCTTGATATTAGTCTAATAAACCTTGTCTGAACTACTTCTGACACATTTACATCTCTCCTTAATTAAGGAGAGCAATACTGTACAGGGTATTGATTCAATGATTCAGGATGTGGATTCTCTTCCTGGTGCCTGTGACAAAGGGAGTGTTCCTGAGGCAAATCCATCCTCCACACCGCCCCGAATGCCCAGTACCTAAGGGATGTTTTCACTCATGAGGGAGACTAGAATTGGGGAGGCAGTAAGTCTCCCTTTTAAGACTGAGGTGAGGAGAATCATTTTTTCTGTGCTTTATGGAAATCTCATCCAGAGAGCAGTGTAGGCTGGGTCATTGAATGTATTCGAGGCACAGTCAGACAGATTCTTGACAGACAAAAGGGTTTTTAGGGTTACTGGGCTAGGGATGGGGCTGGCGACAGATGGGAAAGTGCAGTTGAGACCACAGCCGGATCAGCCATGATCCTCTTGAATGGCAGAGCACGCTTGAAATGACCATTAGCCTACACCATATGTACCATGTTCCTCTGCGTCACCTGAAAGATGGCACCTTTGACAATATTGAATTGTCTTGTTGACTGGCCACACTGCCTTTAGTCCATGGACCGAGCTTACTTTCCACAGTGAAAAGATGCTATTACGATACCCTGGGCTAGTGAACGGTCGATTCCAGTCTCACAGACCCCAGAATCCCAACATAGGTGAATTATCCAATGATTCGTATAAAATTTGCAAAAGCTTCAGCCCCTTGACTGTTCAATAAGTTATAGTCATCAGATTCGTAGGTATAAGAGAAATAAAGTTGAATTTTTCAATAATTATAATGGAATAATGGCCAGCATATATACCACCCACCCCCCCTACTACCATCCCACCCTCTACCAAGCACACACCAGGCAGACAAACACAGAGGGATGGGGAGGAGTAAGTTAAAAAGGATTAATATGAAATCCTTGCTTCCGATGTTCGAGTCCTTGCAGCAGGATGCCTTCCCAGGATTCTCAGTGATTGAAGCCCATGTGTAGAGCTAGTTATGATCTTCTGGCAGGACCATTCAGTCAGTACTCCCAGAAAACAGGATTTCCTCTGGAGAGGCACTTTAACTTTCATCAACCTGGTCCTTCATTCAAAGGAACAGCCTCAGGCCTGTTTAATTCTTACTTGTTTCCAACTCCACAGGAATATCCAACAGCCTTACTTAGATAAGAAGAGTTCCCCACACGAGATATTAAAAAAGGATTTTAAACATCTGAACTCTGTCTGCAGCTGGTGGCTGGACTGCATTTCCTTGCAGTCGGGCCTGGCTGTGGAGAGAGCGAGGTTTTCACCATGGATCTTTCAAAAGAATCCATTAAATGAGAACAAGATCAAATCTCCGACCTCCAGTCTTCCGGCATCAAAATGAAAGTAAAAGAGAAATCACATCAACAGAGGAAGTAACACTCCAGAGAAAACTCCGACCAATTGGCAGGGGCCATTTACAAGGCCCTCCAATTCAAAACTGTCCATTGGCCACAGCCAAACCCATCAAGGTGTGTCAGCACTGATCTCCCTGGAATCTGCTGATCTGAAACGTAAACAGCTTCTTGCAACCAGTCTTGCCTTAGGGTCATGGGTCAACCCTCAGTTTACCAGCCACTTGAATTAAAGGTGAAGTCCATCTTAAAGGCATAAGTACATTAATAGTCCGTGTACAAAAAGTGAAATAGCCAAAATGAATAACGGAAATTAAAAGGAGGAAAAGACAACAGACAGGGATTAAACAGGAGGTTCCTTACATAGCCCGAGGGCAGATAAAATGGAGGACCTTTGTGGCCTCCTTGGCAATTATTGTCACTCTTACCAGTTGCACTGCCATACTGCGATTCAATAATGCACAGGGGATGTAAGGAGGTGAGCCGATGGTGGTGACAGAACAGATGGGAGAATATAATTACTTAGATCTGGATTACACATTGTTCAAGCCGGTAGCCAGAGGAAAGCAGATTTAAGGTAATTGGGAAAAGCAATCGACTGAAAATGTGGAGAATTGTTTCACACATTTGATCTGGAATGCGCTGCCTGAAAGGGCTGGAGTAGCAGGTTCAATGGTAATTGTCGAACAGGGATTTAATTAAAACTCAAGAGGGAACGTTTGCAGGCTCAAGGAGAAGGAACAGAGAAGTCGGGGGGAGAAACTTGTTTGTTGGATCGTTCCAGGAGCCAGCAGGGGCATGATGGACTGAATGGCCACCTTCTGCACTGCCTCGTTCCACCATTATATCCTGGTGTCAACTTCCAGTTCGAACACTTATTAACACAAGTGAATGCAAATCACAGCTTTGCATATGCAGATTCTTGGCAAACTGGGTTTGGCAAACCAGCAGGAAATTCATCCTTTAGTATCGTCAGTCGGCAGCGGGGTCACTCCCTCAGTACATTTCTTTTAAACATATTGCCAGCTGCACTGAATTACATGCGAATTAGGAGCAGGAGTAGGCCACTCGGGCCTACTTCACCATTCAGTAAGATCATAGCTGATCTGATTCTAACCTCAACCCCACGTTGCTGCCTCCACCCGATAACCTTTCACCCTCTTGTGAATCATAAATCTATCCAGCTCTGCTCTAAAAATATTCAAAGTCTCTGCTTCCACTGAGGGAAAAAAATTCTCATCTCGAAATGAGTTACCGTTATTTTTAAAAAGTGGACCCCCTAGTTCTGGATTCTCCAACAAGAAGAAACATCCTCTCCACATCCACCCTGTCAATATCCCTCAGGATCTTAAAGGTTTTGATCAAGTCGCCCCTTACTCTTCTAAATTCCAGCAGATACAAACCTAACCTCTCCACCCTTTCCTCATAAGACCAACCATCCCATTCCTGGTATTACTCGAATAAACCTTCTCGATACTGCATGTAACACATTTACATCTTTCGTTAAAGCAGATGACCAATACTGTACAGGGTAATGATTCAGAGATCCAGGGTATTAAGTTTCTTCCTGGTGCCCAGGACAAAGAACAGTGCTCCACAGGCAAATGCACCAACATCTCCACCTTCCCCCACAGTGTTCATAGGTCAGTGTTTTTCAAACCTTTTTTTCTCGGGATCCACTTTTACAAACTAGCCAACCTTTGTGACCCACACCTGCCGACCTTCGTGACCCACACCACCCAAACTTCATGGCATACCATTTTTGCTTACTTTCAATGCAACCGGTGAGCCTGCTTGGTCCTCTCGATCTCACTTGCTTTGTCATTCAATGTTACATTTCTGCTAAGGACTTCAGCTGACTATTTAAGTTCTCTCTGCATCCTTTGAAAAAAATAAGGACGTTTGTCCTCAAACTCGCCATGCTTAGTCTTCAAATGCATTTGAAGTTTTGAGGGTTTTAAACTTGAATTTGCCAGTACTTCCCGACACATGGCACACATGGGCTTTGCATCATGATTTGCATTGGCACAATTAATAAAACCATACCTCAGGAAATCTTCTTTATACTTCTTTGTTCGCAATTTCAGCTTCTTCTTAATTGGTTGTTCATCAGAGGCCCTGGAGCTCACTCCAGCACTGCTTTATCCTGACGTGGACTCTCCTGTGAAGCTCTCTCCAGCAGATTCAGTTATGAGATCCTGGTCTGTTTGTGTCTCTGGCCCTCTCTTCCTTATTACAAAATGATCCATCTTCCGTTCTTCACACAGTCCTGTTGCTTGCTTGCTGGCAGCTACAAAATGGAGGACTCTCTCCTCCGTGATCAAAGCATGGATCACGTGACATCAGTGTACGTGCCGGGCACGTTACCACCTCTCTGCCGCCACATCTGATGGTAATTCTCTGCCATTTATAAAAATTAATTTGGTCCTGGGACAGCGCACTAACATCAGGAGGAGTCGACTCTGGGACAGCAAGCTGAAGTCAGGAGGAGGTAGTCTGCCCCACTAGGCTCCAGGCCTGTGCACTGCCGGATCTGCCACTGAGACATGGTTGAGAGAGGGACAGGATTGGCAGCTCAATATTTCAGATGAGATAGGGATGGAGGTAAAAGAGGAGGGAATGTTGCAATTTTGATCAGAGAATCAATTACAGCAGTAAGGAAGGAATACATCTTTGAGGGTTCTTCAACTGAAGTCATATAGGTAGAACTTAAAATCCAAAAAGGAGCAATCACTTTCTGTAGACCCCCGAACAGTTGAGAGAAATAGAAGAGCAGATATGGAGGCAAATTTCAGAGAAGTGTAAAAATAATAGGGTAGCGATAGTGGGGGATTTCAACTTCCTCAATATTAAATGGGGTAGCCATGGTGTGAAAGGTTTACAGGGAGTATTCTTAAAATGTATCCAGGATAATTGTTTATGCCAGTGCGTAGAGGGACACACAAGAGAGGGGTGGTGCTGGACTTAATTTTCAGTAACAAAGCTGAGAAAAGTGGTTGAAGTATCAGTGGGGGAGCATTTTGCAGACAGTGATCATAACTCAGTTAGATTCAATATTGTTCACGAAAAGGACAAGGATGGGCCTGAGACCAAGTTCTAAACTGGGGGAATAATAAGATCAGATATGATTTGGCCAGAGTGGACTTGGAGCAGACATTTTAGCTAAATCTGTGACAGAACAGTAGGACGCATTCAAGAAAGAAATAGAGAGAGTGCAGGGCCAACATCTTCCAATCAAGAAAAAGGGTGGGACCAACAAATCAAGGCTATTGAGGGACATACAGCATTGGATCAGGAGAAAAAGGAATGCTCATGGCAGATATCGAGGGCAAATCCAGTGGAAGCTCTGGAGGCATAAAAAATGTGCAAGAGGGAACTGAAAAAGGAAACTAGAAGAGCAAAAAGGATACTGGCAAGTAAATAATAGAAACTGCTAAGTTGATTTACAAGTACATTAAGGGTAAAAGAATAATTCGGGAAAGAATCGGGGTCATTGAGGACCACAGTGCTAATTTGTGTGTGGACCCAGAGGATGTAGAAAATTATATAGTAATCTTTATCGGCACAAGTAGGCTGACATTAACTCTGCAATGAAGTTACTGTGAAAAACCCATCGTCGCCACATTCCGGCGCCTGTTCGGCTGCACAGAGGGAGAATTCAGAATGTCCAAATTACCTAACAGCGTGTCTTTCAGGATTTGTGGGAGGAAACCGGAGCACCCAGAGGAAACCCATGCAGACACAGGGAGAACGTGCAGACTCCACATGGACAGTGACCTAAGCCAGGAATCGAACCTGGTACCCTGGAGCTGTGAAGCAACAGTGTTACCCATTGTGCTACTGTGCTGCTAGGGTTCTAAATGAATACTTGTGTCAGTGTTAAGTCATGAGAGGGACAGTGTGGGTATAGAAATCAGGGAGAAGGACAGTAGTAAAATTAAACAGAATAACATGGACTGAGTGAGGTTCTGAGTGGCCTGGCAGGCTTAAAAGTAGACAAATTTCCAGGGCTGGATGAAATGTATCCCAGACTGTTGAGTGAGGCAAGGGAGGAAACAGCAGAGGTGCTAGCAATAATTTTCAATTCCTCCCTGGCCACAGGAGAGGTGACAGAGGACTGGAGGATAGCCAATGTGGTACCATTATTCAAGAAGGGAGGAAGGGGTAAATCAGGAAGCTACAGGCCAGTCAGTCTAACCTCAGTGGTGGAGAAACTATTGGAAGTAATTCTGAGGGACAGAATTAATCTGCAATTGGAGAGGCAGGGATTAATCAGGAACAGTCAGCATGTTTTATTCAGGGGAGGACACGTCTGACCAACTTGTTTACATTTTTCAAAGAGGTGACCAAGTGTGTTGATGAGGGAAATGCATTTGACGTCGTCTACTTGGACTTCAGCAAGGATTTTATAAGCTCCCACATGAGAAATCTTTATTTATTTTATTTAAAATTTAGAGTACCCAATTAATTTTTTCCAATTAAGGGGCAATTTAGCGTGGCCAATCCACCTACCCTGCACATCTTTGGGTTATGGGGGCGAAACCCACGCAACGCCGGGGAGAATGTGCAAACTCCACACGGACAGCGACCCAGAGCCGGGATTGAACCTGGGACCTCAGCGCCGTGAGGCAGCAATGCTAACCACTGCACTACCTTGCTGACCCACGTGGGAAATTGATAGCAAAGGTGAGAGCCAATGGATCCAGGGAACTTTGACAAATTGGATCCAAAATTGGTTTAGTGGCAAGAAGCAGAGGGTGATTGTCGAGGGTGTTTTTCTGACTGGAAGTCTGTGTCCAGTGGGGTCCCGCAGGGATCAGTGTTGGGGCTCTTGCTGTTTGTGGTTTTTATAAATGATTTAGATATGAATATAGGGGGAGTTGATCAGTAAATTTTCAGATGATACAAAAATTGGTGGGGTGGTAAATAGTGAAGAGTATAATCTTCGATTACAGGAAGATTATACTTCTGTATAATGGTCAGTTTGGCTGATCAGTGGCAAATGGAATTCAATCTGGATAAGTGTGAGGTGATGCACTTGGGCAGGACAAGGAAAGCAAAGGAATACATGATACATGGCAGGACCCTGGGAAGTACAGAGGATCAGAGGGACCATGGAGTGCATGTACACCGGTCCCTTAAGGTAGCAGAGCAGATGATACAGTGGTTAAGAAGGCATATTGTATATTTGCCTTTATTAGCCGAGGCATAAAGTTCAAGATCAAGGAGGTTATGCTGGAACTATATAAAATGTTGATTAGGCCGCAGCTGGAGTATTCTGTACAGTTCTGGAATGATTGGAGGGATGTGATAACATCGGAAAGGATATAGAGGATATTTACCAGGATGTTTCCTGTGCTGGAGAGTTTTCGTTATGAAGAGAGATTTGAAAAACTTGGATTGTTTTCCTTGGGGCAGAGAAGAACGAGGGTGGGGGGTGGGGGGGGGGGGGGGGGCGGGGTCATGATTGAAATGTATAAAATTACAAGGGGAATGGACAGAGTAGACAGAAAGTAACTTTCGCCTTAGTGGAGATTTCAATGACCGGGGCATAGATTTAAGGGCCGGGATTCTCCCCTACCCAGCGGGATGGGGGGCCCTGGCGGGATGGAGTGGCGGGAACCACTCCTGCATCAGGCCGCCCCAAAGGTGCAGATTTATCCACACCTTTAGGGGCCAAGCCTTCACCTTGAGGGGCTAGGCCCACGCCGGAGTGGTTAGCACGCCGCTGGCCGGCGGGAAAGGATGTTGGCGCCGTGCCAGCCGGTGCCGAAAGGACTTCGCCGGGCAGCGAAAGTCCGCGCATGCGCGGGAGCATTAGCAGCTGCTGATGCCATCCCCGCGCACGCGCGGGGGGGTGTCTCTTACGTGTCGACCATCGCGGAGGCTGTGGCCGATGCGGAGGGAAAAGAGTGCCCCCATGGCACAGGCTCGCCCGCGGATCGGTGGGCCCTGATCGCGGGCCAGGCCACCGTGGGGGCACCCCCCGGGGCCAGATCCTCCCGCGTCCCCCCCAGGAACCCGTCCGTGCCGCCAGTCCCGCCAGGAAAGTAGGTTGTTTAATTCACGCCGGCGGGACTGGCATGACAGCAGCAGGACTGCGGCCCATCACGGGCCGGAGAATCGCCGGGGGGGGGGCCCGCCGATGGCCGTGATTCCCGCCCCCGCCGAATTTTCGGTGACGGAGAATTCAGCGGCCGGCGGGGGCGGGATTTACGCCGGCCCCTGGTGATTCTCTGACCAGGCGGGGTGTCGGAGAATCCTGCCCAAGGTCAGGGGCAGGAGGTTTAGAGGGGTTGTGAGGAAAAGCCTTTTTACTCAGAGGGTGGTGGGAGTCTGGGAATCATTGCCTGAAAGGATGGTGGAAGCAGAGACACTCATAACATTTAAGAACTATTTAGATGTGCACTTACGATTCCAAGGCTTACAAGACCAAGTGCTGGGAAATGGGATTAGAATGGTTCGGTGGTTGTTTCTGACTGGCGAGGACTCGATGGGCCGAAGGACCTTTTCTGTCCTTTCCTCTATGACTCTCACGCTTCATGGTTTTGAAAATATTGGTTAAATTTCTCTTTCATCTTCCCTGGAAACAACCTCAGCTCCTCCTCTCTTTTCAGAACTGAAGCCCCATCCCTGATACCAGTCTAGAATCTGCACTGCACCCTCTTCAATGTGCCAGTCATTGCTGTGCTATCGGCCTATTTGGACCTGGGTTAATTGGAATGTAGGTTCTGTGGCCAAACAACACTGATCTCCAACTAGAGTAGAGAGAATCCAACTATCTTCCCCTTGACATTCAATGGCATTACCATCACTTAACCCCCCCCCCCCCCCCACCTCCCCTCCCCTCCCCCCACTCCGCCACTGTCACCATCCTGGGAGTAACCTTTGGACAGAAACTAATTTGGACCAGTCATATAAAATACTGTGGCTACAAGAGCAGGTCAGAGACTGGGAATTCTGCAGGGAGTAACTCACCCCTTCATTCCCAAAGCCCCTCCACCATGTACAAGATGCACTGCAGCAACTCACCGAGTCTCCTTTGACAGCACCTTCCAAACCCGTCACCTCTACCATTTAGAAGGACACGGGCAGCAGGAGCATGGGAACACCACCACCTGCCAAGTTTCCCCTCCAAGCCACACACAATGTCCACGTGCAAATATCCTGGAACTCCCACTCTCACAGCATGGTGAGTGCACCTATACCACATGGACTGCAGCGGTTCAAGAAGGCAGCTCACCACCAATCTGCTCAAGGGGCAATTAGGGTTGGACAATAAATGCTGGGCCCAGCCAGCGACACCCACATCGAATGCTTTGAAAAAAACACTTGTGTAAGCTTTTGTTTTTAATTGGCAGATGGAGGCGGTGCTGGAATGTGCGCCTACAGCTGATATATGAGGCAGCTGTATTGTGTCCATATTGTTCTCCATGTAGAATATCCTTCTCCTGACCTGTACAGATGGACTCGATTCACATTTCCCTCAGTTCAGTTCCAATTTTCCGACTGGCTCACATCCCAACAGTTTTTCCCTCTCACCTCCCCCCTCCAGTATCCCTGACCTATGCGTCGGAAAACAATGATAAACAGGATGTCCTTTGAACAGACACAAAGTGCCCATTATTGTACCGGGTGTCATAACCAGGGTGAAATGGGACTCGCGCGCCGAAAGCCTGCACGAGGTCAAGTCCAAACTTCCCCTCGGGTCTATTTGCATTGGCGCTGCAGCTTTTAACCCTGTGATTTCCTCCCACTCTTAGCGAAGCTGATTCAATCTCCGTGCTCTCGTTATGTTGCAGCTATCGTAACTCCTCGCTGGGTGACACCATTTAGCCCCATTTTCCGCGCCTCCCTCCCTCCTCTGATTACCTCTCTTCCCCCAAAGGTTGGTGTGAGTCTCCTCCGCCCACTTGCCCCAGCCCCCTTCCCCACTCGAACGTCCAGCTCCAGACCACTCGCCTCAAACAAATGGCCCGTGTCCGTAACTATTCGACCCGGAGGACTGCATTTACTGTAGCCCTAGACTGACTGCCGCTGTCGGGTAGCATTGATTGTGTGTTGGTAGGAAGAATAAGACTGGCTGCAAGAAGTGTCATCTGGTCCAATTTGTTGGAAGGAGCTGCAGAAACTGAGAGTCCGGGCAATGTTTGTGCAGAAGCCTTTGAAGGTGGCAGGACAGACTTCGGGGGGAAATTTGCAGGGGAAGTGGCAAGAGAGTGGGAATAACTGGATTCGCTTTTCAACATTCCTTCATTGCAAGAAGACTTGAGTACCGGAGCAGGGATGTCTTACTGCAGCTGTACAGGGCCTTGGTGATACTACTCCTGGGGTATTGAATGCAATTTTGGTCTCCTTCCCTGAGAAGGGATACACTTGCCATGGAGAGAGTGCAGCGGAGGAGGTTCAACGGGCTGATCCTTGGGATGGCAGGATTGTCCCATTAAGAGCGATTGAGTCGACTGGGCCTGTGTTCACTGGAGTTTAGGAGAATGAGAGGGGATCTGATTGGGACGTGGAGGATTCTGACAGGACCAGACAGACTAAAGCAGGAATGTCGTTTCCTCTGGCTGGGGGTGAGGTTCTAGAACCAGGGGCCACAGTCTCAGGCCATATAAGACTGAGATGAGGAGAAACCTCTTCCTATAGCCGGGATTCTCCGATCTTGTTCACCCCACCACCCATGTCAGCGAGAACGGAGAATTTGGCGCTCAGCCAGAACTCCACTGCAGCGGGACCGGAGAATCGCAGACACGGGCAGTTTCGTAGGATTTCGGCCTATGTTCCTAAGTTAAAACAGCCACGCAGACTATATGGGTTGAATACACCGTTGCACTATTGGATGAGAGAGGGGTATACAGATTCAGAGGATTTAGAGAGATTTAGGCAGCACGGTAGCATTGTGGTTAGCACAATTGCTTCACAGCTCCAGCGTCCCAGGTTCGATTCCCGGCTTGGGTCACACTCTGTGCGGAGTCTGCATGTTCTCCCCGTGTGTGCGTGGGTTTCCTCCGGGTGCTCCGGATTCCTCACACAGTCCAAAGATTTGCAGGTTAGGTGGATTGGCCATGCTAAATTGTCCTTAGTGTCCAAAATTGCCCTTCGTGTTGGTTGGGGTTACTGGGTAATGAGGATAGGTTGGAGGTGTGGGTTTGGGTAGGGTGCTCTTTCCAAGAGCCGGTGCAGACTCGATGAGCCGAATGGCCTCCTTCTGCACTGTAAATTCTATGATCTCAATTCCAGAGTCGGTCAGGCTCCTCCAAGGCAGATGTGAAGATGTGGTGACCGGTGTTGGAGCAATTAACATCAGAGTGGCTCAAGCGGGCAGAGCTGGAGGTGAGTGCAGATATCTCGGAGGATTGTAGAGCTGGAGGAGATTATGTGGATAAAGGGAAGGGTGACACCGTTTGAAAACCAGGATGATAATTTGAAAATCGAGGCCAGACGAGGGGTGGAATTTTCCGCCCTACCACCTCCCCACACTGTGGTTTCTGATGGCGGTGGTTGCCGGGGGGGGGGGGGTGTCTTATCCTGCTAACATTTACGCCGCTTTGTGTTAAATCTGCTGCATGGGACATTGCCATCGGCAGGGCTGCATGTTCTCACCAGTGGGAAGGACTGGAATATCCTGCCCTGATGCTCAAGGTACACAAGAGACCACTAGGAGAGTTGTGGGGCCTGGTCTTAGGGTGAACGGGAGACTTGATGGAATCTAGGGTAGGAGGGGGTCAGCAGATTTGTACTGATAACCTGAAATCTATAACCTGGAGGGAGATGGAGGCTGGCCACGGGGAGACCCAGAATAGTGGAGTGGAGGAAGCTAATGGGAGAAAATAAGAGCAGGATGGCACAGTGGTTAGCACTGCAGCCTCACATCTCCAGGGTCCCCTGTTCAATTCTGGCCTCGGGTCACTGTGTGGAGTTTGCCCTTTCTCCCCGTGTCGGCATGAATTTCCTAGGGTGCTTCGGTTTCCTCCCACAGTCCAAAGATGTTCAGGCTAGGTGGATTGGCCATGTTAAATTTCCCTTTAGAGCCCAAAAGATTAGGTGGAGTTACGAGGATAAGGTGAAGGCGTGTACCTAAGTAGGGTGCTCTTTCTAAGGGTCGGTGCAGACTCGATGGGCCGGATGGCCTTCTACTGCACTGTAAATTCTATGATACTATGAGTGGAGGAGGACCGGGAAACATTGAGATCTCAGCCATTCAGTTCTCTCTTTTGCTGGAAAGGTCAGTGGGTGAGTGGGGCTGGGCGGTGGCTGGAGTTTTAGGAGGGTGATACTTAATCTGAACCACTCAGTATGGTTGTTTGCCAGCCTCTGGTCTGGTGTAGCTGTTTATTTGCAGAGGATTGTTCGCGCAGAGGAAATCAGTACAGGAAAAGGGAGTAGTGCAAAATGTGGCATTCGCTGAGGCAGTGGAAACATGGTACGCAGTGCACAGATTATCTTCATTGAGCCTTGAGAGAGGGCCGCAGCCCAGAGTCTCAGCTGCGACAGGCTGTGAACACAGAGTTGATTTGTTCCCAAACCGGCCTAATCTGAGGAGCTGCGAACTGTAAATACAGCCTGCTGCTGGAAACAGAATAACCTGTGCCGAATGAGAGATTGTGAACAGCAACCATGGCTTGCAATAAACAGAGCACCAGCGATGTCTCAACAAGCCCCAACTCCATGGTCAGCTGTTCCATTTGTGTCGGGGGTTTGCCCTCGGGAGGAAGGCTGGCCGTCAGCTGTGACAGCACACACTCGGCACTTTTCTCTCCAGTCTCATATGCAGGACTGTATCTCTGGCAATGCAGGAGTCAGCTGTGTCACGGTGGCTCGCGTTCTCACCTCTTGCGCCTGAAGGCCATGAGTTCAAACCCTCTCTCCAAAGATTTGACCACGTGAGCTAGGCAGACGCTCCCAGCGCAGTGCTGCGTGGAGCTCTGCATTATCAGAGGTGCCAACTATCGGCGTAGATAATAAAGCAAGGCCCGATCTGTGCGCAGATGGTTGTTTAACGGTATTGTCACTGGTCCAGTAATCCAGTGTAATTCCCTCAGGGGATCTCGCTTCGAATCCCACCACAGCAGATGGTGAAATTTGAATCCCTAACCTGAATTAAAAGTCGAATGAGGACCATTGTTGATTGCTGTGAAAACCAACCACCTTTAGGGAAGGAAATGCACCGTCCTTACACATTCTGGCCTACATGCAACCCCAGAACCACAGTGATATGGTTGACTCTTAACTGCTCCTTCGAAATGGCCGACTGAACACTCAATTCAAAGGTAATTAGGGCTGGGCAATAAATATTGGCCCAGCCAGTGACACCTACATCCCGTGATTGAATAGAGAAAAATAAATCTGAGGTAGATGCTGCAACACTTCTTTCAATTACTGCCCAAGCAAGTATCTGAACCTCACCTCAAACTATCAAAACCTGTTCGTGATCACATTGAGAGCAGGCTGTGTCCAAATTGGGTGCCACATTTCCTACATTGAAATGAAAGTCTCCATCGTCCCCGAGGACCATAGGTTGCTCTCTCCTTTTGAAACAGTATAACACCTGCTCCTTTACCTCCTCGCTGCTCACCGTTGCAGGGCCTAAACATTCTTTTAAAGTGAGGCAGTGCTTCAATTGCACCCTCCTTCAGTCTGGTCTATTGCATTCACTGCACCCAGTGCGGTCTATTCTACATGAGAGAGACTGGGTGACAGCTTTGCAGAACACCTCCGGTCCTTCCGCGGGAAGGACCCAGTCCTTCCTGTTGCTTGCCATTTCAACTCACCGTCCTGCTCTCACATCTACATGTCCGTCCTTGGCCTATTGCAATGCTCCAGTGCAGCCCAGCGCAAACTGGAGGAATAGCACCTCATCTTCCGATTAGGCACGTTACAGCCTTCCGGACTTAACATTGTGTTCAACAACTTCAGTCTGTGAACCCTTCCTTCTACCTTCACCTCATTTTTATTTCCATCCATTTATTTTCATTTCTTTCATTCATCTGATTTTCCTTCACCTTTGTTCCCCACCCCTTCCCCCACCCCACCCCACTCTACTTGGGTCATCTGTTCCCTGTTCCGAGTTGCCCTCTGACACACTGCTCACCTTTGTTCTGCCATTCACACATTCAAATCTCTTTATGTGCCACTATCAGCGCCCTTCTTGGCCTTAATCATCACCATTTACATTCCCTTTGCCTTTTTGTCCACAACATCTTTGTCAATCTCCACTTATCGCTGGCCCCTATCCAGCCCCACCGCTCCATGCCCTGCCACTACAGAATAAATCTGATCTTATTTACAGTTCTCCCTAGCTTTGATAGACTCATCCAGACTCGAAACGTTAGCTCCCATCTCTCTCCACAGATGCTGTCAGACCTGTTGTGATTGCCCAGCATTTCCTGTTTTTGTTGATTATTTCTTTTACTGGGTGTGGACGTCGCTGGTTCGGCCAACATATATCACAATCCCCTAATTGTCCTTGAGAAGGTGGTGGTGAGTTGCCTTCTTGAATCTCCGTGGTCCATATGGAGTAGCACACCCACAGCACTGTTGGGCAGGGAGTTCCAGGACCCAGTGACATTGAACAAATGGCAATACAAATCCAATTCAGGGTGGCTTGCGGCTTGGAGGGGGAACTGCAGGAGGTGGCAGTCCCATGCATCTGCTGCCCTTGTTGGTGGTAGCAGTCATATGTTTGGAAGGCGCTGTCGAACTGGGAGGACTTGGCAGAAAAGGTTAACACCGCCCCCCCCGCCCCTCCCCCCCCCACCACCACCACCACCCCCTCCAACCCCCACCGCCTCTGCCGCCCCGTCATTTGGGAAAAGGCTAAATGTAAACGGGAAGAGGTGGGAATCATTATAGACTCTGATTTATCATCTGATCATTCCCCTGTGGGCTGACAGTCTAATTACAGAAACAGCTTCCGTTGCACAACAATCTTTTCTGGCATCTGGCCCTGCACCTCCACCAGGAATCCATCTCTCTAAACAGGATGAAGGCAGGCAAGAAGGCTAAATGTACACTGTGCTTACTGTCTGTGGCCTGGACCCCTACACAGAGCTGTAACCGCCTTCAGTTCTGCAACCCTCTGAGAACTCTTCGCGCCTCCAACATCCTGCGCATCCTGATTTCTTGTTCTCCAGCATTGGTGGTCACGCTTTCAGGTGCCTGGGCTCCTAAAGTACGGAATTCCATTCCCAAATCCCTGCGTCTCCCTGTCCTCATGTAAGACTCTCCTTAAAACTCACCCACAAGCCTTTGGTCACCTGCCCTGATACCTCTTCAGCTGACTCGGTGTCGAACCTTGTTTGACGATCGCTCCTGTGATTTTGGCCCTCACCACGCTGAAGGTGCCAAATCAATGCAGGATGCCCGTGCATAAACTGTCAGCGGCTGTCAAACACCCTTTTGATGTTTCGTGGTCTCGATCAGACCTTATGGAGATCATGTGTGCGTGTGGTGTGTCAGATGCTGAGCGGAGGATGCAAAGCGTCCTTTATCAATCAAGACTGTTTTGTAACATCACACCATTAACTTGGAATGCCTTCAGGGTGACTGAGGGCTGGGATGTAATTGCTGCCTTACCAGCCTGATGCGAATCCCAAGATTGAGGTTGATGGAAGCTAGACATATAATGAGACGTGACCGTGCTGCAATATCAACTACTACCTAATTGTCTATTTATAAAATCTGAGGGACCAGCCCACAGATTATCCTCCCTCCATGTATCATGTCTCCAGTAAATCCACATTACTGGTGCCCGGTAGGTCCCCATGAAATTCGCTTGCTGCCGATTGGTTTTGGGCACCGACTGCGGACCCCATTGGGGTTCTGCGGCAAGTGTTGGTTGCTTGAGGAACTTCGGGTCAGAGTTGACGAGCTGGAGTTTGAGCTTCAGACGCTGCGGCACATCAGGGAGGGGGAGAGCTATCTGGATGCTGTGTTTCAAGAGGCAGTCACATCTCTTGGAGTAACTTTATTTAAAATATCTTTTGCTGGTTTTACATTTATTCATCATGCCATTCTCCAGGGTTATCATATTGTACTAAAGAGGAATCTAAAAAAAAGTGTACAAAAATGAAAAATAAAATACAAAGAAATGAAATTGCATGACAAACGAACAAGTCTTCGTTCAAGGGTAATATATGTGCAGGTGCAGGTGTGGGGGGCCCCTACTTTTGTGTCCCCGGTGGTCAGTTGCTGTAACCGTACTGTTTTGATTATGATGTCCTGGTATTCGAACATACCAAGGGGAGCGTTTGCCGTCGACCTTAAAGTTGCTGTTGTGGTCGTGGTTATTCGCGTCCCCGCTGCTTGTCCCTTCTGGTTCCCTATTTGCCTTGTGTTTTGCTTCATATCCTCCCCCACTTGACACCCCCTTCCTTCCTCTTCGACATGGCCTCAAATGGTCGGCCAGAACCTGACAAGTCTAGGGCAAGAGCAGAACATGTGGATGTGGTTGGCCTGGCCTCACTAGTACCGTTCACATTTGTCCTCCACCTCCGGGATGAACCCGCTCATTCGCGTTCTGGTTAAGTGCACTCCATGCACCATCTATAGCTGCGTTAGGCTCAGCCTTGCGTATGAGGGGTGGAGTTTGCCCTGTGTAGTGCTTCAATCCAGAGTCCTCCCATTCGCTCAGTGCCTAGTTCCTCCTCCCATTTCTCATCAAAGGGTGTACCTACATTTTCTAGTATCTGTCCGTACATGTCCGTACAGTTGCAGTCCCCCAGTTCGCCCACGGTCAGGCATCTGATAAGTAATGAGTGTCCTGGTATCTGGGGGAACATCATCACCTCTTTTTGAAGGAAGTTTCTGATTTGTCTGTATCTTCGCACTTTCCATTTTGGGAGTTGGAGCTTGTCCATGAGTTCCCTCAGGGTTGCTCACCTGCTGTCTACGCAGAGGTCCTCGACCGGCAGTGTCCCTTTCTCCTGTCTCACCTTTTGAAGATGTTGATCGTCGCAGGGATGAATCAATGGTTTTTGCAGATGGAGGCCATGATTGACATCCCGGTCAGACCAAAGTGGTGCCGTAGTTGGTTCCATGTCCTCCGCGTGAACACTACCACTGGCTGGGAGAGTGGGAGTGCGGCCGTGGCCAGTGCTCTGAGGGATGTCCCAGTACAGGAACTCTCCTCCATCTTGATCCATTCCTCTCTTGGTTCCTTGACCAATTCCTGTACTTTTCTGCGGTGGCAGCCCAGTGGTAGAATTGGAAGTTCGGGAGAGCCAAGCCTCACATGTTTCTCCTTCTTTGTAGCACCTTTTTCCTGATCCTTGGGCCATTCCCCTCCACTCCCACTCCACACACACACATGCCATGATTAGTTTTGGTGAAAAAGGCCTTGGGGGTGAAAATTGGGAGGGATCTGAACAGGAAAAGGAGCCTGGGTAGCACATTCCTCTTGATTGTCTGCACTCTCCCCGCCAGGGAGAGCGGAAATGAGTCCAATCTCTGTAGGTCCCTTTTTACCTCCTCCACCAGACCCATTAGATTCCATTTATGGGTCCATGTCCAGTCGAGGGCTAGTTAGATTCCCAGGTATCAGAATTTGGTCTGGATCAGTTTGAACGGCAATTTTGCCTGCTCTGATTCTGCCCCCTGTGGGTTCAGAGGGAAGATTTTGCTCTTGCTCAGGTTAAGTTTGTAATCTGTGAAGGCTCCAAGCTCTCTTAGGAGTTCCATTATTCCTCCAATGCTGATGAGGGAGGTTTGAGTCATAGAGGAGCAGCTAATCTGTGTAGAGTGAGACTCTATGCTCTCTGTCTCCCCTTTGAATGCCTCTCCACCCATTTGCTGCTCTAAGAGCGATTGCCAGTGGCTCCATTACCATGGCAAATAGTGTAAGGGTAATGGGCATCCCTGCCTCGTGCCTTTATGCAGCTGGTATCCAGAGCTGGTGGTGTTTGTTCATCAGTTCAACATGATTGCTGTAAAGTTGAACCCTGGACCGAACCCAAAGAGTTCCAGTACCTCTGTGAGGTACCTCCATTCGACCCTGTCGAAGGCCTTCTCTGCGTCAAGGGAGATGATCACCTCTGGTGTCTCTCCTCCGGGTGGGGTCATGATCACGTTCAGCACGCGCCTGATGTTCACTGTTAGTTGTCTTCCCTCAACAAAATCCGTTGTGTCCTTTGCGACTACCTTTGGCACACAGCTCTCCCATCACCCTAATCAGGGCCTTTGCCAGTACTTTGGCATCAGTGTTTAGGAGTGAGATGGGTCTCTATGTCCTGCACTCCGTCAGGTCTTTTTCCTTCTTTGGGATCAGTGATATCGAGGCCTGAGCCAGCATGAGTAGCAGGGTCCCTCTAGATAGTGAGCCATTGAACATCTACCGTAGGTGTAGGGCCAGTATAGATGTCCCCGGGAATCCGTCTGGACCTGGCGCCTTCCCTGCCAGCATGGAGTTGATACTCTCCATGACTTCCCTGAGTTCTAATGGTGCTTTTGCCTCTTTTGCGCCCTCATGTCTGGTAGGTCCAGCCCATCGAGGAACTGCTTCATCTTCGAGTCCGCTTTAGGGTCCCGGAGGTGTACGGCTCTCAGTAGAAAGTCACCAAGGCCTCATGGATAGCGTCTAGTTGTTGTTCCTATCCTTCACCTGTGCTATTTGCCTCATGGCTGCCTGCTTTCTCAGCTGGTGAGGCAGCAGGCAGCTGGCCTTGTCTCCATGCTCATAGAAGGTCCCTGTGTCTGGCGGAGTTGGTGCACTGCTTCCCTGTGGAGAGCAGGTCAAATTCCATCCATTTGTAATTTTTTCCTCTACGCCAGTAGTTCCAGGGGGCCGTGGAGTATCGCAGATCCTCATCCACTATGGAGTTGACCTGCTGCTGCCTAGCAACCCTCTCCTTCTTGTCCCTGACTGCCTAATTGCTATTATTTCCCCCTTATCACCATTAGTGCCTCCCACAATGTGAAAGGTGAGACCACCCCATTCTGGTTGCAGGTTACATAGCCATCGATGTCTTGTGACATTCTCTCACAGAATGCCTTGTCAGCAAGGAGAGCTGTGTTCAGTCTCCATGAGGGGATGTTCATAGAATCATAGAATTTACAGTGCAGAAGGAGACCATTCAGCCCATCAAGTCTGCACCGGCCCTTGGAAAGAGCACCCCACTTTTTTTTTTCTTTTTTAAAAATAAATTTAGAGTACCCAATGAATTTTTTCCAATTAAGGTGCAATTTAGTGTGACCAATCCAGCTAACTTGCACATTCATAGAATTATAGAATTTACAGTGCAGAAGGAGGCCATTCGGCCCATTGGGTCTGCACCGGCTCTTGGAAAGAGCACCCTACCCAAGGTCAACACCGCCACCCTATCCCCATAACCCAGTTACCCCACCCAACACTAAGGGCAATTTTGGACACTAAGGGCAATTTATCATGGCCAATCCACCTAACCCGCACATCTTTGGACTGTGGGAGGAAACCGGAGCACCCGGAGGAAACCCACGCACACACGGGGTGGATGTGCAGACTCCGCACAGACAGTGACCCAAGCCGGAATCGAACCTGGGACCCTGGTGCTGTGAAGCAATTGTGCTATCCACAAGGCTACCGTGCTGCTCTAAGAGCACCCTACTTAAGCCCACACCTCCACCCTATCCCCATAACCCAGTAACCCCACGTAACATTTTTGGACACTAAGGACAGTTTATCATGGCCAATCCACCTAACCTGCACATCTTTGGACAGTGGGAGGAAACCGGAGCACCCGGAGGAAAGCCACGCAGACACGGAAAGAACGTGCAGACTCCGCACAACCAGTGACCCAAGCCGGCAATCGAACCTGGGACCCTGGAGCTGTGAAACAACTGTGCTACCCACTGTGCCACCGTGTTAGGCCTGGCCTGTCTCCAAGCTCACATCCACATAGCGTGGTGCATGGTCAGAGATTACAATTGTGGAGTATTCCACCCACAATCCCTGGAAGCACCGATTTCCCCACTACAAAGAAGTTGATTCTGGTGCAGACTCTGTGGAGAAACATAGAAAATAGGAGCAGGAGGCGACCATTCAGTTGGTCATCCAACTCAATAGCCGAATCCCCCTTTCCCCATATCTTTTTATCCCCTTCACCCTAAGTGCTGTATCTAACTGCTTCTCGAAAACATACAAAATTTTGACCTTAACTACTTCCTTAGATCGTGAATTCCATTGGCCGACCATTCTCTGGGTAAAGAGATTTCTCCTCATCTCTGTCCTAAATAGTCTGCCCCGCCCCCCCGTATCCTCAGACTGTGACACTTGGTTCTGGGTGCACCCATCATCAGGAACATCCTTCCTGCATCTACCCTGTCTAGTCCTGTTAGAATTTTCTAGGTTTCTTTGAGACCCCCCCCCCTTATTCTTCTGAACTCCAGCAATACAACAGTCCCGCCATTCCAGGAATCCCTCTGGTCAACCTTTGCTGCACTCTCTCAAGAGCAGGACATTCTCCCTCAGTTAAATAGACCAAAACTGCATTCAATATTCAAGGTGTGGCCTCACCAGTTCCCTGTATAATTGCAGCTAAACATCCCTGCTCCTGTACTCGAATTCTCTCGCTATGAAGGCCAACATTCCATTTGCCCGCTTTACCACCTGCTGTGTCTGCAGGCTTGCCTTCAATGACTGGTGTATGATGACACCCAGGTCTCATTGCACATTTCTTTCTCCTAATTTATGGCCATTCAGATAATAGTCTGCCTTCTTGTTTTTGCCACCAAAGCGGACAACCTTACTTCATCTTGCATTCATTTGCCCACTCACTCAACTTGTCCAAATCACACTGAAGGATCTCCGCATCCTCCTCACAGCTCACCCTCCCACCCAACTTGGTGCCATCTGCAAATTTGGAGATATTACATTTTAGTCTCTCATCCAAATCATTAATATATATATTGTGAATAGCTGGGGTCCCAGCATCGATCCCTGTGGCACCCCACTAGTCACTGCCTGCCAATTTGAAAAGGACCTCTTAATTCCTACTCTGTGTTTCCTGTCTGCCAACCGATTTCATATCCATCGCAATACTCTATCCCTAATCCCATGCGCTTTAATTTAACACACTAATCTCTTATGCGGGACTTTGCCAAAAGCCTACTGAACATCCAAATAAAGCATACCACTGGCTTCCCTCTCGTCAACTCAACTGGTTACATTCTTTAAGAATCTCAGTAGATTTGTCAAGCATGATTTCCCCTTCATTAATCCATGCTGATTCTGTCTGATCCTGCCACTATTTTCTAAGTATGTCTATCTCAGCCTTGAACATACTGGTAATCCATCTGTTGTAAATGTGAATCAAAGTCTGGCTTATTTGTTTGTTGGTAACCTTCCTCGTCGCTGTCAATGTTGTCCTTTTATTGAACAGTATGGGTACCCTGCTAGCCCTTGTCCTGTGACACGCTTGGTAGGTCTGTCCTATCCAACCCTTTCTTACCCTCAATGATTCCTTCTCCCTCAGGTGTGTCTCATGGAGGAAGACTATAGAAATGTAGAAACATAGAAAACAGGAGGAGGCCATTCAGCCCTTCGAGCCTGCTCCGCCATTCATTATGATCATCAAGTTTAATACCCTGATCTCGCCTTCCGCCCATATCCTTAAAATCCCTTTCGCCCAAAAGCTATATCTAATTCCTTGAAATTACACAACGTTATGGCCTCAACCACTTTATGTAGTAGCGAATTCCAGAGATTCACCACTCTCTAGGTGAAGAAATTTCTCCTCACCTCAGTCCTAAAAGGTTTACCCCTTATCCTCAAACTATGAGGCCTAGTTCTGGCCTCCACCACTATCGGGAATATTCTTTCTGAATCTACCCTCTCTAATCCTGTTAGAATTTTGTAAGTTTCTATGAGACCCCCTCTCACTCTTCTAAACTCCAATGAATATAATCCTAACTGACTTAGTCTCTCCTCATATGACAATCCTGCCATCTCAGGCATCAGCCTGGTAAACTTTCACTACAATCACTCCATAGCAAGAACATCCTTCCTCAGGTAAAGACAACAAACTGCACACAGTACCCAGGTGTAGCCTCACCAATGCCCTATATTGGCCCTCAGGCTTTTCATATGGGTGAAAATTCTGGATCGTTTCACTGGGCTGTTAAGTTCCCTGACAGTCCAGGTGACAATTCTGATGGGGGATTTCTGTGTCCCAACCCCACAGCAGGTCAGCCATACTCACCATGTGCATATATCCCTGCTCTCCGGGGTTTCCCTTTGTTTGGAGGCCATTCAAGATGGCCACCACAACCAGATTCACCATGTGGATGTGCCCCTGCACTCGGGATTCCCTTGTTTGGGGGCCATCCAAGATGTTGGTTCCTTTGTTCTTGCCCTTGCCATGTGCGACCTTTGCAACCAGCATTTTAACCTCTCCCCCTCCCCTCCCCCCTCTATTCCCCGACCCCCCCCTCTAGGCCCATCTATCCCTTCAGTTCTCCCAGCATGGTGAAGTAGTGTTCTTTGTTTTGGTATGCCCCCGACAGTTTGGCCAGGTATAGCATTCTAAACCATACCTTGCTCTTAAATAGTGCTTAGCCAGTTTGGCTCCAATGTCTTAGTACTTGCGGATCGTGTGCCTTTCCCACATGCAGGACCATGTGTTTCATGCCCAGCTCAGGATCCACTCCAAGTTGTTGTCACCCCAACTGCCCGCCAAGGACTTCCACGGGATCGGCTAGAATGCTGGATTAACATCCCACCGAATACAGACCTCCAACAAAGAGAAAAGCCGGAGTGTAAAACCATCGGTTTTGCCTGGGACGTGTTCAATCGTTGAACTTCCACCGCTCTGGGGTAGAGAATTCCAATGATTCACCACCCTCTGAGTGAATAAATTCCTCCTCATCTTAGTCCTAAATGGCGCATCTCTTATTCTGAGAGTGTAACCCCTGCTTCTAGACTCAGCAACAAGGGGGAAACATTCTATCCACACCTACCTGTCACACCCGGTAATAATTCTGTAAGTCTCGATGTCAAATATTTGGTTCAAAATGCTAAAGTTTCATCTTGCTGCTCTCAATAGCTTTTGTTTTGGGTATTTGTGAAAATGGGAATTTTGTCGAAGCTTTTCATCCTCCACTCCCCAGGACAATCAAAAGAATACCAAATGACCGAGGAAACAACAACTTGCACTGTATGAAAACAGAGTGCTCATTGGATGGCAAGTGGCCCTCAACTGATCAGAATCTACTTGCCAATCAATCAGTATTCTCTTCTCGCACAGTGTAAATTGATGTTCCCCCTGACACTTGGTATTTGAGCAATTGTCCTGATGAGTGCAAGACAAAAAGCTTTGACAGAATGTCTTTTTTCATTGCTTAGTTGAGTTCTGTCCCACCAAGTATTTATTTTAGGCTTTTTTTTTAACAAAGGATTTACAGTTAAGAAAGATTTGCCGAACCCTCCCATAGAGAGGGTACAACAAAGATTCACTCTACTGAATCCTGGGATGACTGGACTGTCCGATAAGGACAGATTGAGTAAAATGGTCTATTCCTGCTAGAGTTTGGGAGAGGTGATCTCACTGAAATATCTAAGATTCGTAAGGGGCTTGACAGGGCCGATGCTGAGAAGATAGTCCCCTCCGGCCGGGGAAATGAGAAGACGCAGGAGTCAAAACTCTCAGGATGAGACGAGGAGAAATTTCATCTCTCAAAGAGGGATGTGCTTCAGTGGTATTCTCTGACCAGAGAGCTATGAATGCTCAGTTGTTGAGCATACTCAGGAGAGAGGCCAGTCGACTTTTTGGATATTAAAGCAATTAGGAAATATGGGAATAGTGCGGGCTTGTGTTGTTTTCTTTTTTGTTTTTTAAAAAATATTTTTATTCTCCTTTTTCACATTTTCTCCCGAATTCCACCTACCAACAATAAACAATAACCAGCAACAGATATGTCAATCCCCATAACAGTAACAACGCTCCCATCCTCCCACCAACCCCCAAACACCAGCCCGCATGTTTACATAAACAAATGACAAAAAGGAATCAGGGATTACCCATAGTCACCCTTAATATACACAGCCTCCCTCCCCCCCAACCCTCCCACCCATTCCCGCCCAACTAATGTTCGATGTTATCCAGGTCTCGAAAGTGCATAATAAATAGTGCCCATGACTTGTAGATCCCCTCCGAGCTTCCCCTCAGTTCAAACTTAACCTTCTCAAGGGTCAAGCTTTCCAACAGGTCTCCCCGCCACGCCAGGGCACAGGGTGGAGAGGCTGCTCTCCAACCCATCAGGATCCGCCTTCGGGCGATCAATGAGGCGAAGGCTACAACACCCGTTTCCAACCCTGGCTGGTCCGACACCCCGAATAAGGCTTCCTGGGGACCCGGGTCCAGTTTCACGCGCACCACCTTGGAAATTACCCTAAACACATCCTTCCAGTAATCCTCTTGCTTTGGACAGGACCAAAACATATGAGGGCTTGTGTGTTGAGGTAGAATGTTAACTATGATTGTGCTGAATGGCAGAACAGACTCGATGGGCCCTGGACTAAGTTTCCTTTTTATTCATTCATGCAACATGGCCATCAATGGCTAGGCCAGCATTTTTATTGCCAATCCCTGATGGCTCTGGGGAAGGTAGTGGTGAGCTGCCTTCTTGAACCACCGTGGTCAAAACACTCACCATCTTCCAACTGAAGAAATTCCCCTTCGTCTCAATACTCAACGGCGTGTCCTTAATCTATGGCTGTGTCCCTGGTGCTAGGCTCACTAATCAGGGGAACCATCCTATCTGCAGCGACCCTGCAGGAACATCCACAGCTTTGTTACAGGAGGGAGCTCCAGGATTTTGACCCAGCGACAGTGAAGGAGCAGCGATATTCCTTCCAAGTCAGGATGGTGTGTGATTCGGAGGGAGAGGAAGTTGCAGGTGTGAAGAAAAGACAAAACATTAGCCGCAGTGACGTTGTCTGGAACAGATCGGTAGGTTTTGAGTTCCCAAAGTTTATGGCAGCACGGTTGCGCAAGTGGTTAGCACTGTGGCTTTACAGCGCCAGGCTCCCAGGTTCGATTCCCCGCTGGGTCACTGTCTGTGCGGAATCTGCACATTCTCCCAGTGTGTGCGTGGGTTTCCTCCGGGTGCTCCAGTTTCCTCCCACAGTCCAAAGGCATGCAGGTTAGGTGGATTGGCCATGACAAATTACCCTTAGTGACCGAAAGAGGTGAGGAGGGGTTATTGGGTTACGGTGACAGGGTGGAAGTGAGGGCTTAAGTGTGTCGGTGCAGACTCGATGGGCCGAATGGCCTCCTTCTGTACTGTATGTTCTATGTTCACAGCTGGAGGCTGCTCGACTGACACGGTGTCCGTGTTGGCCTGTGAAAGGAATATTGTGAAAGACATTGAGTGATGCAAAGCAGATTGATACATTTTTGGGGGAGGATGAAGGGCAGAATTCTCCAGCTCTTCCTGCTGACAGGAGCAGCATGGTGGCACAGTGGTTAGCAGTGTTGCCTCATAGCTCCAGGGACTCGGGTTCAATTCCGGCCTTGCGTGACTGTCTGTATGGAGTTTGCACGTTCTCCGCATGTCTGTGTGGGTTTCATCCAAGTGTTCCTGTTTCCTTATAAAGTCTACAGATGTGCAGGTTAGGTGGATTGGCAATGCTAAATTGCCCCTTAGTGTCCAAAGATGTGAAGGTTAGGTTACAGGATTGCGACGATAGGCCGGGAAGTGGGAGGGTTGCTGCAGACCCGATGGGCCAAATGGCCTTCTTCTGCATTGTATGGGTTCTATGAATGTTCTATGATGATTGATCTTTTAGCCTAGCCAAAGCCGACCTCCGCCACGGGGTCCCCGACAGCGGCATGAACAAGGAATGTACGTTCCGCCATCGACTTTGCCGCAACCAGAAGCCCCCACCAGCAGCCGATGGTGAGCCGGCTCTGCCGCAGGAGTCCCTTGTAGGGTGCGGTGGTGGGGGCTGTAGAATTCTGGCCTAATTTTATTGGATGGCGATACCCACATATTGTGAATGAATCAAAGCAAACCGACAGAACAGCCAGGTCTGACTGAATGACAGGCAGGCTCAAAAGAAACATTGAAACTTAGAAAATAAGAGCAGAAGGCCATTCAGCCCTTCAAACCCGCTCCCCCATTCAATGAGATCAGGGTTGATCTTTCACCACAGTACCATTTTCCTGCACTATCTCCCTCAATCGATCTCAATCTTGAACATTGTCGAATGAACCTCTACAGTTCTCTTTGGAAAATAATTCCAAAGATTCAGCACCCTGAGCAAAGACATTTCTCCTCAGCTCTGTCCTAGGTGACCAGCATCTTATTCTGAGGCTGCGCCCCTTGGTTCGATACACCTAAGCCAAGGGAAACATCTTTCCCACATCTGCCCTGTTGAGCCTTACAAGGATTTTGTATGTTTCATTTTCTCCTCGGGTAATGAAGCAGTCCATGTCCAAATGCAGCAAGACCTGGACAATATCCAGTGGCAAGTTACATTCATGCCACACAAGTGCCAGGCAATGACCATCGCCTACAAGAGAGGATCTAACTATCGCCCCTTGACATTTAATAGCATTACCATCGCTGAATCCCCACAAACAGCAAATCAACATCCTGGGGGTTACCATTGATCAGAAACTGAACTGGACTAGCCACATTAAGACTGTGGCTACCAGGGCAGGTCAAAGGTTGGAATCCTATGGTGAGTAACTCACCTCCTGACCCCGCAAAGCCTGTCCACCATCTATAAGGCACAAGTCAGGAGTATAATGGAATACTCTCCACTTGCCTGGATGAGTGCAGCTCCAACACTACTCAAGAAGCTTGACACCCAGGATGTTGATTTGCTGATTGTGGGGATTCAGCGATGGTAATGCCATTAAATGACAAGGGGCGATAGTTAGATCCACTCTTGCAGGCGATGGTCATTGCCTGCCACTTGTGTGGCGTGAATGTAACTTGACATCACCCAGGACAAAGCAACCCACTTGATTCTCCTTCCACAAACATTCAAACCATCCACCATCGCCGAACAGTGGCAGTCGTGTGTACCATCTACAAGATGCAGTGCAGCAACTCACCAAGGTTCTTTAGGCAGCACCTTCCAAACCCATGACCACCACCATACAGAAGGACAAGAGCAGCAGATACCTTGGAATCCCAACACCTGGACATTCCCCTCCAAGTCACTCACCAGCCTGACTTAGAAATATATTACCGTTGCTGCTGTTGCTGGGTCAAAATCCCGGAACTCCCTCCCCGACCGCACAGTGGGCGCATTTACACCTCAAGGATTTCAAGAAGGTAACTCACCACCACCTTCTGAAGGGCAACTAGGGATGGGGAATAAATGCTGCCCTAACCCGCGATGCCCACATCCCGTAAATGAATAATGGAAAAAAGGAATGAGATCGCCTCTCATTTTTCTACACTCCAGATAATAAAGGTACATCCACTTAATCCTTCCTCATAGGACAATCTCTCCTTACCAGGAAACAGTTTAGTGAACCTTGGCCGTCCTCCCTTTTTTATTCATTCATCCATGAGACGTGGGCGTTACTGGCTAGGCCCAGTGTTTATTGCCCATCCCTAATTGCTCCTTGAGAAGGTGGTGGGGAGCCACCTCCTTGAACCGCTGCAGTCCATGTGGTACAGTTACAACCACAGTGCTGTTAGGGAGTGAGTTCCAGGATTTTCACCCAGCATGGTGAATGAACGGCCAATATATTTCTCTCTCTGGGGTGAGTGTATCTTACCTTAGATAAGAAGACCAAAAGGATACACAAAATACTCCAGGGGTGCAATCTCACCAAAACTCTGTGTAATTACAGTGAGACATCTTTACACCTATATTCAAATCCTCTTAGAATCCATAGAATCCCTACAACACAGAATGAGGCCATTCGGCCCTTCAAGTCTGCACTGGCCCTCTGAAAGAGCGTCCTACCTAGGCCCAATCCCCACCCTATCCCCATAACCCTGCCCAGATGCACATCTTTGGACACTGAGGGACGATTGTGGCATGACCAATCCACCCTAACCTGCACATCTTTGGACTGTGGGTGGAAACCGGAGCACCCGGAGGAAACTCACGCAGGCACAGGGAGAAAGTGCAAAGTCTGCACAGACAGTCATCCAAGGCCAGAATTGAACACGGGTCCCTGGCACTGTGAGGCAGCAGTGCTAACCACTGTGCTGCCCTCTTGTAATAAACACATGTGTGGAGCTTCTGGAGAAAGCTGAATTTAACGGCAGAAAATAAATTCAGCACCCCTTAGCCTCAGCTTTCCGGTAGCCACCTGCCAAACAGGGAATCAAATATCACTGTGGGCCTGTGCACAGCTGCAGCAACAGAGCAGGAAACTAGGAAACTGAGCAGGAGAGAGCCAGCAGGTCAGCTGACTGCAGATGATTGCAACACGTGATGGCTGATAGGATTACTGAAGTCCGTGTGAACTGGTTTGCTCAGCGATGCAATTCTAAACTGACTAACCCCGCACTGAAGGGCAGTGATGACAATCACATACTTTCACCGTTCCCACGGTAACGCTTTCCTTTCATTAATCCAGTCACTGGGTTTCACCATTAAGTGGGGTTGACTGCAAAATCCTCCAGTTTAGCAGACAAAGAACAATCTTTTCCAAAGATCCTTGCAAAATGGACGAATATACCACCGACGAAGATGGCCCAAGTGTCGAGAGCACAATTAACAGGGAGGCTCATGGTCGATGGTGGCCTCTCAGGCGTGGCACATAATGGAACATACAGTGCAGAAGCAAGCCATTCGGCCCTTTGAGTCTGTGCCGACCCACTTAAGCCCTCACTTCCACCCTCTCCCCGTAGCCCAATAACCCCTCCTAACCTTTTTGGACACTAGGGGCAATTTATGGCCAATCCACCTAACCTGCACGTCTTTGGACTGTGGGAGGAAACCAGAGCACCCGGAGGAAACCCACGCAGACATGGGGAGAGCGTGCAGACTCCGCACAGACAGTGACCCGGCGGGGAATCGAACCTGGGACACTGGCACTGTGAAGCCACAGTGCTATCCACTTGTGCTATTGCGCTGCTAACAGGGAGGGATACATCGCTGACTCTCCCATAAATACTGCTTCCCGCACTGGTTTGGCACTGTCTTCAATAGTTATTCAATAGTTATTCTTCGTGCATCAGCTTTTGCATTGAGTGAATCCAGCTGTTAGGTTTGTGGGGGGGTTGGGGTGGAGGGCCATCAAGGTTTCAGCTGTGCTATGAATGGGAGTGTCCCTACCTCTGAATCAGAAGGCTGTGGGTTCAAAACCCTTTCCGGTTCAATAAATCTGGGCTGAGACCCCGAGCGCAGTACTGCAGCATTGCTGGAGATCAGTAATCAGGCAGCAATGTCAGATGGGCAGTAATTTGGAGTGCTGCCCTGTCAGTGGTTCAGTTCTGAGGGCATACTGCATTGTTAGGGGGTCACTACTGAGGGAGTGCTGCCCTGTCAGAGGTTCAGTACTGATGGCGTACTGCACTGTCAGGGGGCCAGTACTGAGGGAGTGCTGCACTGTCAGAGGGTCAGTAACGAGGGAGTGCTGTATCATCAGAGGGTCAGTAATGAGGGACTGCTGTATTGTTAGGGGGTCAGTATTGAGGGAGTGCTGCATTGTTAGGGGGCCAGTACTGAGGGAGTGCTGCACTGTCAGAGGGTTAGTAATGAGGGAGTGCTGCACTGTCAGAGGGTCAGTACTGAGGGAGTGCTGCACAGTCAGAGGTTCAGTACTGAGGGAGTGCTGCACTGTCAGAGAGTCAGTACTGAGGGAGTGCTGCACTGTCAGAGGTTCAGTACTGGGGGAGTGCTGCACTGTCAGAGGGTCAGTACTGATGGAGTGCTGCATTGTCAGAGAGTCAGTACTGAGGGAGTGCTGCACTGTCAGAGGTTCAGTACTGATGGAGTGCTGCTGTGTCAGGGGGACAGTGCTGAGGAAGTGCTCCAACGTTGGGGGTATTAACAAGGAACAGCTGTACTGTCAGTGGAGCAGTACTTTGGGCACTGCTGCAATATCGGAGGTTCAGTCAAGAAGTTAAACCGAGACCCTGTCTGCCCTCTCAAGTGGAATATCCAGAAGAACCTGTGCCACCCTTTCAATGAAGAGCAGGAGAGCTATTCCCCTGGTGTCTAGGCCAATATTTGTCCTGCAACTTCAAACGTAAAAAAACCCCAGATTAACTGGTCATTCCTACATTGCTGTTTGTGGGATTTTGCTGTTGTTCTGAACCCCTGGGCTAGTGTGCAGCAATTCCTACCCCACTTGATGTGGAGATGTAACACAATTGAATTGACCAATAATTCTTAGAAAAAGACCCAAAGCCTTTGGCCCTTGGCTGCCCAATAATTACAGTCACCAGATTTGCAAGTTTAAACACAATTACTTTTTTTTTTATATCAAGAACTATAATGAAATATGCAGCAAACACAACTGATTAATTATTACCTAATTCCTAATCCCCCACTTTAACTTGTTCCCACCCTCTGTATATATACACAAGACAGACAAACACAGAAGGGAGGAGAGGGGTGAAATTAATAAGTAAAACGCAAAAGAGTCTTTCTTTCAAATGTTTGTCTTTAAGCAGACAAGTAAGCTTTCAGATGAGGTCTCCGTTTGCTGCCTGTTACGGTTTCACTGTAGATTTATTCATTCAGGTTCTCTGTAGGTTCAGAAATACATCAACTTGCAGCCTTTCTGGAGAGAGCGAGAGAAGAGAGGGAACAGGTGCTCGTCCCTGTGTGTCCAAGTCTCAACTCGGTTTCCCTTGGGTCTCTGAAAATCATTCCACTCGAGTAGGACCCAATCACCACATTTTCATGGGCAGAGTATATCCTTGCTGGCAATTGATTGGCTGCCAACCAACCAATCGAGTCCCACCCCATCTCTCGGGTGTCACAACACCTGGGTTCTGCTGTCCAAAGATAACAGCACCATATATTATGTTCTTGAATTTCTGATTCTCTGTGCAGCTTGATGTACGGATATATGTTCATTAAGCATTTATGGATGAAAGATGATATCGGCAGAAAATAAAGAAAGGGGAAATATGGGAACCAACAGGAAGGACTCATATATGGCGCACAAATTAGCTTCTGTGTTTCCCACCTTACAACAGTGTATGCATTTCAGAAAATGCTCCCTTGTGTGTCAGGGGCTTTCTGATGTCTTGGGGAATGCAAAGGGGCACCAAGTAAGTATATTTCATTTTACAAAACAAAAGGATCATTGGACCTTTCATACTCAGGGTTTGGTGCTCAGGTCTTTGGACCTGAATCCTCATCCATGTGGACTCGACGGTAGGAACATTCCTCACTAAACGTCTGCTGACACCGTTCAAAATGTGTGATCTTCTCTCACTCTTTCCATTCCACTGGTTTTGAAGCCAGTGATAGAATCCTCGCAGTCCAGGCCAGAACTCAGCATGACCAACCCCAACATTGATCAAATCTCCCTGACCTGTGAGTGTCTTGACAGACTCACGATTCATCTTTTCTCTATAGGTGTTGAATCACCGCGCACCCCTTTCCTTCATTCAGTTCCTGCCTGCTGAACATAGACGTTTGCTTGGAGTGAGTGACAGTGGCTTCTTCGTGAATAAGTAACTGGACCGCGACGGGTTTAGTTTGGACGGAGGCAGGTTGTGTAATAAAGTGGGAAAGCTGTCCAAACTTCTGTGAACAAAATGTTCCTGGGTGTTCGTCGAAGTGAGTTATAAATCCTCACTTGCTGTCCCCCTCTGTTTCTCCTCTGCGTTCCATAATAAGCCCAATAAAAATAGATATAATTCTTTTTTGATCGCTTGTCTCGATCCAACACCTGTCAGAGCACATCCTGCAGCAGTTCCCGGCCTATCAAGTCTTATTTCAAGAGCAAGTCAAAGGCTGGGAATCCTGCGGCAAGTAACTCAATTCCTAACCTCCCAAAGCAGGTCCACTATCTACAAGGCACAAATCAGGAGTGATATGGAATTCTCCCCGATTGCCTGGATGAGTGCAGCTCCAACAACACTCAAGAAGCTCGACATCATCCAGGACAAAGCAGGCGGCTTGATTTCTACCCCTTCCACAAACAATCACTCCCTCCCCCACCGACACAGTAGCAGCCATGTGACCATCTACAAGATGCGCTGCAGCAACTCAAACAGGTTCCTTAGGCAGTACCTTCAAAATCCACAACCACTATTATCTTGAAGGACAAGGTTACATTGGAACACTACCACCTGGAAGCTCCCCGCAAGTCACTCATCATCCTGATTTGAAAATATATCACTGTTCCTTCACCTCGGTGGGTCAAAATCCACTGTGCGTTTACCTACACCACCTCGACTGCAGCAGTTCAAGAAGGCAGCTCACCACCACCTGATGGGCAACTAGTGATGGGAAACAAATGCTGGGCTGCCCAGAAACGCCCACATCCCCGAAATGAATAATTCTTTTAAAGGCCCATCTAGTTTACTAATGACCTTCATGCTAGGAAATCCACTGTCCTTACCTGGTTTGGTCTCCAAGTAACTCTGGATCCGCAGTAACATGAGCTAATTCTTAGCTGTCGCCCTGGAATTACTGAGCAAGCTATTCAGTTTGGGAGAATTGGGGATGAGCAACAAATGCCGGCCTGACCAGTGATGCCCACATCGCGTGGTCAGCACGGTAGCATTGTGGATAGCACAATTGCTTCACAGCTCCAAGGTCCCAGGTTCGATTCCGGCTTGGGTCACTGTCTGTGCGGAGTCTGCACATCCTCCCCGTGTGTGCGTGGCTTTCCTCCGGGTGCTCCGGTTTCCTCCCACAGTCCAAAGATGTGCAGGTTAGGTGGATTGGCCATGATAAATTGCCCTTAGTGTCCAAAATTGCCCTTAGCGTTGGGTGGTTACTGGGTTATGGGGATAGGGTGGAGGTGTTGACCTTGGGTAGGGTGCTCTTTCCAAGAGCTGGTGCAGACTCGATGGGCCGAATGGCCTCCTTCTGCACTGTAAATTCTATGATAACATCATCTGTATATTGAAAAGGTCGACCCCTATGCTGCTTGCAGAGGGAAGTTCACTCCACATCCAACTTAAGATGTTTCTTTTTGTTTACTTCTAATGTCTGACTCTCCCTTTTCTTCGACAGGCTCCATCTCCTTTGTGAGGGGCAAGTACCATGTCACTATGCCCCCAGCTCCTTATTCCTGGTAGTCTATATTTATGTTTCATTCACAGGATGTGGGCATCACTGGCTAGGTCAGCATTTGTTGCCCATCTCTAACTGCCCTAGAGAAGGTTGTGGTGAGCCGCTTTCTTTAACCGATGCAATCTCTGGGGTGTAGGCACACCCACTTTGCTGTTAGGGAGGGAGTTCCAGAATTTTGACCCAGCGACAATGAAGGAACAGTGAACTATTTCCAAGTCAGGATGGTGAGGGGCTTGGAGGGGAATCTCCAGGTGGTGATGTTCTCAGGTTTCCGCTGCCCTGTCCTTCTAGATGCTAGCGATCGTGTGTTTGGAAGGTGCTGCTTCAGATTCCTTAGTGAGTCTCTGCAGTGCATATTATAGATGGTGAACACAGTTGCCACTGTTGCCCGCTGGTAGAGGGACTGAATGATTGTGGAAGGGGGAGTAATCAAGTGGGCTGCTTTGTCCTGGATGGTGTCGAGCTTCTTTGTTTTTTATAAATATTTTTATTCCCCTCCTTTTTCACATTTTCTCCCGCATTTACACCCATCAACAATAAACAATAATCAGCAAGATATGTCAATCCCCATAATAACAACGATCCCATCCGCCCACCAACCTCCAAACATCAGCCCGCATGTTTATATAAACAAACGACAAAAAGGAATCAGGGATTGCCCATAGTCACCCTTAATCTACACAGCCCCCCTCCCCCCCCACCCACCCCCCCCAACTAATGTTCGATGTTATCCAGTTCTTGAAAGTGCATAATAAATAGTGCCCATGACTTGTAGAACCCCTCCGAGCTTCCCCTCAATTCGAACTTAACCTTCTCAAGGGTCAAGTATTCCAACAGGTTCCCCCGCCACGCCAGGGCACTGGGTGGAGAGGCTGCTCTCCATCCCAGCAGGATCCACCTTCGGGCGATCAACGAGGCGAAGGCTATGATACCTGCCTCCATGCACGTTTCCAACCCTGGCTCGTCCGACACCCCGAATATGGCCTCCTGGGGACCCGGGTCCAGTTTCACACGCACCACCTTGGAAATTACCCTAACCACCTCCTTCCAGTACTCCCATGGCTTTGGACAGGACCAAAACATGTGAACATGATTCGCGGGCCCCCCCTCCCCCCCCCCCCCCCCCCCCCCCCCCCCTCCGTACACCGCTGACACTGCCCCATTCTCCAGTCCCCTTGTTGTCAACAACTCCTCCAGCAATGTGGAGGCTGGTTCCTCTGGGAAGCTCTGTATCTCCTTCCTGGCAAAAGCCCGAACCTGCATGTACCTAAACACTTCTCCCAGCTCTAGCCCATACTTCGCTTCCAGTTCCCTCAATCCTGCAAACCAACCCCGAAGAAACAAATCTTTTAGCGTCTTAATCCCGTTCTCTTCCCATTTCCGAAAACTTCCATCCCACCTCCCTGGCTCAAATCTGTGGTTCGCTCGAATCGGCATTTCCCTTGACCCTAAACCCAACCCGAAGTGTTGGCGAAACTGCCTCCAGATTTTCAATGAAGCTATTATTACCGACTCCCTGAATATTTCCCCGGAGCTATCGGGAGCGGCGCTGTTGCAAGTGCCTTCAGCCCTGACCCCCTGCACAAACTCCTCCATTCTGACCCACTGAGAATCATCCCCTCTGACCCAGCTCCGCACTTTCTCTACATTCGCCGCCCAGTAGTAGTACAACAGGTTTGGGAGACCCAAACCCCCTGCCTGCCTTCCCCTCTGTAGCAGCACCTTTCTCACTCTGGCCACCTTCCCTCCCCATATGAATGAGGTAATCCTTCCCTCAATCTCCCTGAAAAAAGACTTTGGCAGGAAAATCGGTTGGCATTGAAAATTAAACAGGAATCGCGGCAACACATTCATTTTAATCGCCTGTACCCGACGTGCCAGTGACAGAGGAAGGCCGTTCCAGCTTGCCAGATCGGCTTTCACTCTCCCCACCAAACTAGTGATGTTGGACCTGCGAAGCCTCCCCCACTCCCGGGCAACCTGCACCCCCAGATACCTAAAATGAGTCCCTGCTCTACGGAATGGCAGCCCCCCCACCCCTGCCCCCACCCCCGGCCGAGACACCACAAAATACTCACTCTTGTCCAGGTTCAGCTTGTACCCAGAGAAAGACCCAAATACCCGCAGTAACTCCAATATTCCTCCTATCGACGCACTCGGTTCCGACACATACAGCAGCAAGTCGTCGGCATATAAGGACACCCTATGCTCTTTCCCCCCCCGCACTATTCCTTTCCATGCTCCTGAACTTCTCAATGCGATGGCCAACGGCTCAATCGCAAGTGCAAACAGCAGGGGGGACATAGGACATCCCTGCCTCGTCCCACGGTGGAGAGAAAAGTATCTTCAACTGATATTATTTGTGTGGACACTCGCCTTCAGTTCCTTATATAATAGCTTTACCCAGTTCACAAACCTTGGTCCAATCCCAAACCGCTCAAGCACTGCCATCAGGTACCCCCATTCTACCCGATCGAACGCCTTCTCGGCGTCCAATGCCACAACTACCCCTGTTTCCTTCCCTTCCGCCGGTGCCATAACAACATTCAAAACCCTCCTAATGTTCGAAAACAGCTGCCTCCCTTTCACGAACCCAGTCTGATCCTCCCCTATCACCTTCGGGAGGCACTCCTCCAGCCTACCCGCCAGTACCTTCGCCAACACTTTTGCGTCCACATTCAGAAGTGCTATGGGCCGATACGACCCACACTCCGTCAGATCCTTATCTTTTTTAGCAACAGGGAAATCGATGCCTGCCCCAAGCGGCAACACCCCCTTCCCTATCGCCTCCTCAAACATCCCCACCATCAGGGGTGCCAACCTATCCTTAAATTTTTTATAATATTCCACCGGAAACCCATCCGGCCCTGCCACCTTCCCCGCCTGCATCCTCCCAATCCCATCCTTTATCTGCTGCTCCACTATCGCTCCTTCTAATGTAGCCCTGTCCCCCTCCCCTAGCCTCGGGTACTCCAAGCCATCTAGAAATTCCTGCATCTCCTGGTCTCCCCCAGGTGGCTCTGACTTGTACAACCTCTCATAAAACTCCTCAAAAACCTTGTTAATCAGCACTGGAGCCACCACCAACTTCCCTGCCCTATACTTCACCTGAAGAATTTCCCTTGCAGCTGCCTCCCTCCGGAGCTGACCTGCTAACATACTTATCTCCATGTTCATAAACTGCACCCCTTGCTCGTCTCAGTTGGCACACCGCCTACCTGGTGGAGAGTCGGTCGAAGCTCGCCTGTAGTTCCTTCCTCTTTTCCAGCTTCGCCGGGTCCCCATCCTCTGCATACCTCCTATCTACCTCCAACATCTCATCTATTACCCTTTGCCGCTCCAACCTCTCCTCCTTATCCACCCTGGCCTTAAACAAAATAACATCACCTCTCACCACCGCCTTTAGAGCCTCCCAGACGACTGCCTTCAACACTTCACCGTACAATTGAAACCTACATATTCCTTAATTACCTTTTCAATTTTCTCACAGAACACTTGGTTCCCCAAAAGCCCCACATCCAGTTTCCACCCCGGTCTGTGCGCTTCCCCCTTCTCCAGCACCATATCCACCCAATGTGGAGCGTGATCTGACACTGCAATTGCAGAGTATTCCGACCCCTTGACTCCAGCCAGCAAAGCCTTCCCCACCACAAAAACGTCGATCTGCGAATATACCTTATGGACCGCTGAAAAAAACGAGTACTCCTGTTCCCTTGGGTGCAGGAACCTCCAAGGGTCCCACCTCCCATTTCCACCATTAGCCCAGCCAGCGCCTTCACCTCCCCTGATGGGACCAGTGAGCGCGGCTGTGATCTGTCCAACCTTGGCTCCTGCACTAAGTTCCAGTCCCCCCCCCCACAATCAGCTCATGCGTGTCCAAGTCAGGAATAGCCCCAAACACCTTCCTCGCGAATCCCACATCGTCCCAATTGGGACCGTATACACTTAACAGCGCCACTAATCTCCTCTCCTGCGCCCCTGCCACAATCACATATCTACCCCCCTGATCTGCCACCACCTTCTCCATCTGGAAGCATACCCTTTTGCTGACCAGCACCGCTACCCCACGAGCCCTTCCATCAAATCCGGAATGATACACTTGGCTAACCCAGCCCTTTTTAAGTCTCACCTGGTCCTTCACCCTCGAGTGAGTCTCCTGCAGCATTGCTACATCGGCTTTCAAACTTTTAAGATGTGCAAGCACCCTTGACCTCTTGACCGGACTTCCTAGCCCTCTTACGTTCCACGTGACTTTCCTTACTGGGGGTCTCTCACCCCCCCCCCTGTCTTATCCAACATCACCATACCACCGGGCCCTGCCCCATAAGCCTGACCCACCCCTGTCCATTGTTAACATCGAACCCCTTCCCCCCCTCCCAAGAACCCCCCCTACAAAAACATCCCCCAACATCCATCCCTCCACCCCGTCTTGCTCGCCTCGTAGGCCCATTGAAGCCTGCTATCCAGGCTCCAACGTCTGCAGTCTCCTCTCACCTCACCCCCATTCACTAACTGACTTCAGTTAGCTAGCGCGGGTGCCCCCCCCCGCCCCCTGCCAAGACCTCTCGCCCCCTTCCAGGGAACTACAGGCCACTGAGCCTTACTTCAGTGGTAGGGAAATTACTGGAGAGAATTCTTCGAGACAGGATCTACTCCCATTTGGAAGCAAATGGACGTATTAGTGAGAGGCAGCATGGTTTTGTGAAGGGGACGTCGTGTCTCACTAACTTGATAGAGTTTTTCGAGGAGGTCACAAAGATGAATGATGCAGGTAGGGCAGTGGATGTTGTCTATATGGACTTCAGTAAGGCCTTTGACAAGGTCCCTCATGGTAGACTAGTACAAAAGGTGAAGTCACATGGGATCTACACAGAGAGTAGCAATGGAAGGATGCTTTTCGAATTGGAGGCTGTGACCAGTGGTGTTCTGCAAGGATCAGTGCTGGGACCTTTGCTGTTTGTAGTATCTATAAATGATTTGGAGGAAAATGTAACTGGTCTGATTAGTAAGTTTGCAGATGACACAAAGGTTGGTAGAATTGCAGATAGCGATGAGGACTGTCAGAGGATACGGCAGGATTTAGATTGTTTGGAGACTTGGGCGGAGAGATGGCAGATGGAGTTTAATCCGGACAAATGTGAGGTAATGCATTTTTGAAGGTCTAATGCAGGTAGGGAATATACAGTGAATCGTAGAACCCTCAAGAGTATTGAAAGTCAGAGAGATCTAGGAGTACAGGTCCACAGGTCACTGAAAGGGGCAACACAGGTGGAGAAGGTAGTCAAGAAGGCATACAGCATGCTTGCCTTCATTGGTCGGGGCATTGAGTATAAGAATTGGCAAGTCATGTTGCAGCTATATAGAACCTTAGTTAGGCCACACTTGGAGTATAGTGTTCAATTCTGGTCACCACACTACCAGAAGAATGTGGAGGCTTTAGAGAGGGTGCAGAAGAGATTTACCAGAATGTTGCCTGGTATGGAGGGCATTAGCTATGAGGAGCGGTTGAATAAACTCGGTTTGTTTTCTCACTGGAACGACGGAGGTTGAGGGGCGACCTGATAGAGGTCTACAAAATTATGAGGGGCATAGACAGAGTGGATAGTCAGAGGATTTTCCCCAGGGTAGAGGGGTCAATTACTAGCGGGCATAGGTTTAAGGTGAGAGGGGCAAGGTTTAGAGTAGATGTACGAGGCAAGTTTTTTACACAGAGGGTAGTGGGTGCCTGGAACTCGCCACCGGAGGAGGTGGTGGAAGCAGGGACGATAGTGACATTTAAGGGGCATCTTGACAAATACATGAATAGGATGGGAATAGAGGGATACGGACCCAGGAAGTGTAGAAGATTGTAGTTTCGTCGGGCAGCATGGTCGGCACGGGCTTGGAGGGCCGAAGGGCCTGTTCCTGCGCTGAACATTTCTTTGTTCTTTGTTCACCCAGTCCCAGAGAAAGAAACACCAAAACAAACCCAACAATCCAACCCCTACAATTCACTAACATAACATTTAACTATCGCAACACAGAACGCCATTAACTTGAACTCTGTAACAATGCAAAGAGAAGTAAATTTCAATACAAATCAGTAAAAAGAAAGTTGTAATATTTGTACATTTTCCAGCCGCTCAAACACAGTCCACAGTCTTTCTTCCAGTTCCGCTCTTCACGTCTGTCCCAAGCCTTCTGCCCTCACGAACGCCTCAGCCGCCTCCGCTGTCTCAAAATAAAAGTCTTTAGCGTTATATGTTACTCTCAACTTCGTTGGGTACACCACACCAAACCGCACCCCCTTCTTGTACAAAGCCGCCTTCACTCGCCCAAACGCCGCTCGTCTTTTTGCCAACTCCACCATCAAGTCCTGGTAGTTCCGAACCGCAGTACCATCCCACAGCACCTCATGCTCCTGCTTCGCCCAGGTTAATACCTTCTCCTTCATGCAAAAGTTATGGAAGCAGATAATTACTGCCCTTGGCGGCTCGTTCACTTTGGGCTTCGGCCTTAATGACCGATGAGCTCGGTCTAGCTCGTACAGGGAGAGGCTCTCGCCCTCCCCCATCACCTCCGCCAACTTCTTAGCGAAGTATTGCGTTGGCCTTGGGCCCTCTGTCCCTTCGGGCAAGCCCACAATTCTCAAATTGTGCCGCCTTGAGCGGTTTTCCAAGTCTTCCAGCTTTGCTCGGAGTCCTCTGTTAACCTCCACCACCCTCCACAGCTCGTCCCCCATCGAGGTGACCTGGTCGCTGTGCCGTGTCACGGCCTCCTCCACCTCCTTCATCTTCTCGCCCTGCTCTCTCACCTCGGCCGATGCCTTTGCCACCTCCACCCTCATCGGGCCGATTGCCTCCTCCACCAATGATCTCAACACGATCGCCGTCTCTTTCCTCAAAGCCTCCATGTGCCTCACAAACTGTTTTTCCAGCTCCACCGCCATCACCTCGGTCATCTTCTCCACCGTAAGTAGTGCGGCCCCACCTTGCAGTTCGGCTTCCGCCATCCTGTCAACACTTTTGCTCGTCTCCTTCGGCGGCGAACCCGCATTTCCTCCTTTCTTCGACGCTGCTCTTCGCATCCTTTAGCGGCTTATTGTTTTTTTATCTTCTTTCTTTTCTCCTCTCTCCCCCTTCATCCTCCTGCTCTTCATCAATCTGACATTCTTTTTTTGAAAAAAAAAAGGGGAAGAGAAAAAAAAACTTTCACCAAACTTCCTTAAACCTTCTTTCTTTCTCCTCTGCATTCACCTGGGACCAAGCTTCAACCTTCTTTCTTCTTCCTAGGTGGGAGCCATCCGACGTGGAGCACCCTGCCCTGGCCTCGGGCCTGCCGCCTCGGCCTCCTCGTAGCTCCGCCCCCGCTGCTCTGACCTGCCGCGCCGGGCCCGGTGCCTCAGCCCCCGCCGCCCGACACCCGCGCGGGGTTCTTCGCCGGTTTTTAAACCGGCTCCACTGGCTGCTCGTGGCGGCCCCAAAGGCCGACGATAGTCGGGGAGTGCGTGAGGACTCAGGGATTTCTCCGAAATCGCCGCGAATCGCGGCCACCGGCTTGCCCACTCCACCGGAAGTCCCGGTGTCGAGCTTCTTGAGTGTTGTTGGAGCTGCACCCATCCTGGCAAGTGGAGAATATTCCATTACACTCCTGGATTGTGTATTGCCGATGGTGGGCAGGCTTTGGGGAGTGAATTACTCACTGCAGGGTTCTAACCTCTGACCTGCACTTGTAGCCATAGTATTTATGTAGCTGGTCCAGATCAATTTCTGATGCCCCCAAGGTTGATAGTGGGCGATTCAGCGATGGCAATGCAATTGAATGTCAAGGGGCGATGGTTAGATTCTCTCCTGTTGGAGATAGTCGTTGCCTGGCACGTGTGTGGCGTGAATGTTACTTGATTTCTCTCTAAGTGACTGTCAGTAGTTTATTCAGCTGCAAGGGGAGGATGGCATCAGGCAATTTCTATCTTCAGTTGATGCTCAAAAATGTACATTTTATCCCTCCCTGTGTGGATTGTTACTCAGGACAGGAGCGCTGCCAGATCCATCCCCATCCTATGGCAAAGTGATGGCATCACCTGCCCCTTCCCCAAACACCCTCCCTGCCCCCCACCAAACCCCGCATCCCAGGTGTGCTGCTCGGCCGAGGTCAGTTTGCTCAGTACAGGCCAGAGAAGGAGCCTGTATCCACCACCCTTGTCTGGATAGCTGAGGAGCTAATCAGGCATTGTAATTACTGAGGGCATAATTGTGCTCTGATCCAAATATGCCTGTCCTGGGAGTGTTTCATGGGGACAGTGTAGAGGGAACTTTACTCTGTGTCTAACACCGTGCTGTACCTGGCCTGGGAGTGTTTGATGGGGACAGTGTAGAGGGAGATTTACTCTGTATCTAACACTGTGCTGTACCTGTCCTGGGAGTGTTTGATGGGGACAGTGTAGAGGGAGCTTTACTCTGTGTCTAACACCGTGCTGTACCTGTCCTGGGAGTGTTTGATGGGGACAGTGTAGAGGGAGCTTTACTCTGTGTCTAACACCGTGCTGCACCTGTCCTGGGAGTGTTTGATGGGGGCAGTGTAGAGGGAGCTTTACTCTGTATCTAACACTGTGCTGTACCTGTCCTGGGTGTGTTTGATGGGGACAGTGTAGAGGGAGCTTTACTCTGTATCTAACCCTGTGCTGTACCTGTCCTGGGAGTGTTTGATGGGGACAGTGTAGAGGGAGCTTTACTCTGTATCTAACCCTGTACTGCACCTGTCCTGGGAGTGTTTGATGGGGAGAGTGAAGAGGGAGCTTTACTCTGTATCTAACCCCGTGCTGTACCTGTCCTGGGAATGGTTGATGGGACAGAGTAGAGGGAACTTTACTCTCTATCTAATATCGTGCTGTACCTGCCCTGGGAGTGTTTATTCGGACAGCATACAGGGAGCTTTACTTTGCATTGAGTTGTGCTTTACATAACCTGGGAGTGTTTGATTTACTCTACGTCAATCACAGGAATACTGTGACCTCGGAATGCTTCATAAGCTCTATATATAGAACCTCTGTTCTAGGTAGCAGGAGAGAAGCAGAGGACATTCGTGCTTCTGCACAGTACTCTATGCAGTAATTCCTGCTCGAAAATCTGCAGTGCGTGAGCCCGGTGGGTCAAGCAATGTTGGACTGGCCTGCCAATTGAATGATTTTGTACATTCTGCAGTCACACATGAAAGATGACCGCTTGAGAGAGGGAGATATCAGAGGGGGCGGCTGGCATGTGCGGACCTGTGCCCCAGGATGAGTCAACATCTCGGTAAAACGAGGGGAGAAGCCTGCGGACAAAAGAAGGCAAGGAGGCTATTTCTTTCAATAAATCTACTTTAAAACAATGCAGGTTTTCTCCAAACGTGGCAATCCAAAAAATTTGTGTCTGCTTGCCCATTTTGGCGAAATCTTGTGGGACTTTCCTTGTCATAAAGCAGGCAGGTTAACATTCTTCATGCAGACTCTTGAATGAAATATGCTGTTTGCCTTTCATAAGTACCTTTTGATAAGTACCTTTCAAAACCTCAGATAATCTGCGTCTGTGATATTTGCTGAGGGATTATATATTCATTGCAATAGTGGCCTTGGGATTCTGAACATCTGCCAAACATGGTGGTGGTCGGGAGTGGGGGGAGGGGTGGGAGGGAAGGGTGGCTGGGGACTGTGCAGAGGGGGCCTCGGAGTGCCGGCACTTCTGGCAGAGCGGCCCTTCTTCCACGATAGCCTGGAATTTAGGCCCGGCTTTCTGGAGCCGCACCCCAAAACTACAGGCTCGCTAGCACCTTGGTCAGATGCCAAGTGGTAGCTGCCATGGGCATGCCGTCTTCTGCAGAATTCTCTTTGCATTTGGCCTTCCTGACTGAATTTTCACTGGGGTTTCTGGGGGATTTGAATCGGCTTCGCTATCTGATGTGAAGCCATCAGATTGCGTACTCCCTGAAGTAATTGCATCAGGGTGATCATCCTTCATCTTGATCTGAACATTGTTGTTGCTTCAGCAAAAGTGAACCACTGTTAAAAACAAAAGTCAAATGGCAACATATTTTGTTGCCCCTGGAGGAGAGTGGTATCATAGCGGTTGTGTTAATAACTCAGAGGGTTCTGAATCTGGCGACCTGAGTTGAAATCACAATGTGGCAACTGGGAAATCTAAATTCTGTCAATCAAACAAATTTGGAACTCAAAGCTAGCATCAGATAACATGACCATGAAACGTCTGGATTGTCATAAAAATCCATCTGGTTCACGAATAGGCCTTCAGGCCTTTATTTGGCTGGGATCGAGTTGACCTCAAGTGCACAGAAACGCGGTTGGCTCTTAGCTTACCCCACTGAAATGGCCGAGTGAGACAGTGGCCACAAAGAGGGCTCACCACCACCCAAACAAGGGAAACTAGGGATGGGTGATAAATGTCGGCTTTCCCAGTGATGCCCACATCCCGCGAATCAATTGAAAGGACTGTTAGCCACCTCTGGCCTCTTGTGACGAACTGGGAATGTAGACTTGGAGAGCTACATTTCAGCTCGGTAAATGGACATTGAGTAGAAGGCACAGCAGATGATGTGTGCAATCCCAGTGCTCGTTTTCACACAGCCTGATGAATGCAAGCTTCACCCTTTTTGTGGGTTCGTTGATGAAACGTTGAGAGGAAACACAGTGTGCGAGACTTTTTTTTAAATTTAGAGTACCCAATTCATTTTTTCCAACTATGGGAGAATTTAGCGTGGCCAATCCACCTACCCGGCACATCTTTGGGTTGTGGGGGCAAAACCCACGCAAACGCGGGGAGAATGTGCAAACTGCACACGGACAGTGACCCAGAACCGGGATCGAACCTGGGACCTCGGCGCCGTGAGGCAACAGGGCTAACCCACTGCGCCACCGTGCTGCCTTTGTTCAGTAAACATAACGTGAGTGTGATATGCGTGCATTGTGTGTAAGGCATTTCCTGCAAAAGTTAGTACATCTGATTCAAATGGCACAGACTATTCCATCTGAAGAGCAGCAACCAATTGTTCCAGGCAACTTTGACCCTTAATGATCTTATTCTGTTTGGAATAATTAAGTAACTAAAGATTTTGCATGACTACACTTCTCCCCCCTCCTGATCCCTCCCCACCTCCCACGCCCGACCAATCCCCCTTACCAGGCTGACTTCCTCACTACTGAACGTGCTTATCAGCCACTCCCTTCACTTTAGCTCTCTGTGAAATCACGTTTGCCCCCGCCAGATTCTTTACCATCGTTATTATCAACACCTTGGGGAAACATTCATCAGGAACAGACCTGGTTTAGCCATATAAATACTGTGGCTACCAAAGTCCGTGAAAAGCTAGGCATCCTGTCCCTCTAGAGCCTGCCCACCCTCTACAAGGCACATGTCAGGAGTGTAGTGGAATATTCCCCACTTGCCTGCATGAGTGCAGCACTCAGGAAGCTCAACACCATCCAAGACAAAACAGCCTGCTTGATTGACACCCCTTTCGTAAACATTCGCTCTCTCCACGGTAGCAGCTGTGTGTACCATCTACAAGAGGCACTGCAGGAACTCACCAAGGCTCCTGAGGCAGCATCTGCCAAACCCATGACGGCTACCACCCAGAAGAGCAAGGGCAGCAAATACCTGGGAATACCGCCACCTGGATATCCCCTCTAAGCCACGCGTGATCCTGCTTGGAAATATTTATTGTTTCTTCACTGTCCCTGGGTCAAAATCCTGGATCCACCCTCCCTAAGAGCACTGTAGGTGGTACCCACACCTCAGGGACTGTCGCAGTTCAAGAAGACAGCTCACTGTCACCTTCTCAAGGGCATTTCAGGATGGGTAATAAATGTTGGCCTAGCCAACAACACCCACATCTCATGAATGAATAAAAAAAGGTATATCAGATTGCTGATTCACTATCGTTTCTTTTATGCTACCTTTCAAAATGCCATTTATATCCCAAATGGTTTTTGATGGGATCCTATAAAACCATGGCTTCAAATTTACATGGCACCACAATCTAGGAATCATATAAATACATAGCACCACTTTTTAGCATTTTGTTCTCTGTAAACAATCAGCTTGTGTTCCAAAAACAAATATGTGCTGTAGAAACATAATAATCAGACTGCCAAAGAGGGTGGTGCTTTTTGCCATGCACTATTTTTATTTGTGGGAAAGGGTTGGAATGATAATGATAATGATTGCTGGTTCTTTGTATTGTGTGAATCTGGATGCCGACACTCTCCGTCTCCTCCAGGTGGCCTCGCCACTGCTGAAGTTGCTCATTTGCAAATGCCTTGCCTTCTTCCCATACTGCCCTCTGCTGCTCAGGTGAGCACAATGCTACCACACCACCAACGTGCACTTTTTATTTACCTTTAACAATTCTCCCATTTGGACTAAGTCCCGAGACGGAAACATGTGTTTCCCGCTGCGGAGGCTGGGCAGGTAGACTCGCCATATCCTCTGGCCCATGATTCATTAATTATGTGCCCGGGGGCTTAGCGACATATTTTGTGGTGGGGCTGGCATGATGGCATGAGTCCCACCATCATCTATGGGTGCCATGAGGGCAACATGGTGGCGCAGTGGGTTAGCACTGCGGCCTCATGGCGCCGAGGTCCCAGGTTCGATCCCGGCTCTGGGTCACTGTCTGTGTGCAGTTTGCACATTCTCCCTGTGTTTGCATGGGTTTCGCCCCCACAACCCAAAAATGTGCAAGCGAGGTGGATTTGCCACACTAAATTGCCCCTTAATTGGATCAAATGAATTGAGTACTCTAAAAAAAAATTTTTAAGTACTCAATTCTTTTAAGAAAAAATCTGAGTGCCATATTGGGAAGGCGCCTGGTATTACAAACCCACCATTGAAGAAAGAAGATGGACCATTTGAAAAAGAAGATGGATCTCCAGGAACACATTGAGGCTGGAAGATGGACCTCCTTGATTCCAGTTAATCTGGAAAGCCCACCTGTAGATGTTTCTCCCCTCCTCCACCCCATCGACTGCTGTCGTGTTCCAAATTCCAGGGTCACTGGTGACCTTAATCCTGAATTCCAGAGGCAGCCGCAGGGATTGTTCAGGTGAGACCCGACTTCAGCACGCCATGTTGTTCCAGATGTGTTCTGGGCCAGCATGTTTTCCCCACTGGCGACGCGGCAAATTGGGCATGGGAGGAGGGTGGAAGATTCTGGTCGGGCCATCATCTGCATCCCATTAGCGGGATGCAAATCAGTTTCATGCCAGCCTCCAGCGGGATTCCGAATCCGCCTTGGCGAGCACCAGCAGAAGATCCCACAAGAAATTCATGCCAGCGTAAAACCGATATTTGGACTCCTGCTGGATTCCTCCCTGTGGGATCATGGGAGGATTCTGCCCAGTGAAACACCCCAAGCAATGTTCTTCACCGGGATGTTATCAGGCAAAATCCTATGCTGAGCCACATGAGGGGAGATTATCTTAAGGCCTTGTGCTTCACTCCTTTATGGGGTTGGACTTTGCGGGAAAGTGCAAACCTCACTCCCAAGACTCCAGCGTGAGATTTTGTTACCTGCAGATTTGACCTTGTCAATGCCCTTTTTACTGACAGTCTCCCATCCTAAACTGCCCGTCTGCTGCCCGTGTCCGAATTGGCACCGAGTCCTGTTCATTTGTCTACCCTACACTCACTGAACTACATTGGCTCCCGGTTAAGTAATGCTTCTCACCATCATTATTGTACCCCCTTTGTGACATTGCCCCTCCCTATCTCCATAACCTCTGCCAGGCCCACAATTTTAATCCTTCTCCCCCCCCCTCCATTTGATGCCTTTCGCTGGATAGTCCGATAAGCTCTGGAATTCCCTCCCGCAACCTCTCCACCTCTCTCCTCCTTTCGTCGCTCCTTGAAATTTACCTCCCTGGCCAAGCTTTTGGTCACCTGCCCTGATGGTCCCCATGGTCTTCCTTATCCAATATCTGCCTCATTTGAAGGGCCTAGGAGGATGTGCGAATGTCAATATGTAATATCAAGCTGCCATTGCTGTCAGGATCAGAGGGATGCCTCCTTATTAAATTGTGACTTGATTTGTAGTGCCAGGCAATGTTTACGACTCTTAACCATCTTCTGCCTCTCTTCAGTTGTCAGCCCTGCAATGTACCTGACTGAAGCATGTTTCCCATTGACACCTTTTAAGTTGATGAAGATGGATGTGAGTCATTTCAAACTGCCTGCTGTGTAATTGGATTTTCCACCCACGTTGCATTTACAGTCAGTCCTGAGACGATCATTTAGCTCTTTGTTCAGTGTTTGCCTAATAGTCAAGCATGGTGGGAGATGAGAGGTAATTACTGGATCCGAAAACAAAACAAAAACAGAAAAGACTCTCATTTTTGCGGCACCAATCACAACCTCGGTATGTCCCAAACCGTGTTCCAGCCCTTTGACGTCCTTATCGGAAGTGCCGTCACCGCTGTCATGTTGAAAATCCTGGAAGCCCAGTTACGCAAAGATGGGACTCGAACCCATACCCATCCGACTCCGAGCTGACGTGCCAAAAGTGGTCGTTTTTTTCAAAAACAAAATTCAGTCTGGATGTGGGCGTTGTTGGTGAGGCTAACATTTATTGCCCATCCCTAACTGCCCCTTGAGAAAGTGGTGCTGAGCCGCCTTCTTCAACCGCTGCATAGGTACATCCACTGTGCTGTAAGGGAGGGAGTTCCAGGATTTTGACCTGGCGACAGTGAAGGAACAGATGATATATTTCCAAATCAGTATGGTGGGCGGTTTGGAGGGAAACCTCCAGGTGGTAGGAATCCCATGTATCTGTTTCCCTTGTCCTTGTAGATGGTGGTGGCCATGCGGTTGGAAGGTGCTGCCTAAGGAGCCTTGGTGAATTCCTGCAGTGCATCTTGCAGATGGTACTCAAAAATAGTAAAATGCAGGGAGGCAGCGAGGTGGCGCAGTGGGTTAGCCCTGCTGCCTCACGGCGCCGAGGTCCCAGGTTCGATCCCGGCTCTGGGTCACTGTCCGTGTGGAGTTTGCACATTCTCCCTGTGTTTGCGTGGGTTTCGGCTCCACAACTCAAAGATGTGCAGTCTAGGTGGATTGGCCACGCTAAATAGCCCCTTGATTGGAAAAAAATGAATTGCGTACTTTAAATTTATAAAAAAGTAAAATAGTACAATGCAATTTAGAACTATAGTCACGTAAGGTTCAAGGCTGCAGAGGGACTCCCTTGGAGTATGGACATGTCGAGAGAGGACTTTATAATAAATTTAGCCAATAACCTCAGCATAAAATGTATGTTGAGTGGGGGCCCCATCTGGATGTCTGGACTGAGCTCACCACTGTCTGTCTGAGAAAACCCGAGTTGATTTTACTGTGATGGATCATTGTTTGGCTCAGGACAAGGTGTCCCCTGGGAGGAAGTCCCGCCTTCAGGAGCTTCTCTTCAATCAAATGACCGGCAGCTCTCTAGTACTAGCAGCGCCAACACCACCGGAACTGGAGATTAAGCTGAATGGAAAGGGAGTGTGGGGGTGGGGGCTTTGTGTGGGGGTTACAGAGGCCAGGCTGGCAGACTCCAGTGAGAAGGAAATTGAGTGGGGGGAGGGGCGGTGAGACCGTCAGGAAGGTGAGTGGGATGAGTTGTGGGCAGTATCATGGAGGGGGTCTCCATTGGACACGGTATGACCAAGCATGAAGGAGCCACCACAGGCCTCGATATGGTCACCAGGGTTTACCTGATGTCCTTGGCACATGACATGGACATCCCTGCGACTGGCAGAATACCAGTGATAGCATGAAGAGGCCCATTTGTGGCTATTAATTAGTTGATGGTAGGAGGGTCTACTTACGCCTACATCACTCTTGCCAAGTCCCAGTGATGGGGGAATAGACAACAGGCATGGCACCCTGATTTTACCCCCCTCAATGCCCCTGCCTTCCCTACCCCCTCTACCTTCCAGCCCACTCTTGGGGTCAGAGGTGGGGTGGTGATGGCAGCATGTTTAATTCCACCCGTTTTAGTACAGAGTACTTTCAGTGCAGAAACAGGCCTTTCGGCCCAACAAATCCATGCTAGAATTCATGCTCCATACGAGTCTCCTCCATCACTCTTCATCTCACCCTGTCAATGTCATCTGCTATTCTTTTATCCCCTCGCAAGTTAATGTAACTTCCCTTTGACAGCAATTTGCACTTTCCACAGTTCATGTTCACACCACTCTATGGGTAAATTGGTTTCATCCTAGATACTCTCTTGGACTTACTGATTGAATCATAAATTGAAGGCCCCTTCATTCCATTCTCGCCAGCATGAGCCTCGAGTGACTGTGTGGAGTTTGCACTTCCTCCCGTGTCTGCGTGGGTTTCCTCCGGATGCTACAGTTTCCTCCCACAGTCCAACGGTGTGCAGGTTAGGTGGATTGGCCATGCTAAATTGCCCGCTAGTGTCCAAAAAGGTTAGGTGGGGTTACTGGGTTACGGGGATAGGGTGGCGGCGTGGGATTAAATAGGGTGCTCTTTCCAAGGGCCAGTGCAGACTCGATGGACCAAATGGCCTTCTTCTGCATTGTAAATTCTATGATTCTATGCTGGAATCATCTTCTTTATGTTTACCCTATCAAACCCTTTCATGGCGATAAATAGCTCTCAAACTGATCGTTCCTCACTCTCATATTTTCCAGACGAGAGAGCCCGAGCTCTGTTAAATCTTTTCTGCCGGGTGCAAACTTTCAGTTTTGGTATCATTCCAGCTAATTGTTTTTTGCACCTTCTCCTGTATGTCCATATCTTTTTCACAGTATTGAAACCAGGACTCACAGCGCTCTACAAATGTGGTCTAGCAGCATGCAGAACATTGGATTGAAGTTAGTTTCTCATTCATAATTAAAACACAATCAATTAAGCAAATTTAAATCACTTAATATGGAACAAGCTGCTCTGTAGCTCTCAGTCAATGTGTCTCCAACTAATTTCTGCAGCCAGTCCTCTCATAACCAAATCAAAGGAACAATAATTGCACTCAATATAATTACTAAGATTAATACCAAGCTGCAGATGAGTGGATTTAACAGAAGCACCATCTGCTTCTTCTTATTGCTTCAGGAGGATTCAGATCCCAGGAACTGTTTGAAGGTGGGAGATGGTGGAGGAAGTGTGGAGGGAGTGGTTAGAATCATAAAAACCTATCGCTTCTCGGCCTTTTGGCGAAGATCTGGTATGTCTCTCTTGGGGGACCATGAATTGGATTCAATTTGAATTTGAATTGGTTTTTGGAGCAGGCAAGGAGCTGGATTAGGGGTTCGCCCCTGACCACACTCTGAGCCCTGGCTTTGGAACTCAGAAAAAGTAATAATAAAAAGAAAGAATCATATAAACCTGCAGCACAAAAAGAGACCATTTGGCCCGGTGTGCCTATACTAGCTCTTTGAAGAGGAGTTGTGTTTAATTCACAACTCCCATTCCCGCTTTGTGTTTTTTTAACGTCAGTGTTTGGATTGGATTTGATTATTGTCACATGTACCGAGGTACAGGGAAAAGTATTTTTCTGCGAGCAGCTCAACAGATCATTTAGTACATGACAAGAAAAGAAAATGAAAGAAAATACATAATAGGGCAACACAAGGTACACAGTGTAACTACATAAACACCGGCATCGGGTGAAGCATACAAGGGTGTAGTGTTAATCAGGTCAGTCCATAAGTGGGTCGTTTAGGAGTCTGGTAACACCGGGGAAGAAGCTGTTTTTGTATCTGTTCATGTGTGTTCTCAGACTTTTGTGTCTCCTACCCGATGGAAGAAGTTGGAAGAGTGAGTAAGCCAGGTGGGAGGGGTCTTTGATTATGCTGCCCGCTTTCCCCAGGCAGTGGGACGTGTAGATGGAGTCAATGGATGGGAGGCAGGTTCGTGTGATGGACTGGGCGGTGTTCACAACCCTCTGAAGTTTCTTGCTGTCTTGGGCCGAGCAGTTGCCATACCAGGCTGTGATGCAGCCAGATAGGATGTTTTCTATGCTGCATCTGTAAAAGTTGATAAGAGTCAATGTGGACATGGGATGTGATGGGATGTAGGTGTCACTGGTTAGGCATGGCACCATCCCTCCCTAATAGCACTGTGGGTGTACCTACACCACAGGGGCTGTAGCAGATCAAGAAAGCCGCTCACCACCACCTTCTCTATGGCAATTAGGGATAGGCAATAAATGTTGGCCACGGGTAGGTCAAGGAAGCAAGTCCTGAATGCATCCCAGCCAGAATGGGGATTGAATTTACCAACCTGAGGAGTTAGAGTTGCTGTGGCAGCATGCAATTTTACATGCAAGTTGTCGTCCAGGGCTATGGAAAGCAAGTGTACACACTCCCAATGTTCCTTTCATCACACAGGTGACCAGGAATCTCTCCTGTTGTTCCACCTTAATTTGACATGCGTTGGAAAGATTTATAGGTTGTTTCTCAACATGCTTGACCACATTATGAACGCACCTTCCTGAACCATGAAGTCCCAGAGTGGGAATTGAAACCAGAGCTTCGGGTTCGCCCGAGGACTCTCCCTGCCGTCCAAGGGAAAGAAAATACAATGAGGGTATGGCATCAGCTGTTTTTTCATCCCACCCAACAACTTCCCCATCCACCACTGCCCAAGGGGGCAAGCAGTCATGGATTTCATCCTGTTCTGGCACCTGGTCATACAATCGAGGCCAATCCGTGTGTGCAGTTCTGAGGGCTTTGCTGTGTTTTGGATAAGATGTTAAATTGGGGCCCTGTCAAGGTGGATGCAAATTCACTGGCGGGCAAGGCTCTTTTCCTTGTTTTCTGGCCAATTTACCTGGTTGCTGCTCCCTGAAGCCATGCTGTTGGACAGGTTGATTGATATATCTGCCGGTGCATTAGAGTCAGTTCAGAGGAAGTTTACAAGCCTGAAAACTGGAATGAGCAGGTTAATTTATGAGGAAAAGTTGGACAGACAAGGCCTGTTTCCAATTAGAAGAGGGAGGGGGTGACTTGATTTAAGTATATAAGAACCTGAGCAGTGTCGGCAAGGTGGACCTGGAAAGGATGTTTCCTCATGTGGGTGAGCCAGAACTAAAGGCACTGTTTTAAAATGAGGGGGTCGCCTTTTTAGGACAGAGATGAGGAGAAATCTTTTATCTCAGAGGGTTCTGCGATTTTGGAACTCTGCCTCAGAAGAAAGTGGAGCCGCGGGGGTTGGGGTGGGGGGTTGGGGGGGAGGGGGAGTTGTGGGGGGGGGGGGGTTGGGGGGGGGGGTTGGGGGTCACTGAATATTTTCAGGGCGGTGGTCTATAGATTCCTAAGATAGAAACAAATTACTGCGGTTGCTGGATACTGAAACAAAACCAGCTAAAAGAGTCATCCGGACTTAAAACATTTGCCCCCTTCTCTCCCCACAGATGCTGTCAGACATGCTGAGATTGTCCAGTATTTTCTGTGGATAGATTTTTATCGGGCAAGGGAATCAAAGGTTCTTATGAGGGAAGGGGGTAGATGGGGAATGTGGAACTCGAAACGCAACCCGATCTGCCATGATCTTATGGAATGGTGGAACAGGCTCGACAGGCCGAATGGTCTACTTCGAATGGTGTTTCGTACATTTGTGTGTATGTTGGTAATGGTCGCGACCACGCTCTACACCGCAATTTGTTGGCAGTGAGACTGAGAGATGTCAGGAGGATGTGGCATCACTGTTTAAAGAAGGAGTTCTTTGAGTCCCTGAATTCATCGCATTTGAATGAATATTATTGAGAGCAGGCCAGCAACTCAGTTAAACTCTATTAACACAGGATAGACACACAATGCAGCCCTTATATCCGTGTGATCTGGAACAATTCCTGTGGAAAGAAATATTTCGCCGAGCGAGTGGTCAGTCAATGGAACAGGCTCCCTTAGGAGAGGAAGGAAACTGTTTTGTATTGATTCACTCAAATGTAAATGAGGGAGATTCCTCCTGGAAAATAACAGTTTGGGCTCCAGGGCCTGTGTAATTGGAGACATGACGAGTGGTGAGTGGAATATGTTTGGGAGGAGTGGATGAGTTTGAGCTGATGAAGGAAATGGATAGATTTCTCGACTCTAAAGATGTCAAGGAGTATGGGGAGAGCGTGGGAGTATGGTGTTGAGATAGAGGATCAGCCATATTCATATTGAATGGCGGAGTAGGCTCAAAAGGCTGCAAGCCCCATTCCTGCTCTGCTTTTCTATGCTCTCCCTTACGTCGGAGGTGGCCCGTCATTGGTCTGCAGCACGATGTTCTGACCCCACTGCTGTTAATGGGGTTTCCCATTCAAGGCACCCACCACCACCTTGAAACCCACGGCAGAGATCTCCGCCGCCGGGACCAGAAGATCCCACTGGCGACAAATGTTGGAAAACCCCGGCCCACGTTTCTTCGTTGCTGGGGTATTCCTCACCTGGGGTATGGTCGAGACTGGCTGATCGCTGTGATAGATCATCAGTTCCATTCGGGTTTCATGTGACTGTCAGGATGGTCGACGGTCAATGAGATGGACTTTGGTCTTTCTTCAACCGCTAGTTTTATATGTACCAGGAAAAAAAACAATGGGCAGGATTTGACTAAATGGGAACAAAGTGCCATAGTGAGTGCGTTTCGCCGTGTTTCCTGGCGCTTGCAGCGCTGACATAACGCTGATAAAACACCACCCGCCTTAGATAGGGGGCCTCAGTGGCTGAGACCACACATAGCCCCCTTTTGTGTATTGAGGAGCAATGTTCATCGATCTCCTCAGTGTAATAAGAGGTGGCATCCCGATCTCTGCAGCCTCCCAAACAATCCCCATCAGCAACCCCCTCAAGCCCTAACGCACTACGAGTGGTTCCCAGGATCCCCAGCACCCCCCAACTCCCAGGCAGGGTATCCCCATGCTGGTACCTTGGCATTGACCCTGTCTGTTGGCAGTGCCACCCGGGCACCTTAGCAGTGCTAGGCTGGCACACAGCTGGCATTGCCTCGGTGCCAGGCAGGTAGTACCAGGGTGCCCAGGTGGTATCAGCAGTGCCAGTGTATCACCCTTCGCAGAGGGCATGCACCTGGGAGCCTCCAATTCCCTGGGAGACCCCCATGAGTGGCGTTCCATCTGATTCCCGTTTGTGGAAACCAATACTGAACGGCACTCGCCCAAGGTCTCCGAGGAAAAGGGAAGAAATCTCAATGCCTCAGGTACCTCGAGAAACTGCAAATTAAAGTAAGACTAACTGTCTTGCTTTGACATGCAGATTTGCCTAAAAGTGATCATGCCACAATGGGTGGGATTTACATCCCAACATCTTGCAAGATCGTGTTAGATCTCACGAGGTGTTGTAAGCCGGGTCGACCCTGGGAGCAGAGTTTCCCAGTTTCTATTGGCCATGTTGTGCCGCAGTGAGCTACCTTTCAGGCACAGTATGGCAATTTGATCGCACAAAATAAGTCTTGTGTCTCTCCCACGCAGGCGCCAACTCGCGCCGGCCGGCGGAAGCCCTTCGCTGCCGGTTGGCATGGCGCCAAGCCCCTTCTGCGCCGGCGGAAGATTCCACACCTTCCGGGCGGCCCGACGCCGGAGTGGTTCACGCCACTCCTTGGTGCCGGGACAGCCCGCCCCGCCAGGTAGGGAAGAATCCCACCCCGGGATTCTCCATTGCAAGTCCGGTCTGCAAGGATGGAGAATTTTTGGGTCCTATTCACTTATGGTGGGATTCTGTACTCTCACCGGTTTTTGATGAGATTTCCCATTAAAACCACCTCATGGGCTGAGGCGCTCAGCTGGGGGGACCAGAGAGTTTGCTGCCAGCGAACTGACAGGAAAATCCCGCCCAAAGTCTCAGGATGTCCCAAAGCGCTTTGCATTCATTTTTTTAATAATAAATTTTGAGTACCAAATTCATTTTTCCCAATTAAGGAGCAATTTAGCGTAGCCAATCCACCCAGCCTGCAGATCTTTGGGTTGTGGGAGTGAAACCCACACAAACACGGGGCGAATGTGCAAACTCCACACGGACAGTGACCTAGAGTCAGGATTGAACCTGGAACCCCAGCGCCTTGAGGCAACAGGGCTAGCCCATTGCGCCACCGTGCTGCCCTGCGCTTTGCACTCATGAAGTACATTTGAAATGCAATCACTGTTGAAATACAACCATATTCCAAAAATGTGCAGGTGAGGTGGATTGGCCATGCTAAATTGCTCCTTAGTGTCCAATGGTTAGTTGGGGTTCCGGAGTTACAGAGCTAGGGCGAGGGAGAGGGATTAGGGTGCTCTTTCAGAGGGTCGATGGGCCAAATGGCCCCCTTCTGCACTGTAAGGATTCTATGATTGATTCTATGATTCACTGACGCAATGTAGGAATTGCAGCAACTGGTTTGAATGTAGTAACGTCCCACAACGTGATAATAAGCAGATCAGATTTTGGCCCCCTCATCTTGGGAAAGATTTTTATTGAATTGAAGTTTCGCCACCTGCCGAAGTGGGATTTGAATACGGGATTCCAAGGCCAGTGCGAGCAATCTCTGGATTACTGGCCCAGTGACAATTCCGCTTCGTCGCTGACTTCCCAGATGATCTCATTGCAAAAGATTCCGAGGGGCTTAACAAGGTAGCTGCTGAGAGGACATTTTCCCTCATGAATCTAGAGTTTCAGAATAAGGTGACATCCATTTAAGATAGGCATTCCTTCTCTCGCAGTGCCGTTAATCCTTTGAATTCACTATCCCTGATAATAGCAGAGGCTGGACCATTGAATAATTCAAGGCGGTATTGGACAGATTTTAAAAAACATTATTTCATGGGAGGTGGATGTCGCTGAGGCTGAGGCCGCATTTATTGCCCAACCCTAATTGTCCTTCAACTGAGTGGCTCACTACGCTATTTTAGAGGACATTTTAAGACTCAACCACATTGCTGTAGGGTCTGGAGTCTCCTGTAAGCCAGACCGAGTAAGGACGTCAGATTTCCTTCCACAAAGGGGGCATTCGTGAACTTAACAAATGACGATAGTTTCCTGGCCGCCATGGCTGTGAGAAGGGCCCGAATTCTCCGGTCATTGCGATTCACTTTTCCCGTCGGCAGCGCCCCACGCCTGCGGGTTTTCTGGGTGGTTACAGTGGGAATTCCCATTGACAGGCGGCGGGAAGACAGAATCCCGCTGCTAACGAAAGGCTCGCCGCCGAGAAACACGCGGCTCGGGACTGGAGAATCCCTCCCAAGTTTGTCATTCTAGACTTTATTCATTACAGTGGTACCGAGGGATCTGGGTGTCCCGATACATGAATGAAATGAAATGAAAATCGCTTATTGTCACAAGTAGGCTTCAACGAAGTTACTGTGAAAAGCCCCTAGTCGCCACATTCCGGCGCCTGTTCGGGGAGGCTGTCACGGGAATTGAAACGTGCTGCTGGCCTGCCTTGGTCTGCTTTCAAAGCCAGCGATTTAGCCCTGTGCTAAGCAAAAGGTTAGCACACAGATACAGCAAATGAGCGGCCAGGTAAATGGAATGTGGATGTTTATTATAAGAGGAATGGAACATAAAAATAGGGAAGCTTTGCTACAGTTGTACCGGGCTTTGGTGAGACCACATCTGGAGTATTGTGTACAGTTTTGCTCTCTTTACTTAAGAATGGATGTAATAGCATTAGAAGCAGCTGAGAGAATGTCCGCTCGACGGATTCCTGGAATGAGGGGGCAATCTCATGATGAAAGGTTGGATAGATTGGGCCTGTATCCACTGACGTTCAGAAGAATGGGAGGTGATCTCACTGAAACATATATGTGTGTCTTCATAGGATACTGAGGGGACTTGATAGGTTGGATGCTCGACACCCAAAGGACACATTTTAAAAATAAAGCCTCTCCCATTTAAGGCAGAAATGAGGAGAAATGTTTTCTGTCAAAAACAGTGGAATTATTTTCCCCAGAAATGGAGGCAGGGTAATTGAATATACTTAAGCCAGAGTTAGATGGATTCTTGATTGACAAGGAAGTCAATCAACGGTGGCACGGTGGCACAGTGGTTAGCACTGCTATCTCGCAGCACCAGGGACCCGGGATCAATTCCGAACTTGGGTGACTGCCTGTGTGGAGTTTGCACATCCTCCCCATGTCTGTGTGAGTTTCCTCCGGGTGCTCCGGTTTCCTCCCACAATCCAAAGATGTGCAGATTAGGTGGATTGGCTATTTGTTGAAAAATGTGTAGGTTGGTGTGGGCAAGCGGGCCTAGTTAGGGATTTCGTTCAGAGGGTCAGTGCAGACTTGATGGGCCGAATGACCTCCTTCTGCATTCTAGGGGTCCTGTGGTCACAAGGTATTGGGGTTAGACATGAAAGCAGAGATTATTGAATGGTGGAGCAGGCGCAAGGGCCGAATGGTCTACTCCTCATTTTATGTTTGTTGCTGGAGGAATACCTATGTTTAAACAGGTTTCTAATTGGCGTTGTTGGTTTTGACTGTAAAACTCATTCAGAGTGAACATTGCCAGTTCTGAACACTCATCCTTCGCTTCTCTGACACAACACTGTGGTGAGGACCCCTGTAAACGGTAATTATGAAATGGGCATATGAATCAGTTACTGAATCCTGCTGGAGAATGGATTTTCTCTGGCAAATGTGCATCTCCTACGTAATCAGCAGACCATGATTCCAACATCATAAACATAGAGATAACAAAAACACACAAAATCAGAACCTGGAGACAAGAGGAGGCCATTCAGCCTCTCAAACTCTTTGTTCTACCCGAGGAAAACTAGAGTCAATGGGAATCAGGAGGAAAGCTTTCCGTTGGTTGCAGTCATATCTAGTTCAAAAGGAGATGGTTGTGGTTATTGGAGGTCGATCATCACAGCTCCAGGACATCACTGCATGAGTTCCTCAGGGTAGTATCCTCGGCCCAATCATCTATTGATGTTTCATCAATGACCTTCCCTCCATTGTAAGATCAGAACTGGGGATGTTCGCTGATGATTGCACAGTGTTCATATCAACTACTCAGGCTGAAACAGACTGTTTCTGCATGCAGCAAGACCTGGGCAACATTCAGGCTTCAGCTGGTAAGTGGTGAGTAACATTCGCACCACACAAGTGCTAGGCAATGACCAGCTCCAACAAGAGAGAATCTAACTATCACCCCTTGACATTTAATGGTATCACCATTACTGAATCCCACATTATTAACATCCTAGGAGTTTATCATTGACCTGAAACTGAACTGGACAAGGCATATGAATACTGTGGCTGCAAGAACAGGTCACAGGCTGGGCATCCTGCACTGAGCGGCTGACCAAATCCTGTCCACCACCTACAAGGCACAAGTCAGGAGTGTGATGGAATACTCTCCACTTGCCTGGATGAGTGCAGCTCAAACAACACTCAAGAAGCTCGACACCATTCAGCACAAGCACCCTGCATGAATGACATCCCATCTACTACCTTCAACATTTACTCCCTCTACTACCGGCATGTACTGGCAGCAGTGTGCACCATCTAAATTTTGCACTACAGCACCCTCCAATCCTGCGACCTCTACCACCTGGAAGGACAAGGGCAGCAGACACATGGGAACACCACCGGTCTGCAAGTTCCCTTCTAAGCCACTCACCACACTGACTTGGAAGCATATCATCGTCTCTTCACTGTCGCTGGGCCAAAACCCTGCAACTCTGTTCCTAACAGCACTGTAGGTGTACATACATTAACTGGAGTGAATTGAGAAGGTGGCTCACCGCCACCTTCTCAAGGGCAATTAGGGAAGAGCAACAAATAATTCTGGCCTAGCTCAATTCCCATGAAGGAAAATAAATAGATGAGGGCTGATCTGTATCTTAACTCCTTTGTTCCGTGTCACTTCACATAGTTCTGCAACAAAAAAATCAATCTCGATTCTGAAATTTTTGGCTGTCTTTTATCCTTGACAGCTTTATGGGGGTCAGCATTCCAGATTCCCACTTCCACTGCCCTTTGCATGAAGAAGTGTTCTCGAGCATCATCCTGAGCAGCCTAACTCTAATTGTAAGGTTATGCCCCCTTGTTCCAGGCTTTCCCGCAACAGGAAATAGTTTCTCTGCATCAATTCTATCAAGTCCTTTAATCATCATAACCATCTCAACTAAATTGCCCGCTAATCTATTTTTGAGGGAATACAAGCTCAGTGTGTGCAACCTGTCCTCATATTCTAACCCACCCAGCCCTCAAGGCCAATCTCATTGAGTCATAATAGTTTTATAGTGCAGCAAGAGCCCTTCGGCCCATTGTGTCTTTCCCGGCCATTGAGAATCTACCTCTACCATTCCCATTTCCGGCAAATCTAGCCAACACTGTGGGTGCACCTACACCACATGGACTGCAGCAATTCAAGATGGCGGGTTCCCACCCCCTTCTCAGGGGTAATTAGGGGTGGGCGGCAAATTCTGGCCTAGCCAGCAGCACCCTCATCCCATGAATGAAGTTAAGGGACATCACGGTTGTGCAGTGGTTAGCACTGCTGTCTCACGGCGCCGAGGTCCCAGGTTTGAGCCCGGCCCTGGGTCACTGTCCGTGTGGAGTTTGCACATTCTCCCCGTGTTTACATGGGTTTCGCCCCCACAACCCAAAGATGTGCAGGCTAGGTGGATTGGCCACGCGAAACTGCCACCTAATTTGGAAAAAATGAATTGGATACTCTAAAATATTTTTTAAAAATTTAAATGAATGAATTTTTTTAAAAAAAACCTTCCTGAGGGACGTTGCCGAGAACTGAACATAGTTACTTCAGATGGGCTGTGACAAGAGCTCTGTACAATTGTGACAGAACATACACCCCGTTGCATTCCAGACCTCCTTGAGATAAAGTGCAAAATGCCGTTTGCCTTTTCGATTACTTTTTTAGCACCTGTCCATTAGCTTTGTCTGAATTCTGTGGAGGTAGCTCGACTCTCTCTACCACTCTACATTCACTGGCCTTTCAGCATTTCAAAAATTTTCTGGCCGATCTCTCCCAGGCCCAATATGCATGATCTCCAACTGCCCCACATTGAACTGTATTTGCCATAGTTTCTCCCATTCACTTAATCCATCAATTTTCCTTTTGAGTCTTCCTGCTCACATTGATGCCACTCATTGTGCTACCTAACTCAACGCTGCCAGCAAACCTTCGATACAGGGCTCTCTGTTCCTGCAACATTGATCTGTTAGTGTGAAAAGCTGAAGCCCAAGTGCAGATCTCCGAGAGATTCTTAATGTGGTGTATATCGAGATTTGGGAGTGATACACTGCATTCTGATAGACGGGTTCAGATGGCTCATCTGTGGAATTAAAAAAAAATGAATTTACGAGATGAGTGTCGCTGGCTATCCCTATTGCCCATCCCTAGTTGTCCTTGGTGGTGGTGACCTGCTATCTTGAACAGCTGCAGTCTTTCTGGTGTAGGTACACGCACAGTGCTATTAGGGAGGGAGATCCATGATTTGATACAGCGATAATGATAGAATAACAATATATTTCCATGACGTGGCTGGCATTGTACTGGGGTGAGCACAGTAAGAAGTCTTACAACACCAGGTTAAAGTCCAACAGGTTTGTTTGGAATCACTAGCTTTTGGAGCAAAGCTCCTTCATCAGGTTACCTGATTCCAAACAAACCTGTTGGGCTTTAACCTGGTGTTGTAAGATATATTTCCAAGTCAGGATGCTGAGTGACTTGGAGTGGAACATCCAGGTAGTGGTGTTCCCAGGTATCTGCTGTTCTTGTCCTTCTATAAGATAGCGGTCGTGGATTTGGAAGGTGCTGTTGAAGGAACCTTGGTGAGTTCCTGCAGTGCATCTTGTAGATGGTACACATGGCTCCCATTGTTTGTCGCTGGTGGGGGGTTGAATGTTTGGGAAGGGGTGTCAATCAAGCAGGTTGCTTTGTCCTGGATGGCGGACAGGTTTTGGAGAGTCAGCAGGTGAGTTACTCACAAACGATTCCTAGCCTTTGACTTGTTCTCGTGGCACAGTCAATAGATGACTTGCCCAGTTCAATGTCTGGTCAATTGTAGCCCCCAGGATGTTGATAGTGGGGAATGCAATGATAGTAATGCCACTGAATGTCAAGGGCAATGCTTGGATGCTTTCTTGTTTGATATGGTCACTTGTGTTATGCAATTGTTACTTGCCACATGTCAGCCCAATGCTGGATATTGTGCAGGTCTTGCAGTATTTGGACATAGGCTGCTTCAGTATCTGAGGAGTCGAGAATGGTGCTGAAAATGGTGCAATCATCAGCGAACATCCCCATATCTGACCTTATAATGGAAGGAAGGTCATTAATGATGCAACTGAAGATGGGTTGGATCTCGCACCCTATCCTGAGGAACTCCTGCAATATCCTGTGGCTCTGATGATTAACCTCCAACAATCACAGCCATTTTCCTTTGTGCCATGTATGACTCCAACCAGCGGAGAGTTTTCTCCCTGATTCCCATTGAGTCCAGTTTAGCTCAGGCTCCTTGATGCCATACTCGGTCAAATGCTGCCTTGAACTCAAGGGCAGTCATTCTCACCTCAGGCATTCAGCTCTTTTGCCCATGTTTGAACCAAGGCTGTAATGAGGTCAGGAGCTGAGTGAATATAGAATATTGGATGCCTGGGAGTGAGTTATGGACTGGAATTTAATCGAGAGGTTCAGATGGTTTATATAGAATGATGGATTCCTGGAAGCCTATTCTCGGCTTAATTTATCATTCCTCTTAAGTGAATTTGTGTCTTCCTCTAACTGTTCACACAGGACGTGCTTCCTAACGAAGACAATTGCATAATTTTGCTTTGAGCTTTGCAAACTTACAGATCCTTGGAAACAGGGTCACAGGAGCTTTTATTAACTACCATCACTCTCGTGTGAGAGTTGCCGCCTGTGCTGTTCTTCATCGCTGGATGCTTTCAACTCTTGTCTTTTGCAACTTCCCTTTCCTCATGTTTCTGAATTATTGCTGAGTGGGAAGAAAGCTGCAGAATGGCACAGCACAAAAGGTGACCATTTAGCCCATCGCACCCCTGTCAGCATTTTGAAAGAGCTATTCGGATATTTCAATCATGACGACAAGTATTTTTCCTTCAAGTATTTATGCTATTCGCCTTAAAAGTTAACATTGAAACTGCTTCCACCGCCCTTTCAGGCTACACATTCAGGAACACAGCCGACACTACTTAAATAGTTCCTTCATTTAATAGAGGGCAGCACGGTAGCATTGTGGATAGCACAATTGCGTCACAGCTCCAGGGTCCCAGGTTCGATTCCCGACTTGGGTCACTGTCTGTGCGGAGTCTGCACATTCTCCCCGTGTGTGCGTGAGTTTCCTTCGGGTGCTCCGGTTTCCTCCCACAGTCCAAAGATGTGGGTTTAGGTGGATTGGCCATGATAAATTGCCCTTAGTGTCCAAAATTGCCCTTAGTGTTGGGTGGGGTTACTGTGTTGTGGGGATAGGGTGGAGGTGTGGACCTCGGGTAGGATGCTTTTTCCAAGAGCCGGTGCTGACTCGATGGGCCGAATGGCCTCCTTCTGCACTGTAAATTCTATGATTGTATGTTGCCTCTGGTTCTTCTGCCAAAAAATATAGTTATTTTATTTTTTAAAAATTCTCCATTTTATATTTGATGCAGCTGCCCTTCAGTACTAAGAGCACTGCACTTTTGGAGGGACAGTGCTGAGAGAGCACTGCACGTTCAGAGGGACAGTACTGAAAGCACTGCACTTTTGGAGCGACAGTGCTGAAGGAGCACTGTAATTTCAGAGGGACAGTACTGAGGGAGCACTACAGTTTCAGAGGGACAGTGCTGAGGGAACACTGTACTTTCAGAGGGACAGCACTGAGGGAGCACTGCACCTTTGGAGGGACGATGCTGAGGGAGCACTGCACTTTCAGAGGGACAGTACTGAGGGAGCACTGCACTTTCGGAGGGACAGCACTGAGAGAGCACTGCACCTTTGGAGGGACGATGCTGAGGGAGCACTGCACTTTCAGAGGGACAGTACTGAGGAAGCACTGCACTTACGGAGAGACAGCGCTGAGGGAACACTGTACTTTCGGAGGGACAGTACTGAGGGAGCACTGCACTTTTGGAGAGACAGCGCTGAGGGAACACTGTACTTTCGGAGGGACAGTACTGAGGGAGCACTACACTTTTGGAGGTACCATACTGAGGGAGCACTGCACTTTCGGAGGAACAATGCTGAGGGAGCACAGGACTTCTAGAGTGACCATGCTGAGGGACTACTGGGGAGACAGTTCGGAGGGAACACTACACTTTCAGAGGGGCAGTGCTGAGGGAGCTCTGCACTTTTGGAGGGACAATGCAGAGAGAGCACTGCAATTTTGGAGGAACAGCACTCAGGAGTACTACATCTTCAGAGGGACAGGACTGCGAGATCAGTGGAAGTTTGGCAGGACATTGCTGAGGGAGCATTGCACTTTCCGAGGGACAGTGCTGAGGGTGCGCTGCACTGTCGGAGGGCAGAACTGAGAAAGTGCCACTTTCAGAGGGCAGTACTGTGGGAGGAAACCGGAGCACCCGGAGGAAACCTATGCAGACATGGGGAGAATGTACAAACTCCACACAGACAGTCACCTAAGGCCCGAATCGAACCTGAGTCCCTGACTCTGTGAGGCAGCAGTGCTAAACTACTGTGTAGTATTTCAAAGGTGAGATTGGGGCAATCGCTCTCTGTGCTGTGGCCAATATTTAGCCCTCAAGCAATATTACTGGGAAAAAAAATGTATTAACTGGTCATTATCACATTGCTGTTTCTGGGATCTTGCTGTGCCCTACATTGGAACACTTACGACATGTCCAAAGGCATGTTGTTGGCTCTAAAGCACTTTAGAACAGCTTAAGTTGTGAAAGGTGCAACCAAAACCAAGTCTTCCTTAATTTCTAGCCCTTTTTCAGTGACAGATTGGCACCATTACAACTGCAACCAAGATGGTGTGAACTCCAAACTAGGCCCGAAACTAGCAGTCTGCATTGCACGCCCATTGGCTTCAGTTGTGAAGCAAAGCAGTGGTGTAGTGGGACAAAGGTTCAAATCCCACCATAGCATCGGGTGGAACCTCAATTCAATTCATTAATAAAATCTGGAATCGCAAACATGTCTCAGTAATGACGGCAAGAAAATTATCATTGTTTGTCAGTTCATCTGATTTACTAATGCCCCCCTTCGGGAAGGAAATCTGCCGTCCTCATCTGGTCTGTCCTACATGTGACTCCAGACCGCAAATGTGGTTGAATTTTTATGTCCCTCTCAAATGGCCAAGTGAGACACTCAGTTGAGGGGCAATTAGGGATGGGCAATAAATGCTGGCCCAGCCAGCGACACACATCTCATTAAAGAAATGTTATAAAGCATGAAGTGTAAATCTGGTGCCCGACTGACTGTTCCAATTTCACTTTTGATGTCCCGAATATCAAGCTACACCTGAGCAGCCCCTTGCCCCTCTGACAGGACAGCATTGCCTTGTCCTAACCCTCTGACAGTGCAGCATTCCATCAACACCACAGGTCTGACAATGCAGCACTCCCTCAGTGCTGACCTTCTGACAGTGCAGCACTCCCTCGCCACTGGCCCTCTGACAGTACAGTACTCCCTCAGGACTGCCACTTTGAGGGCAACACAGTGGTGCAGTGGATAGCACAGCTGTCTCACGGCGCCGAGCTCCCAGGTTCGATCCCGGCTATGGGTCACTGTCCGTGTGGGGTTTGCACATTCTCCCCGTGTTTGCGTGGGTTTTGCCCTCACGATCCATAAATGTGCAAGGGAGGTGGATTGGCCAAGCTAAATTGCCCCTCATATGGAAAAAATGAATTGGGTACTCCAAATTTATTAAAAAATACTACGGAAATTTGGCATGTCAGCTACGACCCTCACCAACTTCTACAGATGCACCATAGACAGCATTCTTTCTAGTTGTGTCTCAGCTTGGTATGGAGCCTGCTCGGCCCAAGATCGCAGGAAACTATAAAAAGTCGTGAATGTAGCCCAGTCCATCACGCAAACCAGCCTCCCATCCATTGACTCTATCTATAATTCCCGCTGCCTCAGAAAGGCAGCCAGCATAATTAAGGACCCCACGCACCCCGGACATACTCTCTTCCACCTTCTTCCGTCAGGAAAAAGGTACCAAAGTTTGATGTCACCTACCAATCGACTCAAGAACAGCTTCTTCCCTACTGCCATCAGACTTTTGAATGGACCTATCTCGTATTAAGTTGATCTTTTCTCTACACCTTGCTATAACTGTAACATTATATTCTGCAGTCTCTCCTTCCTTCCCTATCTACGGTATACATTGTTTGTACAGCATGCAAGAAACAATACTTTTCACTGTAAACTAATACATGTGACAATAATTAATCAAATCAAATCCAAAAAAAAGAACTGACCCTCTGTCAGTGCAGCCCTCCCTCAGGACTGGCCCTCTGACAGTGCAGCACTCCCTTAGTACTAACCCTCTGTCAGTGCAGCACTCCCTCAGGACTGGCCCTCTGACAGTGCAGCACTCCCTTAGTACTAACCCTCTGTCAGTGCAGCCCTCCCTCAGGACTGGCCCTCTGACAGTGCAGCACTCCCTTAGTACTGACCCTCTGTCAGTGCAGCCCTCCCTCAGGACTGACCCTCTGACAGTGCAGCACTCCCTCAGTACTGACCCTCTGACAGTGCAGCACTCCCTTAGTACTGATGCTCTGACAGTGCAGCACTCCCTCAGTACTGACCCTCTGACAGTGCAGCACTCCCTTAGGACTGACCCTCTGACAGTGCAGCACACCCTCAGTACTGATGCTCTGACACGGCAGCACTCCCTTAGTACTAACCCTCTGACAGAGCAGCACTCCCTCAGTTCTATAACCCCCGACAGAGCAGCACTCCCTCAGTTCGATGCCCCCGACAGAGCACTCCCTCAGTTCGATGCCCCCGACAGAGCAGCACTCCCTCAGTTCGATGCCCCCGACAGAGCACTCCCTCAGTTCGATGCCCCCGACAGAGCAGCACTCCCTCAGTTCGATGCCCCCGACAGAACAGCACTCCCTCAGTTCGATGCCCCCGACAGAGCGCTCCCTCAGTTCAATGCCCTCGACAGAGCAGCACTCCCTCAGTTCGATGCCCCCGACAGAGCAGCACTCCCTCAGTTCGATGCCCCCGACAGAGCAGCACTCCCTCAGTTCGATGCCCCCGACAGAGCGCTCCCTCAGTTCAATGCCCTCGACAGAGCAGCACTCCCTCAGTTCGATGCCCCCGACAGAGCGCTCCCTCAGTTCAATGCACTCGACAGAGCAGCACTCCCTCAGTTCGATGCCCCCGACTGAGCACTCCCTCAGTTCGATGCCCCCGACAGAGCGCTCCCTCAGTTCGATGCCCTCGACAGAGCAGCACTCCCTCAGTTCGATGCCCTCGACAGAGCAGCACACCCTCAGTTTGATGCCCCCGACAAGAGCAGCACACCCTCAGTTCTATGACCCCCGGCAGAGCAGCACTCCCTCAGTTCTTTGCTCCCGACAGAGCAGCACTCCCTCAGTTCTATGACCCCCGACAGAGCAGCACTCCCTCAGTTCGATGACCCCCGGCAGAGCAGCACTCCCTCAGTTCTTTGCTCCTGACAGAGCAGCACTCCCTCAGTTCTTTGCTCCCGACAGAGCAGCACTCCCTCAGTTCTATGACCCCCGGCAGAGCAGCACTCCCTCAGTTCTTTGCTCCTGACAGAGCAGCACTCCCTCAGTTCTTTGCTCCTGACAGAGCAGCACTCCCTCAGTTCTATGACCCCCGACAGAGCAGCACTCCCTCAGTTCTTTGCTCCCGACAGAGCAGCACTCCCTCAGTTCTATGACCCCCGACAGAGCAGCACTCCCTCAGTTCTTTGCTCCCGACAGCAGCACTCCCTCAGTTCGATGCCCCCGACAGTGCAGCACTCCCTCAGTTTGATGCCCCCGACAGTGCAACACTCCCTCAGTTCGATGCCCCCGACAGTGCAGCACTCCCTCAGTTCTATGACCCCCGACAGTGCAGCACTCCCTCAGTTTGATGCCCCCGACAGTGCAACACTCCCTCAGTTCGATGCCCCCGACAGTGCAGCACTCCCTCAGTTCGATGCCCCCGACAGTGCAGCACTCCCTCAGTTCGATGCCCCCGACAGTGCAGCACTCCCTCAATTCTATGCCCCCAACAGTTGAGCACTCCCTCAGTTTGATTCCTCCAACAGTGCAGCACTGCCTCACTAATGGTCGCCTCAGAATGCTGTTATACCCCAGGACTGCACTTGGGAGTGTCAGCCTGGATTCTGGGCTCATAATGACCACTCAGATAGTCATAAGTATTAATAATTTGGCAGTTCTGGTTTATTCCTTTAATATTTTGATCATTTACAATCTACAGTCAAGAAGCTCAATACATAATTAAAATGAACCAGTTGCTTTATCTTGCGCCATGAATAATGGACAGCCTGCATTTGAATATCTAATGGCTTGCATGTAGTAGACACAGCTAAGAATTAATTGCCAATTGGATAAACGATAAATCAGAGCCGGTCTCAGATAACATGATTGAAATGGTTGATCCAGTTGATGGAGTTGGGGCAAGTCCAGAACAAGGAGCTATAAACTTAGAGCTCGGCAGTTTTAGTAATGCACTTAGTCATAGAATTTCACAGCACTCAAACAGGCTCTTCACCCATCATGTCTGTGCTGGCCATCAAGCACCTGTCTGTTCCAATCCCATTTTCCAGCATTTTGTCTGTAGCCTTTTATGCTATAATATTTCGAAATGCCTAAATGGTGTGAGGGATCCCATCTCTAGCACTCTTTCAGGCAGTGAGTTTCAGATTCCCATCACCCTGGGAGTGCAAAGGATTTTTCTCAAATACCCTCTAAATCTCCTGCCCTTTTACCTTAAATCTCTGCCCCTTGGATATTGACCTCCCCCCCACCCCCCCCCCCCACCCCCATGAAGGGGAAAAGTTTCTTCCTATCCACCCTTTCTATGTCCCTCATTAGTTTGCACACACAAAGGGTGGTATAAATCTGGAACTCTCTCTCCACCGCAAAAGAGGCTGTTGAGGCCAATGGAAACTTTAAAAGAAATATTGTTTCTTTTCCCCCTCGATGGGATATCTAGGGATCCAGAGCCAAGGCTGTTAAAACAAAGAAAAAAGAACAAAGAAAAGTACAGCACAAGAACAGGCCTTTCGGCCCTCCAGGCCTGTGCCGACCATGCTGCCTGTCTAAACTAAAATCTTCTACACTTCCTGGGTCCGTATCTCTCTATTCCCATCCTATTCATGTATTTGTCAAGATGCCCCTTAAATGTCACTATCGCCCCAGCTTCTACCATCGCCTCCGGCTGCGAGTTCCAGGCACCCACTACCCTCTGTGTAAAAAATCTTGAACTCCGAGCCAGCCAGTTCAAAATAAAGATCGGCCGTGTGGAGGGACCAAGTTTGAGGGGGCTGAAGGGGTGCCTCTTGCTCTTAATAGCACATTCACCATCCGCAGGTCTAGTCGAGCTTGGCTGGGGTGCTATCCCGTGTATTTCAGGAAAGACTGCTGCTTCTCGGACGGGTACATGCCCCCCGCCAACCCTCCCCCTCGCCAGCTGTTCTGAATGTTGCTAGTCGATATCGTGAACTGGAGAGCGGGGGGTTGTCATTGGTGGAGCACCTGAGGGTGAACGTTCCGTGGTTCCTCTGTTTCCATGTTTCCAGGCCGTGCGCGGTTAAACAAGCCTAACCTCTGTTCAGTTCATGCTCCTGGACTGTTCATGGCCACTGAGTGCAAGTCGTGCCCAACAGCCCCTGCCGCTTTAAGTATTGGGCATGCCATTTATACGTCACTTCAGGAAATACATTTATCAGAGTTAAATTGCCAGCATACCGAATCAGACCCAGTAGTGTTGTCGGGAAATCTGTCAAAACAAACAGTCAATTTTCCGTTCTCACCTGCAATCATTTTTTATCATAATCATAGAATTTACAGTGCAGAAGGAGGCCATTGGGCCCATCGAGTCTGCACCGGCTCTTGGAAAGAGCAGCCTACCCAAGGTCAACACCTCCACCCTATCCCCATAACCCAGTAACCACACCCAACACTAAGGGCAATTTTGGACACTAAAGGCAATTTATCATGGCCAATCCACCTAACCTGCACATCTTTGGACTGTGAGAGGAAACCGGAGCACCGGGAGGAAACCCACGCACACACGGGGAGGATGTGCAGACTCCGCACAGACAGTGACCCAAGCCGGAATCGAACCTGGGATCCTGGAGCTGTGAAGCAATTGTGTTGTCCACAATGCCAGCCGTTCAAACACATCGAAGTGAATGTAAATTAAAAACACACACTTCTTGATATTAAAGCCCTGATGAATGCTTTCTCCACTTTTGCTGGCATTAGTCTACGTGAGATTAATCAAAGGAGGCCATTCAACCCATCATACCTCCTTGGCACCAATACCTTCACTGCCTCTTGTCACAGTCACTCATAATGCATAGCCAGCATTGGCACAGATAGGATAAGTCGAATGGACCGTTTCAATACAGTCATTTCTCTCCCTGTTGTTCCATGAGGTCTATTTTGCTTGTTTACAAATGGTGGCGCAGGGTCTTTCCATCCAACTGGAGCGGGCAAACGGGATGAAGGCCCCATCTGGCGGGATTCTCTGTCGGCTGACACCAGGGGCGTCATTCTCTGACCCCCCGCCGGGTCGGAGAATGGCCGTTGGCCGCCGTGAATCCCGTCCCCGCCCCCGTCTCCGGTACCGGAGATTGGGCGGGGGCGGGAATCGGGCCGCGCCGGTTGGCGGGACCCCCCGCTCAATTCTCCGGCCCAGATGGGCCGAAGTCCCGCCCAGAAATTGCCTGTCCCGCCGGCGTAAATCAAACCTGGTATTTACTGGCGGGACCAGGCGGCGTGGGAAGGCTCCGGGGTCCTGGGGGGGGGCGTGGGGCGATCTGACCCCGGGGGGTGCCCCCATGGTGGCCTGGCCCACGTTCGGGGCCCACCGATCCGCGGGCGGGCCTGTGCCGTGGGGGCACTCTTTCCCTTCCGCCTCCACCCCGGCCTCCACCATGGCGGAGGCGGAAGAGATTCTCCCCACTGCGCATGCGCGGGAAACTGTCGGCGCCCGCTGACGCTCCCGCGCATGCGCCGGGAAACTGTCAGCGGCCGCTGACACTCCCGCGCATGCGCCGCATTTCCACGCCAGCTGGCGGGGCAACAAACGCCATTTCCGCCAGCTGGCGGGGCGGAAATCCCTCCGGCGTCGGCCTAGCCCCTCAATGTTGGGGCTAGGCCGCCAAAGATGCGGAGCATTCCGCACCTTTGGGCCGACGCGATGCCCATCTGATTGGCGCCGTGTTTGGCGCCAGTCGGCGGACATCGCGCCGTTGGAGAATTTCGCCCCAGAATCGGGAAATGCGATTGGGCTGAGAATCGGTTCCAACGTCGAAATTGTGATTTAACGCTAAATTGCAATTCTCCAGTGCCTCGACAGCAGCGTCAATGCGTTCCAGAACGCACGTACAGTAAAAGCTGTTGGCATTAGTGGGCCTGACCCGATATTCTCCGGGGCCTCCGCGATGCTCCACCTCCACTGGGGTAAATTCCCGTTGGTTGGAGGTCAATCATCTCAGCTCCAGGACATCACTGCAGGAGTTCCTCAGGATAGTGTCCGAGGCCCAACATTCTTCAGCTGCTTCATCAATCAGCTGCCTTCCATCATAACGTCAGAAGTGGGGATGTTCGTGGACTGCACAATGTTCAGCACCTTTCGTGACTCCTTATATAATGAAGCAATCTACATGCAAATGCAGCAAGACCTGGACAATATCCAGGCTTAGGCTGACAAGTGGCAAGTTACATTTGTACCACACAATTGCCAGGCAACCATCTTCTACAAGAGAGGTTCTAACCACCCCCCCCATGACATTCAATGGCATTACCATCGCTAAATCCCCCACAATCAATATCCACAATGGTTACCATTGATCAGAAATTGAACTGGATTAGCCATATTAATACTGTGGCTACCAGGGCAGGTCAAAGGCTATGAATCCTACGGCAAGTAACTCACCTAAGCCTGTCCCCCATCTACAAGACACAAGTCAGGAGTGCAATGGAATACTCTCCAGTTGCCTGCATGACTGCAGCTCCAACAAAACTCGAGAGGCTTTACACCATGTTACACAGTGAACTATGTTTACATTTGTATTTGTATCTTTTGTCAGAAAACCACAAATGCCTTGATAGAATGCAAAGCAGCCCGATTGATTGCTTCCCGTTCCACAAATATTCAAACCCTCCACCACCAATGAACAGTGGCAGCCATGTGTACCATTTACAAGATGCCCTGCAGTAACTCACCAATGTTCCTTAGACAACACCTTCCAAACCCACGACCACTACCACCTTGAGGAACAAGAGCAACAGATACCAGGGAACCCCGCCACCTGGAGGTTCCCTTCCAAGTCACTCACCACCCTGACTTGGAAATATATTGCCGCTCCTTCACTGTGACTGGGACCACATCCTGGAACTCCATCCTGGAACTTCCTCCCTAACAGCACAGTGGGTGTACTTACACCTCAAGGACTGCAGCGGTTTAAGAAGGCAACTCACCACTACCTTCTAAAGGGCAACTAGGGATGCATAATAAATGCTGGCCTGACCAGTGACACCCACATCCCATAAAGAAATGATAATAAAAATAACTCCCTCAGTACTGACCATCCGATATGTTGCTCTATAATAATGTTGTTGAACCACAAGCCTTCCCTTATATAGATAAAATGACCACACAACCAGTTAGTTAGTTCAAAAGATGGTTTATTTACATACATGAGTTATCTCAACATGCAAACACAATATCTACTACGAGTTAAACTGCACCTATCAGCTACAATAACCTATACTTAACTTCAGGACGATCAACGCTGTGCAAATGGATAAGGCCTTTATCTGGATTTCACTTGGCTGGTTCGAAGAAAGTGGCTCTGTCTCTGCTGGGCTCATTCGTCAGGTAGCGATCGTTGGTCTTGAACTTGGTTGGCTGTTCCTGCTACGATTGGGTTGGCACAGGCCGGATCCAAAAGAGACAGAACACATGGCTGTGTCCACTTTTATCCCTATGGGATTTTGCGCTCTTTGGGGTGGTCCTTAACCTTGGACCCAATAGTTCGACAGGGCTCTGATCACGGTCTTCGATTTTGGCCAATAAAGGGGCGGGTGCCTTGGTAACTGGGCGGGTCCTTAGCGGTCATTGACCTTGGCAGTTGGGCTTTCTGAGTAAGGGGAGGGGCGCCGATCAGTCTGTGGCTGTACCGGTTGCTTGATTGGAGTTCTATTGTCCGAGGAAATGGGCCATTAAAATGCAAATGAGCGGGGGTTTCAATCAGGTCTGGTTACCTGTGTTTCAGATACACATAGGCTCTGTATCTGTCTAAGTCCTGGGTTGGCCATACTTCCCATGGTCCTCTGCAGGTGGCCATCTCAGATGGCTACAGATAGTACAACACTCCCTCAGTTCTGAACCTCTGACATTTCAGCGCTCCCTCAATACTGTTCCAGCCAGTTGAGCTCAGTTGGCTGAACTACTTGTTTGTAATGCAGATTGAGGCCAACAGCGCAGGTTCAATTCCCATCCCGGCTGAGGTTATTCATGAAGGCCCCACCTTCTTAACCTTGCCCCTTGCCTGAGATGTGGTGAACCTCAGGTGAAATCACCACCAGACAGCTCTCCCCCTCAAAGGGGAAAGCAGCCTATTGTCATCTAGAACTGTGGAGACTACTTTACTGTGGAATTGCAACACCCTCATAATACCTGCCCTCCGACAATGCAGTTCTCCCTCAATACTGACTATCAGGCAGTGCAGCACTCCCTCCCAAAATGCAGAAATCCCTCAGTACTGATTCTCAGTGTAGCACTCGCTCAGTACTTACCCGCTGACATTGCAGCATTCCTTCAGTGCTGACCCTCTGACAAGTAGCACTCCGTCAGTTCTGATCCACTGACAGTGTGGCACTCCCTCAGTGCTGACCCTCTGACAGTGCAGCACTCCCTCAGTATTGACTCTATTAAAATGCAGAAATCCCTCACTACTAATCCTCAAAGAGCAGAAATCCCTCATTACTGGCCCTCTGACGTTGCAGGACTCCCCCAGTATTGACCCTCCAAAAATACAATAATCCTTAAATACTGACACTAAAAATGGAGCACTACATCGGTACTAACCCACTGACAGTGCCCCAATCCCTTATACTAGCCCACTGATAGTGCAGCACTCCCTTAGTACTGACCGACTGACAGTGCAGCACTCTCTTTGTACTAACCCTCTGACAGTGCAGCACTCCCTTAGTATTGACCCTGACAGTGCAGCATTCCCTCAGTACCGATCCTCTGGCAGTGCAGCACTCCCTTAGAACTGACCCTCTGACAGTGCAGCATTCCCTCAGTACTGACCCTCTGACAGTGCAGCACTCCCTCAGTACTGACCCTCTGACAGTGCAGCACTCCCTCAGTACTGACCCTCTGATGGTGCAGCACTCCCTCAGTACTGACCCTCTGACAGTGCAGCATTCCCTCAGTACTGACCCTGACAGTGCAGCATCCCCTCAATACTGACTCTCTGACACTGCAGCATTCCCTCAGTACCGACCCTCTGACAGTGCAGCACTCCCTCATTAATGCACTGGAGTGCCTTCCTGGATTTTGCACTGAAGTCTCCAGAGACGCGCGCAAACCCACAGCTCTCTGACTTGGAGGCAAGAGTTCCGTCGTTCGACACTGGAGAGAAAATCATGAGCCCCAGGACAGTGCAGGGAGTCACCCCACTCAGGATTAGAGCCCACAGGTGCAGGTCCCTGCCCACAGGTGCAGGTCCCTGCAAAACAGCGTCTCAGTAACTTTGCTGAAACCTTAGATCGACTTCCTTCCCTCCCCCTGAGAAGCAGTTCCTGTTTTTCTTGTTCCGCAAGTGCCGACCTGTCTGGCTGTTTTTTTGCATTAAACTCTGCGGCGGGCTTCTGCAAGGGGGCTGCTGTGGAGCCCAGTGTCAGGCTTTCCTCGGCTGCCCGACTGAAGTCTGCCGGCAAGTGTGGGCCTTGGAGCAGAACTCGCGTCTGACCCCAGTTGACCTGGAGCAAACGATAACACCGACGCCCCAAGACAGGTCTGAAAAGAAAGGTGGCCCTCTCAGAGGTAAACCACGGAGGATTTCGGACTGTCTGGTGGGCACTGCAACCAGCCTGTCAGGGGGAGGGGGTGTTGCCCGGGGGCTGCCTACTTTACCGACGCAGCAACAGACCCGCGGTAACCCTTGTCTGAGCCTGGAGTTCATGGATTCCTGTTTGCAGCTTGTGACGCACGAGGAACGTACTTTTGCCAGCTTTGGGCCGCAGGCCGGCACCAATGGACGAGGATGAGATCAACTTCAGGATCTGTGGCTTGCTTGCGGTCCGGAGGGACTCGAGAGGTTGCGATGGGATGAGGACGCGGTGGTACTGCGATTTGGACTTGGTAGGTAAGCAGAGGCCACCGATCAGCTCACTCAGGCAATGGGCTGTTCTCAGCATCTCCCTTTGTGCCGTCAGCCCGTTGCTCAGTGGGGCCACTCTCTGAATGTGGGAGATCACTTCAGAGGTCGGAGCACAAAACCAGACCAACAGTTCCAGTGCATTACTGAGGGAATGCTGCACTGCCAGAGGGTTAGCACTGAGGGTGCTACACTGCCAGAGGTTCAGTACTGAGGGAGTGCTGCACTGTCAGACGGTCAGCACTAAGGGAGTGCAGCACTGTCAGAGGGTCAGCACTGAGGGAGTGCTGCACTGTCAGAGGGTCAGTACTGAGGGAGTGCTGCACTGTCAGAGGGTCAGCACTGAGGGAGTGCTGCACTGTCAGAGGGTCAGTACTGAGGGAGTGCTGCACTGTCAGGAGGGTCAGCACTGAGGGAGTGCTGCACTGTCAGAGGGTCAGTACTGAGGGAGTGCTGCACTAGGCCCAACCATCTCCAGCTGCTTCGTTGACCTCCCTTCTATCATGAGGTCAGAAGTGGGGATGACTGCACCATGTTCAGCAGTATTCGTGACTCCTCAGATAATGAAGCAGTCTGTTAAAATGCAGCAAGACCTGGACAATATCCAGGCTTGGGCTGACAAATGGCAAGTTATGTTTGTGCCACACAAGTGCCAGGCAATGACCATCTCCCACAGGAGAGGATTTAACCACCGCTCCTTGATATTCACTGCCATTACCATTGCTGCATCTCCCACAATCAACATCCTGGAGCTACCATTGATCAGTTAACCGGATGACACAGTGTAAAGCGATTGGCAAGTTAACCATCAGGGAGGTGAGAATAATTTGTCATTACACAGTAGCGGTGTGTGTACTATCTGCAAGAAACACTGCAGGCATGCATCATGGTTCCTTTGGCAGCAACTTCCAAACCCACCACCGCTACCATCTAGAAGGGCAAGGGCAGCAGATACCTGGGAACCGCACCACCTGGAGGCTTCCCAAATCACGGGACACCATCCCGACTTGGAAAAATATCTCCCTCCATTCATTCACTGTCGCTGGGTCAAAATCTGTAACCTCCCTAACAGCACTATGGCTGTACCTACACCACATGGACTGCAGCGACTAAGAAGGCAACTCACTACAATCTATTCAAGGTGCAATTAGAGATGGGTAATAAAAATGCTGTCCCAGCCAGCAATGTGCACATCTGATGGGTGAATGTAAAAAAAGACACAGTGAGTTGTTTTAATCTGCAATGCACTAGCTGAAAGGGCAGTGCAAGCAGAATGAATAATAATCTTCAAGCAAAAGGCAATTCGATTTGAAAGGGAAAATTGTATGGGAACGGGGAGTGGTAAACCTAACAGTATTATTCTTTGAAAGAGTTGGTAAAGGCACAAAGGGCCATGTGGCCTCCTTCAGTGCTGTCAGATCCTACAGTCCACACCAGGGAGTTTGCTGGGGAAATCCACAATTCTGTCAGCTGTTGAATTTATTCCCATTTCTTACCTGCCCAACTGCAATTCAGGCACACTCGAAGGAAAGCTGAGTAATTTTCACGTTTTCCCCCCCGCCCCAGGAACAGATGCGCGGAGTATTTCCTAAATGACAAGAAATTAGAAAGTGTAGATGCACAAAGGGACCTGGGTGTCCTTGTCCATAAACACTAAAGGCTAACACAGGGGTGCAGCAAGCTATTAGGAAGGCTAATGGAATGTTAGCCTTTATCGCAAGAGGATTTGAGTACAGGAGTAGTGAAGTGTTGCTTCAATTGTATAGGAGTTTGGTTAGTCTGCACTGGAAGTACTGTGTACCCCAGAAAGGATATTATTGACAGAGATGAAGTGCAACAAAAGTTTGCCAGACCTGTTCTAGGGGTGGCGGGACCATCTTATGAAGAGATTGGGCAAACTGGGCCTGTATTCTCATCGTGTCTCGAAACCTCCAAAATACTTAAATGAATAAGGAATGCAGGTAAGGGCTGGAATTCTCCGGCCGTTGGGATTCTCTGGCCCCACCGGCAGGGCACGTCCTGCCTGCGGGTTTCCTGACGGCGTGGGGTGGGTTCAAGGGGAAATCCCATGAGCAAGAGATGTGGGAGTAGAGAATCCCGCCGCCAGCGAACATGCGCCACCAGGCAAGACACGGCTGGGGGACCGAAGAATCCAGCCATGTTTCCCTGGTTGGGTGGGTACAATTTCAAAATAAAGGCTACGTCAGTTAGGACTAAGATAAGTAGACATTCTCTATCCCAGAGAGCTGTGGAAGCTCAGTCATGGAGTATGTTTAAAGCAGAGATTGCTAGATTTCTGATTAATAGAAATATAGGGATAGTGGGTGTTAAAGGCATTAAAGTGTTCAATCAGCCATGATCGTATTGAGTGGTGGAGTAGGTTCACCAGGCTGAATGGCTTAATCCTGTTCCAATGTTGCTATCTTCCTAAAACTGGGGGCTCCCCCTCTGGGCTGCACATGCATGGGATTGAATCCAATAGCGATGCCTCAAGTTGGCTGAACAGCCTTCCGGAATCTCGTCCTCGGGTACCAAAGGCCTGCAGCGACCTTACAATAAGTCAACACCTAAGAGGAAGAGGACTAGTTTGGGAATGTTGTACATTCGGGATGGACAGTGTCATGACATGCGAGAATCATAGAAAAGTTACAGCACAGAAAGAGGCCATTCAGCCCATCTTATGTGCTCCAGCCGAAAAGAAAAAACAACAGCCTCTAATCCCACCTTCCAGCACCTAATCCGTAGCAATGGAAATTCGACAGCACCTCAGGTGCAGATCCAGCTACCTTTTTAGAATGAATTGTACAATATTAGTTTGCATATATTGTAATGTGTGTCTTATGCATACGGAATGTCGGCCATGGCTCGTGTGGCAGCACGCCTGTCTCTGAATCAGAGGATTGTAGGTTCGAGCCCCGCTTAAGCGCCAAGAAATCAAGGCTGGCACTCCAATGTAGTGCCACGGGATTGCTGCACTGTCAGAGGTGCTTGTATTTCGGAAGAGGTGCCCGCACAGGGTGGGCTGCTCTTTCACAAGAGCAGGGGAATCCCAGCCAATATTTATCCCTCAATCAACATCGCAAAAAAATACAGATGCAGAGGCAAAATATACTGCGGATGCTGGAAACCTGGCAGAAGGAACAAGAAGGAAAATGCTGGAAATGTGTGGCAGATCACCTGTGGAGAGGAAAAAAGTCAACAGTTCGAGTCGAGGTGACCTTTCTTCAGAACAGTTAACAGGCCCCTGAAACATTGCTGTTTGTGGGAGCTTCTTGTGCGCAAATCGGCTGCTGTATGTCTGACCTCACAGCAGGTACTATACTTTTAAAGCACCTCATTGGCTGTGTCACAGTGTAGGTTCCTCATGATCCTCTGGTCCTGGCCAAGACAGTGGACGTTTGAACAGTTTGTCGTATTTTCCTCAACCCTTTCCCCTTCGGTCCTGGGACTGTCAAATTCCACCCCAAGCCTTCCTTCCTTGTTCCCTTACTTTCGAGGTCCAGTAGAATTGTAGCTTTACAGGGTCAGTGTATGTTCAGCATCGGCTTCTACTCTACACTGACAGGGTCATCGAGTCAGAGAGCTTTCCAGCACAGAAATAGGCCTTTCAGCCCATCGTCTCTGCTCCATCCATCAAGCACCTATCTATTTGAATCCAATTTTCCAGCACTTGGGCCATAGCCTTGTATTCCATGGTGTTTCAAGTGCTCATCTAAATTCTTCTTAAATGTTGTGAGGGATCCTGCCTCTACCACCTCTCCAGCCAGTGAGTTCCAGATTCCCACCACCCTCTCTTCAATTCCCCTCTAAATCACCTGACCATTATCTTAAATCTATGGCCCATGGTTATTGACCTGTCTCCGAAGTGGAAAGGTTTCTTCCTATCCACCCTACGTCCCACATAATTTTATACGCCTCGATCAGGTCCCCCCTCAGCCGTCTCTGCTCTAAGGAAAACAAACCCCAGCCTATCCAGCCTCTCTTCATAGCTGATATGCTCCAGCCCAAGCAACATCCTGGTGGATCTCCTTTGCGTCGTCTCTGATAGAATCAAATCCTTCCTATAGTGTTGCGACCAGAACTGCACACAATACTCTAGCTATGGCCTAACGAGCATTTTGTACAGCTCCATCATAACCTCCCTGCTCACAAAGGCATATGCTTTCCTTACCAACTTCTCTACTTGTCCTGTTTTAAAGGATGTTTGGATATGGAAAGTGTAAGTGGATCCCTCCTGGCCTGTGGAGCGCTGTTGGCAGATTGATCAGCTAGCCACAAACCCTCTGATGTTTGTTGACTGTGTCTCAGTAACATTGCTGACTCAACCCGATGGTGATAACACCCTTTGGCTGTTGAATCACAGAATTTGAAGAATTACATGCCGAAGCAATTACTCGGAATCAGTCATTAAGACTTCCTATCTTACCAAGCAAAAAAAGTATATATATTTGTGTGCACTGTTACCATGACGGCAGCCACCATTATGCAGGGGATGTGCATGAGACAATGTCAGGTGAATTCCTTCATGCCATTTCCCAGCACTTGGCAAGTGAAGCTGTTCCACCACCCCAGGACAAATAGATTGGCACATGTAGAATCACAGGAATCTACAGCACAGAAGGAGGCCATTCGGCCCGTCGTGCCCGCTCCAGCCCTTTGAAAGAGCAGCCATGCTGAGGTCAGCACGCTGCGTCCTTTTGCTGTCCGCCACCCTCTCAGTTCCTCATCCCCAAGTGCTGTCTAACTCCTGTTTTAAAATGATCTATGGCTGAAAATGATTCAGCTCTTCAGCTAGCGAAATTCCGAATCTTCTATGACTCAGGAGCAAGAGTAGGCCACTTGAGCCTACTCCAGCATTCAGTCAGATCATGGCTGATCTGATTGTAACTAAGGCCTATCTATTGACCCCAACACACCAGCGGAATCTGCTTTTACATACTTCATCAAAACCTTTCATCACCTTGAAAACCTAACATCAAAGGTCAGAGCAGGAGCCTGCTCTACTATTTCTTAAGATATTGGCCAATTATTGTGACAATCGTATTGTGGTTTTCACTCCACTCTGTTGTCTGCCCTCCCCAAAACATCTGACCTCATCAATCAAAAATCTGTCTCTCTCAACCTTGAATATATTCAATGAGCCAGCAGCATCTATGCTCTCTGGGGAAGGAAATCACAAAGATTAATGACCCTCTGTGAAATTCCTCCTCATCTCCATCTTGAATGGGAGGCTCATTATTTTGAAATTGTGCCCCCCTAGTTCTCGATTTTTCCCAGAAGGGGAATCACTCACTCAGCATGTCAGGCAGGACCTCAATTAAATTTCCTTCGCAAGTACCGGTTTGAAAGTGTCACTGGGTCAAAATCCCAGGCCTTCCTCCCTAAACTGCACTGTGGGTGTACCGACACCACATGGACTGTAGCAGTTCAAGAAGGAGGCTCACCACCACCTTCTGAAAAGGCAATTATGGATGGGGAAATGAATAAATGACGGCCTAGCCAGCGACACTGACATTCTACAAAGGAATTATAGGAAATACTGAAGGATTGGCTTGGCAATAAGAGACGAACGAAGCATCGAGTTGATGACCAAGTCCAGACAGCTTGAGAGACAGGCAGTGGAGTATGGACAACATAGAAAAGAAATACGCCCCAGTTAAACAAAGGCTTTAGGCCCTGATAGCTTCATCTTTCTTCGTCAATATCCGAGGAAAGCATTGGCTTGAATTTTTGGGTTCGCAAATGGGCAGCTCCTACCATCCTGAGAGTCGACGAGGCACACATCCCCGTCATCTCTGACAGGCCCGCTACCATCTTATGGTCAACTGAGCCAGCAGGCAGGACTATTTGGCCGCTCCACAAACAGCGCTGCAGTGGCCAGAAGAGGTACTGCAGCCAGGGATCACATTTCAGGTAAGTAACAAGGGTCCCAGGTGGGGTGGCAGGCTAGGGTTGAATCTCCCATGCCCCTGAGGGAAGGGTGCCCCAAATCTGATGGGCCTTTCAGAGTGACATGCCCACTCCTCTTCCAGCCCCAAATCGAACAAGTTCACTTTTTCTGTTCACCATCCTGCTCCAACCTGTGCCCGCCGTCTAAGAATTGAAGCCGGGCTGGCAAAGGCCCTTAAGTGGATGGGAAGTCCACCCATGCCCCTATTAAGGTCCTTAAATGGCCACTCAGGCTTTAGTAGGGGCATGGGCTGATTTTCAGTCCAAGGCCCTTTCCACCCCATCATGAAATTGCATCTGGATCGGGCAGGTGCCAGGATCCCGTCCATGCAATTTTAACCGCTCCCCAACCCCCTCCCACCCCCGACTTTGGAACCCACCCGGGGAGGGGGGGGGGGGGTAGCGTAGGGTTCTGGCCATTAACATCGAGCTGACTCATAAACGCAGTGTCAGAATCGCTGCGTCGCCCACTCTGTCGCGTTCACAAAACAATCCAGTTTCTTTAAAACACTGGTGCATCCTTCACTGCCACCCACCTCCCCCCTCCATGGGCTAAACCCCACGTTCTGCCTTCTCTCCTTTCCACCTTGTCGTTTCCCGTCCTGCCACTGTACTCTACCCCGCCCCCGGCTCACTCTTAGTTCCAGGTTATTGAGGTATAATTGCAAGAGAGGTGTGTGAGGAGGAATGGGGTGGGAGAGGTAGAGACGATGGGATGGAGCCGGGCAGCCTCTCTGCCTCCACAACCTTTGACCCTGCTACTCTGCGCTCTTATCACAGGGGTTGGGGAGGGACTACCCGGGGTGCGGTCAGGAACGCCGGCATTTGTGTGCTGCACCTGTGGCTTAACCCTTTCAAACACTGAATCTTAACATGATGCAAACGAGTAGCCACACAATGCTGAGCATTTATAGTGCACCTTTCACAACCACAAGGCATCCTCCAAGCACACTGCACCGCTCTGAGGTTCAGTCACTGTTCTGTGGAGCACAGAAACCAGGTTGTGCACAGGAAAATCCGTGAGACAGCAAAGTGATGACGACCCATTGACCAGCCTTCTTTTTAGCAATCTTTTGATTCGAGGGCTAAGTGTTTGCCAAGGGGAGAACCATCTTGCTCTTCTTCAAAACTGGCGCCATGGGATCTTTCCGATCCACCTCCAAGATGGATCGCATCTCATCTGATAGACGGCACCTCTGACAGTGCAACACTCTCTCAGTATTGGAGTGTCAGCCGGGGTCATTGTGCTCAAGTCCTGGAATGGGACTTGTACCCACCACTTTCTGACTCAAGCCTACTGAGTCATGGCTCTATTCCCTCACAGGTACTGCAAGCAATAGGTCATGCTGGACTTTCCCTGTGCAACTTACCTCACCCTCACATCAGGCTAGGTGTCTGTACATTTCCTACCCTAAGTTTGCAGCTTCCTAGAATCGTAGGAGCCCTATACTACCATTCGGCCCATCGAGTCTGCACCGACCCTCTGAAAGAGCACCTACCTAGGCCCATTCCCCCGTAACCCCACCTAACCTTTAGGCACTATGGGGCAATTTTGTCAGGGTCTATCCACTTAATCTGCAGAACTTTGGATTGCGGGAGGAAACCGGGGCACCCGGAGGAAACCCATGCAGACAGGATGGAGAACGTGCAACCTGCACACAGTCACCCGAGTCCTGGAATCAAAACCGGATCCCTGATGCCATGCGGGATGTTTGTGGGAATCACAAAGCCTACTGCTGATCAAACTGACCACTGGGCCTTCCCATCTCGTGGGAAGCTAGCCATCCCCAAAGGTTGGCATTGCTGAAGAGGTGTACCACCGAATCCAACATGCTAGCTTAGCCTTTGGCACTTGCCTGGATGAATGCAGCTCCAACAACACTGAAGAAGCACCGACACCATCCAGGACAAACCATCCCCATTTGATTGGCTCCTCCGATTGCTTGTTTCTCATAGCTTATTCCTGTGATGGTGCCTGAGAGAGGCAGTGGGCACGGGGCTCCCTGTCGCTTGCAGCACTTGCACTGTGCTTGGGACTGGTGTAACAAAACATCTTTTCAGCCAATGCTTCCTGCACGCGCCACCTGGCTTTTCCCACCAAGGAAATTCTGCCCATTTAAACATTGCTGCACCTTTAATACGTAAGCAGCTCACTCTTTTAAATTCCTGATAACTTCACTGCATAGACCAGATAGGAAGGCCAGTCAGTCAGAAAATATGTCACTCACTACACAAGTAATGCCTTAAATATGTGTTTCAAAATAAGCACGATAGTTTGACAGAGGCTGCGAGAGACCAGTGTGTTTGTGTCTGTGTCAAGAGGGCGGGGGGGAGAGAAAAGACTATGTCAGGGGGAAAGAGGGACAGAGAAAGAAAGTCAAAGGAGAAATATTGAAAGAGTTTGAAGAGGGAAAGAGAACAAAGCAGAAGTGAGAGAGAGAGTGGGGAGAGGGGATAAGAGAGAGACAGAATGGGAGAGAAATGGAAAGAGGGAAAATTTAAGAGCGAATGAGAGGGAGAATGGGGAGAACTAGAGAGAGGGAGTAATAGAGAATGGGGGAAATAGACAGGGAATAAGAGATAATGGGGAGCAATATAGTAGGAGTAAGAGAGAATGGGAGAGAAATGGAAAGAGGAGTAAGAGAGAGAATGGGGGAAACTAGACAGGGAGTAAGAGAGAATAGGGAGAAATAGAGAGGGAATAAGAGAGAGAGAATGCAAGAAATGGAAAGAGGAAAAATTGAGAGCGAATAAGTGAGAAATGGAGAGGAGATGGTGAAGGGAAAAATAGAGGGAGGGTGGGCATGAGAGAGAGAGAATGGGGGAAAATGTAAAGTGAGTAAGAGAGAGAATGGGGAGAAATAGAGAGAAGGAGTAAGTAAGCGAGAGAATGTGAGAGAGAGCGAGCTCCTGCTGAGACATGTCCTGTTTCCGAATAGTCTGAGAGAGTTTGATCAGTCCCTCCCTCCTTCCGCAGTTGGGATCCTTCCATTGGCTCGGTCGTGCACGCCCAAAGTTTGGATGAATAGGCCCTTGTGAATGTGCGTGTGGTTGTTTTTTTTTATTACACTGGAGGGCACAGATGCTGCGGGAGGAGGGGAAGTAAACAGTGTTGGCAGCAGCTGGGTTTGACCGTCGACAGTGAGTCCGCTTCGGAGGAGAGATAGCTTTACACCTTGGACTGGCTGTGTGTCTGACTATTCTGGATTGCAGGGGCGAAGGTGGAAGGGAGGGAGTCAGCCCTTCATGTTGAGCCAGGCTTCCTCGCTGCACAACTGGGGAGTGAGGGAGGAGCTCCTTGCAGTGTCTGCTGGAGATGAAGACACAATGGTACTATTATTTACCCCGGGTATGTACCTCATGTATTTAAAATGTGAATGAATTTACTCCCTGCTGCAATGTATCTATAAGTTAACCCTGGCTCTCATAACGAGATTTCACCGGAGTGATTCACCTGGAGTGTTCTGAACGCATGTATATGCAGTATGATTTGCATTGTGTGGGACACTTCAAGGGTGATTTAGCCCAGGTGCAGTTTGCCTGAAGCCGCACGGCTGCGATTTAACCCTATGATGTAACATACTGCAAGCACTGCATTAAAAGTCCAGTGTAAACACATTGGTTAGCACTGTTGCTTCACAGCACCAGGGTTCGATTAGAGTGACATCGTCATAGATGTTTACAGTATGGAAACAGGCCCTCAGCCCACCTTGTCCATGCCGCCCAGTTTCTATCACTAAGCCAGTCCCACATGCCCATATTTGGCCCATTCTCCTCTATACCCACCCTGCCCATGTAACTGCCATACTGCTTTTTCAAAGACAAAATTGTACCCGCCTCTACCACTGCCTCTGGCAGCCCGTTCCAGTTGCTCACCACCCTCTGTGATGAAATTTCCCCTCTGGTCTCTTTTGTATCTCTCCCCTCTCACCTGGGGCTGGTTTAGCACAGGGCTAAATCGCTGGCTTTGAAGGCAGGCCAGCGGCACGGTTCAATTCCCGTACCAGCCTCCCCGAACAGGCGCCTGAATGTGGCGACTAGGGGCTTTTCACAGTAACTTCATTGAAGCCTACTCGTGACAATAAGCGATTTTCTTTCATTTCATTTCAAACCTATGCCCTCAAGTTCCAGACTCCTTTATCTTTCGGAAAATATGTCGACTATCTACCTTATCTATACTCCTCATTATTTCATAGACCTCTATAAGATCACCTCTAAGCCTCCGACGCGCCAGGGAAAAGGGACCCAGCCTCTCCTTGTAACTCAGACCATCAAGTCCTGGTAGCATCCTCATAAATGTCTTCTGCACTCTTTCTAGTTTAACAATATCCTTCCGATAATAGGGTGACCAGAATTGAACACAGTATTGCATGTGTGGGCTTACCAATGTCCTGAACAACTTCAACAAGACGTCCCAACTCCTGTATTCAATATTCTGACCAATAAAACCTAGCATGCTGAATGCCTTCTTCACCACCCTATCCACCTGCGACTCCACCTTCAAGGAGCTATGAACCTGTAGCCCTAGATCTCTTTGTTCTGTGACTCTCCCAACTCCCTACCATTAACTGAGTAGGTCCTGTGCTGATTTGATCTACCAAAATGCACCACCTCACATTTACCCAAATTAAACTTCATCTGCCATTCATCGGCCCACTGGCCCAATTCGTCAAGATCCTGTTGCAACCTTATATAACCTTCTTCAGTATCCACTATGCCACCAATCTTGGTGTCACCTGCAAACTTACTAACCATGCCTCTTACATTCTCATCCAAATATATATAACAAATAACAGTACACCCAGCACCGATCCCTGAGCCACACCGCTGGTCACAGGCCTCCAGTTTGGAAAAACAACCCTCCACAACCACTCTTCGGCTTCGGTCGCCAAGCCAATTTTGTAACCAATTGGTCAGCTCACCCTGGATTCCGTGAGATTTAACCTTTTGCAACAACCTACCATACGGTACCTTGACAACGGTCTTGCTAAAGTCCATGTAGACAACATCGACCCCACTCTCTCTCCTCATTCGCCTTCTTGGTTACCCCTTCAAAAAACTCAATCAAATTCATGAGACGTGACTTTCCCCTTACAAAGCCATGCTGACTTTCCCTAATTAACCCATGCCTGTCTAAATGTCTGTAGATCCTGTCCCTTAGAATACCTTCTATCAAGCAAGGCTCACCTGTCTGTAGTTCCTAGGCTTATCCTTACAGCCCTTCTTAAATAAGGGCACAACATTTGATACCCTCCAATCTTCAGGCACCTCTTCTGTGGCTGTCGATGATTCAAATATCTCTGCTACTGGGCCGGCAATTTCCTCCCAACAGCCCACAAATCCTGGCATACATTTCATCATGTCCTGGCGATTTATCTATCTTGATCCTCTTTAATACCTTCAGCACCTCCTTCTCTGTAATATCTACACTCCACAAGACATCACGTTTTATTTCCCCAATTTCCCTAACATTCGTGCCTTTCTCAACAGTAAGTACTGACGAGAAATATTCATTTAGGACCTCTCCCATCCCTTGTGGATCTGCACATAGATCACCTTGTTTATCCTTAAGAGGCCCTACCCTCTCCCTAGTCACTCTTTTGCCCTTTATGTCTCTGTGAAACCTCTTTGGATTTTCCTTTCCATTATCTGCCAATACAATCTCATGTACCCTTTTTGCCCTCCTGATTTCTCTCTTAACTCTACTCCGACAAGCCCTATACTCTTCAAGGGATCATCTTGATCCCAGCTGCCTATGCATGTCATATGCCTCCTTCTTCCTTTTGACCATGGCCTCAATATCCCAAGTCATCCAGGGTTCCCTACTTCTACCGGCCTTAGCCTTCACTCTAAGAGGAATGTGCTCACACTCAAACCTAATTAACACCCTTTTGAAAGACTCCCACTTACCAGCTGTCCCCTTGCCTGTAAACCGGGTCCCCCAATCAACTTTTAAAAGTTCCCGCCTAATAACATCGAAATTGGCCTTGCCCCAATTTAGAATATTAACTTTTGGGCCAGGACTATCATTCTCCATAGCTATCTTAAAACTAATGGAATTATGGTCACTGGTCACAAAGTGAACACTCATTAACACTTCCGTCATCTGCCCTTCCTTATTCCCCAAGAGGAGGTCAAGTTTTGCCCCCTCTCTAGTCGGGCCATCCACATATTGAATGAGGAATTTGTAGTGTTGGGTGTTCTGATGTACAGATGAACCAACACGGTTGTATTTGGTACAACGCTGTTTTATTTCAACTTGTTATTTACAGTTCTGTCTTGATACTCTGCACGTGGTGACTCCCTGTGTGTGATGTTAATCAGGTCCTTGTCCTGGTCTCCAGATCTACTGGCCACCAGGTGTCGTGTTTCTTCTCTTATACTGTCTCTGTCCTTATCTATGATTGGTTGTCGTGTTGTGTGTGCTGATTTGTCTGTTGGTGTGTCTATCATGATGTGTGTGTTTGAATATCATGACATCCCCCCTTTTTTACAAAATTATGTGCCTACGTGGTTATAAATACGAATGTGTCGTGAGTGCATCTAAAAGTGTGTGTGCGTGATATTTACAGCAGGTGCATGTGGCGTAACTATATACATGGGGCGATGTCGGGTGTGTCATGCCAACGAGGTTGTACCATAACAAAACAGGAAGACGAAAAACTTTGAAGTGTGGTCCGGTCAAACGATATCTGGAATGATAAAACAGTAACATGTTACAATACAATAGTGTTTCAACTTTAACGTGTGAACAGTCTCATAAGTCCAATCTAGTAGGTGTGCGACGAATTTGGGTTGACCGTCAGGGTGGCACTCCATTCATCGGCCGGATTGATGGTGTTGACCCTGTTCACATCAATGACTGAAACCCGGAAGGCATCTTGGTCATCTGTGTCATTTGGCTGGATGTCCTGATGTACGGGCTGGACGGTCCTGACGTGTCTGCGAGGTTGTCGGAGATGTGTAGGATCCATCGGTTGAACCGCTCGACAGTAGGCAGCGTAGTGGCCCATCTTGCCACATCGTAGGCATTGTCGGTTTTTAGCAGGACATTGCCCTTTTAAATGTACAGCTCCACAGTTGCCGCACGTCATGACGTCACGGCGTTCGTTACGCCACTGCGCATGCGCAGTTCGGTCTTGCATCGGGCGCGCCTGCGCAGTGCGTCCCTCGATGTTGCCGTTGGTTTTGGCGCGCACAAGCGCGGGAGACCGCGAAAAGCGCGGGAAACGGCCGCCCTCGTCCGGGCCGCGGGCCGGGAGATAATCAATTGCCTGGATGCGTGCGGCCTCGTGGGCAGCCTGGCTTGCCAATTCTACGGCTAGGGACCCCCTCCGTGCCGATTCGCTCGCCTGAAATTGGGCAAAACGGCTGGTTGCATTTTCATGGAGGACACAAGCTTCCACTGCAGACGCTAAGGTCAGGCCTTTAATTTTAAGAAGCTGCTGGCGTAGGCCACTGGAGGCAACGCCAAAAACAATCTGCTCCCGGATCATGGACTCTGAGGTGGTGCCGTAACCGCAGGACTGCGCGAGTATGCGGAGGTGCGTCAGAAAGGGTTGAAAGAGCTAATCCTTACCTTGCAGGCGTTGCTGAAAGATATACCTTTCAAAACTTTCATTCACTTCAACGTTAAAGTGCTGGTCTAGCTTGAGGAGGACCGTGTCATACTTGGATTGGTTCTCGCCTTCCGCGAACACCAGTGAGTTGAATACATCGATGGTGTGCTGACCTGCGGTAGTGAGGAGCATCGCAATCTTTGTTTCGTCCGAGGCACTCTGTTTCTCGTTGGCTCGCATGTACAGTTCAAATCACAGCTTGAAAAGCTTCCAATTGGTGCCAAGGTTCCCAGCGACTTGCAACGGCTGCGGTTTGTTAGTGATGTCCATATCTCAGGATGGCAGGTTTGCTGGCAGGTATCGATCCACTCACTGGTATCATGTAATGTTGGGTGTTCTGATGTACAGATGAACCAACACGATTGTATTTGGTACAACGCTGTTTTATTTCAACTTGTTATTTACAGTTCTGTCTTGATACTCTGCACGTGGTGACTCCCTGTGTGTGATGTTAATCAGGTCCTGTCCTTGTCCTGGTCTCCAGATCTACTGGCCACCAGGGGTCGTGTTTCTTCTCTTATACTGTCTCTGTCCTTGTCTGTGATTGGTTGTCGTGTTGTGTGTGATGATTTGTCTGTTGGTGTGTCTATCATGATGTGTGTGTTTCAATATCATGACAGAATTCTTCCTGAATACACTCGACAAATTTCTCTCCATCCAAACTCCTAGTGCTATTGCTGTCCTAGTTAATGTTGGGAAAGTTAAAGTCCCCAACTCTTACCACTCTATTCTTCCGGCAGCTTTCTGTAATCACCTTACATATTTGCTTCTCGATTTCCCGCTGACTATTTCAGGGCCTATAATACAGTCCTATCAAAGTGATCTCACTATTCTTATTTTTCAGTTCAACCAATATAGACTCAGTGGGCGAACCCTTGGATATATCCTCTCTGTACTGTTGTGATGCTGTCCCTAATCAAAAATCCAACTCCCCCTCCTCTCCTATCTCTGGTCTATCTTTCCTATAGCATCTGTACCCCGGAACATTGAGCTGCCAGTCCTGCCCCTCCTTTGGCCTGGTTTCAGTAATATCTATAATATCCCAGTCTCATGTACCTATCCATGCCCCGAGTTAATCTGCCTTGCCGTTAGGCCTCTTGCATTGAAATAAATGCAGTTCAACCTGTTTCTCTGCCTTCCATTTTTCTCCTTATTGGCTTTTTGTTTCTATCCCCTCTTTACTACCCTCTGACGTCCTGCATTGGTTCCCATCCCCCTACTACATTAGTTTAAACCCTCCCCAACAGCGCTAGCAAACAACACCCCAGGACATTGGTTCCAGTCCTGCCTAGTTGTTGACCATCCGATTTGTAATGGTCCCATCTCTTCCAGAGCCGGTTCCAGTGTCCCAAAAATCTGAATCACTCCCACCTGCACCATCTCCCAAGCTACGCATTCAACCTGTCATTCCTACTCTGACTAGCAAGTGGCACTGGTAACAATCACAGTCACTTCATTGCGGTGTTAATATAAGCCTACTTGTGACAATAAATATTATTACACTGTGACTTGCGTGCACACAACGGGAAACAATGCTACCGGGGCATATACATGGTGAGCACTACAATGTAACTGGGTATAAATCACTACAATATAACTTGGGCACACAGGGTGAACATTACAATGGAACTTGGTGCACACGATGAACATGACAATGTAGCCCGGGCACGTATACCTAAGCACTACGTTGCGACCGGGTACAATCACTGAGAACACTAACCCAGACACACATGTGAACACTACAACGTAACCCAGTTCATACTCTGAACTCCACAAAGTAACCCAATAAACACTCTAAGCTCTATGATGTTACACAACAGGCACACACTCTGAACGTTACGATATAACCCAGTATACACTATGAACTCTACGATGTTATACAAGACAAACAAATCTGAACCCTACGATGTAACTTAATGCAAACACTGAATTTTCCCAGGTAACCCACTATTCCAACTCTAAAACTCTATGATCATAGAATTTACAGTGCAGAAGGAGGCCATTCGGCCCATCGAGTCTGCACCGGCCCTTGGAAAGCGCACCCTACTTAAGCTCTATGCCTCCATCGTATCCCCCGTAACCCAGGAACCCCATCTAATGTTTTGGACACTTAAGGGCAATTTAACATTGCCAATCCACCTAACCCACACATCTTTGGACTGTGGGAGGAAACCGGAGCACCCAGAGGAAACCCACGCAGTGACGGGGAGAATGTACAGAATCCACACAGACAGTGACCCAAGCCAGGAATCAAACCCAGGTCCCTGGCACTGTGAAGCAACAGTGAGAATCACTGTGCTACCGTGCTGCCCAACTGGTTTACTAACGTCCTTCAAAAAAGAAAATCTGCTGCCCTTACGTGGTATGGCTCCAGGCTCCAACCAATGTGCTTGATTCTTGCATACCGGCTGAATTGGACCAATAAGCTTCAACGTATCAAATCACTATCAGTGATCCCATCAAAAGATCCACAATCACCACCATAGCTCAGTTAGGGATTGGCAAGAAACGGCACTCTTGTCCATGATGTCAACATCAAGTGAATGAATTTTTATAACCATTGTTAGGTGTAGGAACTATGGTAAGGATGGCGCAGGGTCCATCTCCCATCTCAAAGAAAAAAGGGCTGGTACCCTTCAAGCACAGGCAGCACATCTGTGAAGATTAGGGGCATGTTTCATTCAGCGCATTGCGCCCGGCGCGGATCTGGGTGTGATGGGTGAATCCCAGGGAGAGGCCCAAATCGGGCTTCGTGATGGGCCGATCACGAATCATAGAATCATAGTAGCCGACTTACGCCGCCACACCTGATCTCGATCACACCCTCGCTGTTCGTGATCCAGATCTCCCGCCGGCACATTCAGCCGGTACCCAGAATTCACTGGCCACTCCGCCGAGGTCTCAACCGGGCGCAGATTAGTACTCCACAAGCGGTCACCAGTTGTGATGGCCACTCGGAAGTCTCGGAGGCTATTGGAGCCATTTTGATGATCAGGGACAGGGCAGGGCAGTGCCCTGGTACTCACCCTGCCACCTGGGCACCCTGGCTGTGGCCACCAGGTTGACACTGCCAAGGTGCTCGATTGGCACTGCCAAGGTGCCCGGGGGCACTTTCTGGGTGCCAGGCTCGCAGTACCAATGGTCTGGGCCTGAGCCATGTCCAAGAAAGGAGGGGGGGGATGAAGGGTGAGAGGGTGAAGTGGGGGTAGGAAGGGGGTCTCATAAAGGTTGAGGGGTGAAAATGGGGTCCTGAAAGTGCGGGGGGGGAAGCCTGAAAGGAGGGTAGTGGGCCTGTAAAGCGGGATGCAGGAACCTGAAAATGGGGGGTGGCCTCAGCAACCCCATAGTGGGGTGTCCTCACTTGGGAAGGGGGGGTGGTCATGTGTTCAGGGGGTGGCATTGGCAGTGGGCTGGGTGGGGGACCCTCAAGCTCACTTTCAAAATAGCACCTCGATCTGTGAGGAGACAGTCCGTCCTGCAAGTTCCACTCCCCACTGCTGAGAAAAGTTCTAAGTGTGGGATGGGCCATACATGATATCACATAGACATTTTTCCATAGCTTTTAATCACCTTTTCCTTCAATTGTCTCTCCACCCTAATCTTGAACGTTGATATTGTTTCTGCCTCAACACTAACCTGGCAGTGAATCCTCAATCTCACATATTTGTGAGCAAAGATAGATCTTTCTCTTGCAGCATGTTTCACATTTTTGACATTTTTCCTTGCACTGAGCCGGTAGATCCCGGGAGTGGGGTCTCCCGGCTTTAATCGGCCATGTTGCGCTGCGGCAAGCTGCATTTCTGTAAAGCACTTCTGTAAAGCTTTTCTCGTTCAGTGTGGCCATTGGATCGCGCCCTATGATTCAACGATTTGTTCTACAGCCATTGTGTGTGATTCCTGAGCACTAACTATTGATTTAATATGTGACTTTTACTCTGCACTTCTGGTGGGAAAGGATTTCCTCTGGGAGGTGTGGGCACGGTAGCACAGTGCTTTGCACTGTTGCTTCACAGCGACAGCATCCTGGGTTCTATCCCCGGCTTAGGTCACTGTCTGTGCGGAGTCTGCACGTTCTCCTTGTGTCTGCGTGGGTTTCCTCCGGATGCTCTGGTATTCTCCCACAAGTCCCGAAAGACGTGCTGTTAGGTGAATTGGACATTCTCCCTCTGTGTATCCGAACAGGTGTTGGAATGTGGCGACTAGGGGCTTTCCACAGTAACTTCATTGCAGTGTTAATGTAAGCCTACTTGTGACAATAATAAAGATTATTATTCTAATGCAACTCTGTTGCACATGCACACACACACTGCGAGCACTGCAGTGTAATGTGGGCACACAGTAGCAGATGTAATTTATTATAGAGAAGTGCGAGGTAATACATTTTGGCAGATGGGATAGGGAAAGGTGATATAGACTGGATGGCACTGTTGGGCGAGTGCAGAGGAAATTCACCAGAATAGTTCCTGCGATGAAGGGCTATTGACTCCAAGAAGCTGGGATTGTTCTCCTTGGAGCTAAGGTGGCTGAGGAGAGATTTGATTAGTGATGGGGTTTAGGTAAGGTAGACAAAGAGCTATTAGCTGTCGGTACAAGATCTAGGGACCACTGACCACAGGATCCTTCTGGTCTTACGACCAGAAAGTGAGCGCCGCTCCTGCAACGATCCTCCATCTGGTGGGGGGCTAGCAGCCGTGCAGCATAAAGCCCCCAGTTTTACCTGCGGATACGGCCGCAGAATTGCCGGGTCCGTGGCCGCGCATGGCAGCGGCTTGCTGCTGCGTGTGCAACATGGTGCCGGTCGTGCGCGGATCCGGCCTGCCAAAAACTGCCCCCACGTAGCCAGCCTCGCCACACCTGGACCGCCCGCACCAGTGCCTTTAGCCCCTGCTGAAGCCCCCCCTTCCTGCGGAACGGCTCCCACCACCACCACCCGCCCCCGACTATGGCGCTGTTGGACTCAGTCCGCAGCCACCAGGCGAGGTCCCTGAACAGTGTGAGCACACATGTCACACGTGACTCAGCCCATCGGGGGCGGAGCATCGGGGGAGGGCCTCGGGTAACGTCCTGAGGCCTCCCATACGGCGTGCGGCGTACTCCATGAGTATGCTGTTTGTGAGGGGGCGGAGCAATTCAAAAGCAGCACCGCCCTCGATTCTGGCAGAAACAGGGGACGGGATTCTCCACTCCCGCGCTGCAGTGGCCGCGCTGTCGTGAACGCCGTCGAGGTTCACGACGGCGCGAAACGGCCCCGGTCCCGACCAATTCAGGCCCTGACAATGGGCCACAATCGGGGCCGCGTCATCGACACGCACCAGACCTTGTCGCCCGTGTAAAAGCGGCGCCGCATAGATGACGCGGCTGGCGCCGCATAGCTGGCGTCATCGGCGCATGCGTGGGTTGCCGTCCTCTCTAGGTCCGCCCCGCAAGAAGATGGCGGACGGATCTTGTTGTGCCGCGGAAGGAAGGAGGTCCTCCTTCAGAGAGGACGGACCGACGTTCGGTGGGCACCGATCGCGGGCCACCCCACATTTCAGGTAAAGCCCGGTGCAGGATCCCCCCTCGCCCCCCCACAGGCTGCCCCCCCCAGCGTTCACGCACCGCCCACGACTGCAGCGACCAGGTGTGGACGGCGCCGGGGGGAACCCGCAGTTTTGGCCTGGCCGCTCGGCCCATCCGGGCTTCAGAATAGCAGGGGTGCCGGAGAATCGCAATTTCGGTGTCTCCGGCGATTCTGCGGCCCGCGAAACTCGACCGGGCCGTTCCCGCCGCTTGGGAGAATCGCGGGAGGGCGTCAGACCGGCGTCCCCGGAAATTTTGGCGGCCCAGGCGAATCTCCCAACCGGCGTGGGAGCGGAGAATCGCGCCCAGGGATTCTCCAGCCGATCGCCGAACGTGATTTTGTCGATCAGAGAATCCCACCCATAGTGTCAGATGACCATAAGCTTGGTCAAAGAGGTAGGTGTCAAGGAGTATCAAAGGGGGAAAGTGAGGCAGCAAGGCGAAGAGAGGTAGGAAGGAATTCCACAACTGAGTGCCCAGGAAAGCCAAAGGCACGTTACCAGGGGTGAAGCAATGAGAGATCAGAGATGCTCAGTAGGCCAGAACGAGAGGGACACAGCTATCTCAGTGTGTTGCAAAGCTGGAGGAAATTACAATGGTGGGGAGGGGGTCAGGCCTGGGAGAGATTTGAAAACAAGGATGAGAATTTTAAAATCGAGTCGTCGCTTGACTGGGAGCCAATGTTGGCCAGCGAATACTGGAACTAAGGGGGTGTGACTGGATGCGAATTAAAATCCCGCTCATAGTCTGTTTCCAGAGAGAGGGATGGAGCTGGTAGCTAGGCAATAGGGTTTCTAATGAAGGGTCTGAAATAAATGGCCTCATCCTTCCCAATATTTAATTAGTGACATTTCTGCTCACTCAGTACTGGCTGTCGGATCTGCAGTCTGAAAGTTTACCACACACATGGTAATAACTAAAATGTAACTCAGTCACACCATGAACACTGCAGTGAAACTGGGTGTGTGCCATGTAGCTGATGTAACCCGGGCACACATCGTGAATGCTACAATTTACCTTGGGTTCACATGCTGTCAACATTACAATGCAACAAGGTACCCACAGCAAAACACTGCAGTGCAACCTGGGGATGCACTGTCAACACGGAAGAGTAAGCCAGACACACACATACACACACCAAGATCACCATGAGGTAATTGGTTGCACACATACACACACTGAACACTATTATGTAACTGAGTAGGTACACCGTGAATACTGCAGTGTGACCAGGGTAAACATGACAATATAATCCGGACACGTACGCCATAAACACTGCAGCGTAATCTGGCTACATACCATGAACACTGAAATGTAACCTGGGCATATGTTAGACTGCTCTGATCTATTTTATTTTAATATTTTTGAAATGACATCAGTGTGACAACTACAGGACCATACCATTGGTCTTAACACGTTGGTGTTACACAATCCAGCATAAGTACCGAGTCAAATCATTCAATCCACAGTAAGAACTCGGGTATCACACGTCAGCGTCCTCCCTCATAGCGGGAAACAGCGGTTTATTCAAATATGCTAATTCTCTACATTCCGTGCATATGAACAGAAAATTATAATACATCAAAAGACAGGCAATGTAGACTTCAGATAGCATGGGGCTAAGAAAATAGACTCGTGTTCATTTCAGTCTTCCCCCAGTGATTTTGTTTCCATGGTCCACTTAAGATTGTCAATCCAGACAACGTGTCCCACATCCTTAAAACATGGATCAGTGACTTTCCTCCATGCCTACTTGATGAAGCGTCTCTGTCCAGCCATTGCAAATCGTTGTAACTCATAATGTGTTCATCCCACAAACCGTAAGTTGCATTGCAACACACAGATAGTGTGAACTCGTGTCCGCAAAACAAACATTGCAATGAAACACAGGTACACACATCATCAACACCATGATTCAACCTGGGCACATGCATTGTGAACATTGCAATGTAACTTGAGCACTCGTGATGTGAACACCACAATGTACCCTGGCCGCAAGCACCACAAATGTTACAATGTAACCCACGCACACAGGCATGTGGACCAACCAGCACACACACAACATCGCAGCCAATCACTAGTAAGAGCACATGCACTATAAAAGGGGGAACATGAGAGTTCCCGCTCATTCTGGTAGGAGACAGCTCAGGACACAGAGCTTGCAGCGTGACACTCAGACATAGACCATGTGCTGAGTGCCTCACCAACATTAGTGATAGGGCTAGGTCCATAGGTTAGCTGGTAGCGAACGTACCCAAGTCTATAGTTAGTTGCATCTGTTAGTTAACATAATAAAATCAAGTTGTACCATCTACAGCCGTGTTGGCTCATTTGTGTATCAGGACACCCAACACGACAGGGGTGAGACTCATGCACACACGGGGAGAATGTGCAAACGCCATGCGGACAATGACCCGGGGCCGGGATTGAACCCGAGTCCTCGGCGATGTGAGGCAGCAGTGCTAATCACTGCACCACTGTGCTGCCCTACACACACACACAAGGAATATCACAATGTAATGATGTATATGCACCATAGAGGCACATAGGTCTACAGCACAGAAAAGGCCCTTCGGCCCATTGCATCTCTGCCAGTCAAAAACAACCATCTAACTTTTCTGATTTCATTTCCCAGCACGTGGGCCATGGCCTTGTATGCCTTGGCATTGCAAGTGCACATCTAAATACTTCTTAAATGTTATGAGGGTCTCTGCCTCCACCACCCTTTCAGGGAGCGAGTTCCAGACTCCCACCGCCATCTGGGTGAAAAAGCTTTTCCTCACATCCCCTCTGATCCTCCTGCCCTTTACCTTTAATCTAAGCCCTCTGGTCATTGATCCCCACACAAGAGGAAAAGCAACCTCAGTGCACCCACTGTGAACACGATATTGTAACTGGACATGCATGCTGTGTATACTAGGATGTAACCAAGGTACACAAAGAAATTGTGGAGGTGTAACAATCTGTCAACTGTAACAACAATGCACACATGCACCATGGACACTCTGATGTAAGCCAATGTACCCTATATTGCAATGTAACCAGGCACATACACCAGGAACACTGAAAAGGGACAGACGTAATGGTGATTAGCCAGAGTGCACGAAGTACCGTAGATATCGCTCGATTAGAGACAGCGAGAGAGAGAGAAGTAGTCATATAGTTGGAGGCGCATTGCTCTGCGTAAAGCATGGGACAAGGCAAGGAGGCAGCCACCCATGCCATTGGAATAATTCTGCACCACATTATTGCTATACAACCAATTGAGCTAACCAACCCCTTAGCGTAAATACATACACTGTAAACACTAGGCAACACTCACCATGAAGATTATGATGCTACACACACACATGGTGCGCCGACACAATTTAACTGGGAACACTCACTATAAATGTTATGATGTACCCAGACACACACACACACCATCAGATCCATTATGTAATTATGCACAGGGACGTTGTCATCATACTTTGCTTTGTGTTTCAACCCAGATGTTGTTCATTCTGTTAAACTCAGGAATGTAACCTCGTGACAGATTGAGAGAGTGGTCAGTTGTTTTGAGATTGAAAAAATGCTTCTTTTCTGTCAATCTTGCATGTCCCTATGCAGGAAAAGTATGTACAGGGGAATTATGGCTGAACGCCTTTATTTCCTGCACAGGCGAACTATCTCATGCTAAGCTTACGTCTGTACAGATGAACTCCGGCTGAAAGTCTTCAATTCCTGTATAGCTGAACTGTATCCCATTGAGTTCACTTCCTTAACATGTGAATTATATCACATTGAGTTAACTTCCTATACAGGCAAACTGCAGCTGAACACTTCCATTTCCTGTACAGGTGAACTGTATCACACTGGGTTCACATCCTGTACAGGTGAACTATATCACTTTGATTTCATTTTCCGTACAGGTGAACTGTGGCTGAATGTCTTCACTTACTGAGTATCATGCTGAGTTCACTTCTTGTTCAGGTGAACTGTATCACACTGAGTTCACTTCCTGCACAGCTGAACTACTGCTGAACACCACCAGTTCCTCGACAGGTGAATTATATCACACTAAGTTCACTCCCTGTATATCATAGAATTTACAGTGTAGATGGAGACCATTCGGCCCATCAAGTCTGCACCGGCCCTTGGAAAGAGCACCCTACTTAAGCCCATGCCTCCACCCTATCCCCGTACCCAGGAACCCCAACTAACCTTCTGGACACTGAGGGGCAATTTTGAATGGCCAATCCACCTAACCTGCACGTCTTTGGACTGTGGGAGGAAACTGGAGCACCCAGAGGAAACCCACGCGGACACGGGGAGAAAGTACCAACTCCACACAGTCACCTGAGGCCGGAATTGAAACTGGGATCCTGGAGCTGTGCGGCAGCAGTGCTAACCAGTGTGCCACCGTATAGGTGAACTACAGCTGATCACCACCACTTCCTGTTCAAGCGAAATGCAGCTGAACACCACAACTTTCTGTACAGATGAATTGCATCACACTGAGTTTACTTCATGTACAGATGAGCGATGGCTGAACACCAGCACTTCCTGCACTGGTGAACCATACCACACTGGGTTCATTTCTGCACAGGTGAACTGTATCACACTGAGTTCACTTCCTGGACAAATTAACTATAACACACTCAGGTGAACTACAGCTGAACGCCTTCACTTTGTAAATGTCCATGGGTGGCTTCAACCACTGACCTAACAGTCATTTTTTAAATTGTTTGTTGCTTGTCTTTCCTGCTGAAAGAATCCAAATGTACAGCAATGCTTAGATGTATAAAAGCAAATTACTGCGGATACTGGAATCTGAAACGAAAGAGAAAATGCTGGAAAATCTCAGCAGGTCTGGCAGCATCTGTAGGGAGAGAAAAGAGCTAACGTTTCGAGTCCGATGACTCTTTGTCAAAGCTAACAGACAGAGAAAGTGGGAAATATTTATACTGTGGAGTGAGAATGAAAGATGTACGTGGCAAGGGTCATTCAGACCTTTCCAGCCTGTCCCGCCAATCAATCACATCTTGTCCAGTCTTCAAGGGGCCGAGTGGTTTGTGTGTTCTAGAATTAATTTTCAATATTCCTGGAGAGCCTGGTCAGAGATCGGATGTGTCTTATGACTGAACCCCTGGCTATAATTTTCCTCAGATCTTCATTTGATTAATTCCGAGTGTCACATTGTTGATCTACATTAACCTTGATAATCTTTCCTGTGAAACACCCTCAGGGGCTGGATTCTCCATTGTGAGTCCAGCCCGCTACCACTGCTAGTGAGAACGGAGAATCTGGGGACTCTACTTCTGCCGCTTGTCAATGGAATTTCCCATTGAAACTACCCAGGCCGCCAGGAAACCCGTGGGTGGGGTGCTCTGCCGGCAGGACCTGCGAATCTCTCTGCCAGTGAACAGCCGGAGAATTCCAGCCCAGATGTTTTACAATGTTTAAAGGGTCTATCTGAATCAGAATTGATGTTGTTGGCTCTGATGGAATGAGTTTGCTAAGTGGGGAAATGGAATTTCTGGGGTGTGTTTTTACTGAGTTTAGGGTTCAGGCATATTGTAGCAGATCTCCTGATCCACAATTGTTTGAGAGATGAATATCGATTTTTCAATGCGGTTCTGACAAATCGCAGCTGCAAATACTGTAGAAGTCGGGTCACTGGCATCTTTCAAAAGGCAATTTTAAAAAGGTATTAATACTTCAAAATCAAAAACATCAAAAAATGCAATGGGGACAGGCAGCAGGAGTGGGGCTAGTTTAATTAACTTACTGGAGTTTTATTAGGAGATAACAAAGTGTCGATGAGGGTAATACTCTTGATGTGTGTATTTGGACTTTCAGAAGGCTTTTGATACAGTGCCACACAACAGACCTGTGACAAAAGTTGTAACTCATTGAATAAAAGGGACAGTAGCAATGTAGATACAAAATTGGTTAAATAATAGGAAACAGACCGTAACAGTCCATGGATAGTGTTTGGGCTGGAGGAAGGTTTGTAAGGGTCAGTATTGAGACCCTTGCTTTTCCTGCTATATATTAATGATCTAGATCTTGGTGTACTGGGAAAAATGTCAAAGTTTACGGATGGCAGACGTGTGAAAATATTTTAGACTGAGGACACTGCAGAACTTTAAAAGGACATCAACAAGTTGGTGGAGTGGGCAGATAGATAGCAGATGAAGTTCAGTGCGGAGAGGTGTCAGATGATGCATTATGGTTGGGAGAATACGGAGAGACAATATAAATTAAGGGGTAAAAGTCTTAAGTGGGAGCAGAGGGACTTGAGTATATGTGTATAGATCATTGAAGGTGGCAGGATAGGTGGAGAGATCAGTTAATAAAGCGTATAGTATTATGGACTTTATTAATAGGGACATAGAGTACAAGAGCAAGGAGGTTATGCTGAACGTATATAAGACACTAGTTAGACCTCAGCTGGAGTATTGTGTACAGTTCTGGATGCCGTTCTATGGGGAGGATGTGAATGAATTGGAGGGGGTGCAGAAAATGTTTCTAAGAATGGTTGAGAAATTCCAGTTACGAGTATGGATTGGAGAGGTTGGAAATGTTCTCCTTGGAGGGTAGAAGGCTGAGAGGAGATTTGATAGAGATGTTCAAAATCATGAGGGGTTTGGGAAGAGTAGCTAGGGAGGAACTGTTCCCGCTTGCAAAAGGATCAGGAACAGGAAGACACAGATTAAAAGTGAATTGCAAAAGAAGCAAATGTGATGTGAGAAATAAAAACGTTTGCACACAGCGAGTGGTTGGGGTCTGGAATGCACTGCCTGGAAGCGTGGTGGAGGCAGGTTCAATCGAGGTATTCAAAAGGTTTTAGGCGATGCAGGGGGTATAGGGAAAAGCGCAGGGGAATGGCAGTAAGCCATGATGCTTGTTTGAACAGCCACTGCAGAAACAATGGGATCCTTATAACAGATGGTCACCTTGTTGCAATGGACTAAAGGACCTCCTCTGTGCTGTATTCTTCCATGATACTGTGCGGGAGAATAGGGATATCATGCACTGTAACATACACTGTTCATAAGAAGGGGCCTACATTTCATATGTGTGTTTTATATGCATTTATGTGTGTATGGTTGGTGGTGGTGAAAGCGGAAGGGCGGGAGTACACAAAAATCTGACCCTGAGCTGAACGTCTGGCCTCCTAATCATGCCATCACTGAGACTCTTTATTTTCGCCTCTGTAACATCTCCCGGCTTCACCCCTGTCTCAACCACTGCTGAAACCCTCACTCGTGCCTTCATTACCCCAAGCCTCGACTATCCCGCCCTGCTCCTGACTGGTCTCCCACATTCTATCCTCCATAAACATGATCATCCAAAACTCTGTCTGCGCTCGCGACAAGTCCCTCCCTTCCCCGCGTGCACTGACCTGTATTGGCTCCCTGTCAGGCAACACCTTGATTTTAAAATTCTCAGCCTCATTTTCAAATTCCTCCGTGATCTCATCCATCCAAGTTGAATGGGAAATACTTGGCAGATGCAGTCTAGCTTCGTTAAGTGTGAAGTTGTCCATTTCTCTGGGAGAAGCAGAATGGCAGAGTATTATTTGAACAGTGATAGGTAGGGAAATGTTGATGTGCAAATAGACCTGGGTGTCCCAGTGCACCAGTCACTAAAAGCAAGCATGCAAGTGCAGCGAGCAGAAGTGGAGCCAAATGGTATGTTGGTCTTTATTGAAAGTGGATTTGAGTCCAGGAGCAAGGATGTCTTAGTGCAGCTGCACAGGGGCCTTGATGAGACCACAGCTGGAGTATTGTGTGCAGTTTTGGTTTCCTTAAACTCGAAAGGATATACTTGCCATCGCGAGAGTGCAGAGAAGGTTCACCAGACGGATTGCTTGGTGAGAGGTTGGATCAACTGGGGCTCTATTCACTGGAGTTTAGAAGAATGACAGGGAATGTCACTCATTGAAATGTTTAAAATTCTGACAGGGCTGGACAGATTGGATGCAGGGATGTAGTTTCCTCTGCCTGGCGATAGGTGGTGGTGTCTAAAATAAAGGGTCACAATCTCAGGATATGGGATGGGCCATTAGGAATGAGGTGAGGAAAATTTCCTGTCGAATTCTCTACCACAGAAGGCTGTGGAGGCCATGTCACTGACTATACTGAAGAAGGAAATAGAGAGATTTCTAGACTTTAAAGGTATCAATGGGGTGGGGAGAGCGTGTGAATATGGAGTTGATGGAGGACCAGTCATGATCATACTGAATGGCGGAGCAAGCTTGAAGGGCCGAATGGCCTATATCCTCCTCCCATTTTCCAAGTTTCTAAAGCTCAGAGGTGCCTTTCCCCTTTAATTCTGACCTCAGGGTCATCTTTGATCTTAATCGCTGCCTCATAAGTGGTCGTGCCTTCAGCTACCAAGCTTTGGAATTCCCTCCCGAAACCTCTCCGCCTCGTTACCTCGACCTCTCTCTTTAAGACACCTAGAAATAAAAACCTACTTCTTTCACCAAGGTTTTTGGTCCACTGATCTAATATCTCCTTACGTGGCTTAGTATCAGATTTTTTTTACAATGCTTCTGCAGAGCACCTTGGGGACATTGCATTACATTGAAGATACTGTATAAATGTGTCATTGTTACTGCATGAGTAATTTATCTCCGTTTCTTTCTTTTCAGTCCCCACAGTGCCTCAGCGAGGAGACAGTGGATGGGGCCGTTTATTCAGTGACGCAGCGTCAAGTGCAACTCCAGCAGGCAGCAAGCAAAGGGCAGCAATGGCTGGGGGTAAGGACAGCTATTTTGTGCCTGCATGAAGCACAGTGGTTAGCACAGTTGCGTTGCAGCGCCAGGGACCCGGGTTTGATTCCTGGCTTGGATCACTTTCTGTGCGGAGTCTGCATGTTCTCCCCGAGTCTGCGGGATTTCCTCCGGGTGCTCCGGTTTCCTCCCCACAGTCCAAAGAATTGCGGGTTAGGTGGACTGGCCACACTAAATTGCCCCAAGTGTCCAAAGGTTAGTTGGGGTTGCAGGGTTACAGGGACAGGGTGTTGTGGGCTCAAGTAGGGTGTCCTTTCAAGGACCGTGTAGACTCAATGGGCCGAATAGCCCCCTTCTGCACTGTATTTTGATGATGCTGACACCCCGGATTCACATGGGTGGTCATCCTGGCCTCGGCAGGAGTAGCTCAAACAGAGCTGCGCCACCAATCATTTTGCGATGCAGGTCGACCAGAATCCGAAGGTCTGGCAGCACAGCGCCCCATTAGATGATTCCCATTGCCAGTTTCAGCCCCTGGGATGCTAGACTATACTGGCCGATGGATTAGCATAAATAAGGGGCTCTGAGCCTTCCGGACACAGGTTGCATCATACATGTACATCTGCAGCACCAAAGTAATCGACCAGGTTATGCGGCTGGTGTTTTTACTTCACACATCTCTCCCCGCACCCCACTTCATCTCATCACTTTGACATATCCCCTCTTCTATTTCACCTCATGAGTGTCTAGAATCCCTTTAAATATGCCCAATTGGTCAGCTCCAACCTTTCCCTGTTGCAGTGAATCCATAAAAGTCCGACAGTGATGGCGATGGTGATGTCTAGCACGAGGGGACATAGCTTTAAATTGAGGGGAGATAGATATAGGATAGATGTCAGAGGTAGGTTCTTTACTCAGAGAGTAGTAAGGGCGTGGAATGTCCTGCCTGCAACAGTAGTGGACTCTCCAACACTAAGGGTATTCAAATGGTCATTGGATAGACATATGGACGATGGGCTTTAGAGTGGCTTTAGAGTGGTTTCACAGGTCGGCGCAACATCGAGAGCCAAAGAGTCTGTACTGCGCTGTAATGTTCTATCTTCTAGTGTAGAAGGAGGCCAATCGGCCCATCGGGTCTGCACTGACCTCTGAAAGGGCTCCCCACCCAGGCCCACTCCCACCCCCGCCCCTAATCTATCCCCATATCCTCGCCTAACCTGCAAATCTTTGGACTGTGGGACGAAGCCAGAGCAGGAGGGGTGAACGTGAAAACTCGGAGCAGGAGGGGGAGAACGTGCAAACTCCACACAGACAGTCACCCAAGGTTGGAATTGAACCCAAGTCCCTGGCGCTGTGAGGCCACGATGCCGCCTAAATGAGATCAACTGCCTCAGCCTCCCACTGGAGAAATAAGGATATTTCACTGCAGCTCAGGCACGAGGAGGGAGGGTCCTCCTCACATCACTGCCTTTCCAGAATGACCAGCCATAATGTCAACAGGAAACCCCAAAATAGATAGAGAGAAAGTGCTGAAAACACTCACTGACAGAACTTTCTACAATAATCTTTATTGTCACAAGTAGGCATACATTAACACTGCAACAAAGTTAATGTGAGAAGGCCCTAGTTGCTCATTCCGACGCCTGTTCGGGTACCCAGGGAGAGTTCAGAATTTCCATTTCACCTGACAGCGCATCTTTCGGGACTTGTGGGAGGAAACCGGAGCACCCGGAGGAATCCCATGCAGACACGGGGGCGAACGTGCTGATTCCACACAGACAGTGACCCAAACCGGGAATCGAACCTGGGATCCTGGAGCTGTGAACCAGCAGTGCTACCCACTGTGCTACTCTGCTGCCCATCAAAGAACCCCGATATCTTCGACCGACCACTTCTTCTTTTGAAAGGATCTGACCTTATTTCACTTCACACTGGCTCTCGGTCCAGCAATGCCTCAGGGAGGGATTTTCTGGCCCTTCCCGCTGAGGGGATCTTCCGGCCACGTCAAAGTTAACCCTTTGGAAAATCCCAGCCACAGGTTTAAAAAGATTCTCACCCTTGTACCCAAATTCCTCCAGGGCCTTCCTCCTCTCTATTTCTGTAATTTACCCCCACCCTACAACCCTCCGAGAATCGCGTGTGAAGGAGACAAGGCAAGTTGAGAAAGTGGTTCATGGCAGCACGGTGGCGCTGCGGTTAGCACTCCAGCCTCACAGCGCCGAGGTCCCAGGTTCGTTCCCTGCTCTGGGTTACTGTCTGTGTGGAGTTTGCACATTCTCCCTGTGTTTGCCTGGCTTTCACCCCCACAACCCAAAGATGTGCAGGGTAGGTGGATTGATCACGCTAAATTGACCCTTAATTGGAAAAAAATGAATTGGGTACTCTAAATTTATGAATAAAAAGAGAAAGTGGTTCATAAAGCATGCAGCAGTAGAACATAGAAAATACAGCACAGAATAGGCCCTTCGGCCCACGATGTTGTGCCGAACCTTTGTCCTAGATTAATCATAGATTATCATTGAATTTACAGTGCAGAAGGAGGCCATTCGGCCCTTTGAGTCTGCACCGGCTCTTGGAAAGAGCACCCTACCCAAACCCAACAACTCCACCCAACACCAAGGGCAATTTGGACATTAAGGGCAATTTATCAATGGCCAATTCACGTAACCCGCACATCTTTGGACTGTGGGAGGAAACCGGAGCACCCGGAGGAAACCCATGCAGACACGGGGAGGACGTGCAGACTCCGCACAGACAGTGACCCAAGCCGGAATCGAACCTGGGACCCTGGAGCTGTGAAGCAATTGTGCTATCCACAATGCTACCGTGCTGCCCTTGAGAACAAATAAATCTACACTATATCATTTTACCGTAATCCATGTACCTATCCAATAGCTGCTTGAAGGTCCCTAATGTTTCCGACTCAACTACTTCCACAGGCAGTGCATTCCATGCCCCCACTACTCTCTGGGTAAAGAACCTACCTCTGATATCCCTCCTATATCTTCCACCTTTCACCTTAAATTTATGTCCCCTTGTAATGGTTTGTTCCACCCGGGGAAAAAGCCTCTGACTGTCTACTCTATCTATTCCCCTGATCATCTTATAAACCTCTATCAAGTCGCCCCTCATCCTTCTCCGTTCTAATGAGAAAAGGCCTAGCACCCTCAACCTTTCCTCGTAAGACCTACTCTCCATTCCAGGCAACATCCTGTTAAATCTTCTTTGCACCTTTTCCAAAGCTTCCACATCCTTCCTAAAATGAGGCGACCAGAAATGTACACAGTACTCCAAATGTGGCCTTACCAAAGTTTTGTACAGCTGCATCATCACCTCACGGCTCTTAAATTCAATCCCTCTGTTAATGAACGCGAGCACACCATAGGCCTTCTTCACAGCTCTATCCACTTGAGTGGCAACTTTCAAAGATGTATGAACATAGACCCCAAGATCTCTCTGCTCCTCCACATTGCCAAGAACTCTACCGTTAACCCTGTATTCCACATTCATATTTGTCCTCCCAAAATGGACAACCTCACACTTTTCAGGGTTAAACTCCATCTGCCACTTCTCAGCCCAGCTCTGCATCCTATCTATGTCTCTTTGCAGCCGACAACAGCCCTCCTTACTATCCACAACTCCACCAATCTTCGTATCGTCTGCAAATTTACTGACCCACCCTTCAACTCCCTCATCCAAGTCATTAATGAAAATCACAAACAGCAGAGGACCCAGAACTGATCCCTGCGGTACGCCACTGGTAACTGGGCTCCAGGCTGAATATTTGCCATCCACCACCACTCTCTGACTTCTATCGGTTAGCCAGTTCGTTATCCAACTGGCCAAATTTCCCACTATCCCATGCCTCCTTACTTTCTTCATAAGCCTACCATGGGGAACTTTATCAAATGCCTTACTAAAATCCACGTACACGACATCCACTGCTTTACCTTCATCCACATGCTTGGTCACCTCCTCAAAGAATTCAATAAGACTTGTAAGGCAAGACCTACCCCTCACAAATCCGTGCTGACTATCCCTAATCAAGCAGTGTCTTTCCAGATGCTCAGAAATCCTATCCTTCAGTACCCTTTCCATTACTTTGCCTACCACCGAAGTAAGACTAACTGGCCTGTAATTCCCAGGGTTATCCCTAGTCCCTTTTTTGAACAGGGGCACGACATTCACCACTCTCCAATCACCTGGTACCACCCCTGTTGACAGTGAGGACGAAAAGATCATTGCCAACGGCTCTGCAATTTCATCTCTTGCTTCCCATAGAATCCTTGGATATATCCCGTCAGGCCCGGGGGACTTGTCTATCCTCAAGTTTTTCAAAATGCCAACACATCTTCCTTCCTAACAAGTATTTCCTCGAGCTTACCAATCTGTTTCACACTGTCCTCTCCAACAATATCGCCCCTCTCATTTGTAAATACAGAAGAAAAGTACTCGTTCAAGACTTCTCCTATCTCGTCAGACTCAATACACAATCTCCCGGTACTGTCCTTGATCGGACCTACCCTCGCTCTAGTCATTCTCATATTTCTCACATATGTGTAAAAGGCCTTGGGGTTTTCCTTGATCCTACCCGCCAAAGATTGTTCATGCCCTCTCTTAGCTCTCCTAATCCCTTTCTTCAGTTCCCTCCTGGCTATTTTGTATCCCTCCAATGCCCTGTCTGAACCTGGTTTCCTCAGCCTTACATAAGTCTCCTTTTTCCTCTTAACAAGACATTCAACCTCTCTTGTCAACCATGGTTCCCTCACTCGACCATCTCTTCCCTGCCTGACAGGGACATACATATCAAGGACACGTAGTACCTGTTCCTTGAACAAGTTCCACATTTCACTTGTGTCCTTCCCTGACAGCCTATGTTCCCAACTTATGCACTTCAATTCTTGTCTGACAACATCGTATTTACCCTTCCCCCAATTGTAAACCTTGCCCTGTTGCACGCACCTATCCCTCTCCATTACTAAAGTGAAAGTCACAGAATTGTGGTTACTGTCTCCAAAATCCTCCCCCACTAACAAATCTATCACTTGCCCGAGTTCATTACCCAGTACTAAATCCAATATTGCCCCTCCTCTGGTCGGACAATCTACATACTGTGTTAGAAAAGCTTCCTGGACACACTACACAAACACCACCCCATCCAAACTATTTGATCTAAAGAGTTTCCACTCAATATTTGGGAAGTTAAAGTCGCCCATGACTACTACCCTATGACTTCTGCACCTTTCCAAAATCTGTTTGCAATCTGTTCCTCCACATCTCTGCTACTACTGGGGGGCCTATAGAAAACTCCTAACAAGGTGACTGCTCCTTTCCTATTTCTGACTTCAACCCATACTACCTCAATAGGGTGATACTCCTCGAACTGCCTTTCTGCAGCTGTTATACTATCTCTAATTAATAATGCCACCCCCCCCCCACCTCTTTTACCACCCTCCCTAATCTTATTGAAACATCTATAACCAGGGACCTCCAACAACCATTTCTGCCCCTCTTCTATCCAAGCTTCCGTGATGGCCACCACATCGTAGTCACAAGTACCGATCCATGCCTTAAGTTCACCCACCTATCCCTGATGCTTCTTGCGTTGAAGTATACACACTTCAACCCATCTCCGTGCCTGCAAGTACTCTCCTTTGTCAGTGTTCCCTTCCCCACTGCCTCATTGCACGCTTTGGCATCCTGAATATCGGCTACCTTAGTTGCTGGACTACAAATCCGGTTCCCATTCCCCTGCCAAATTAGTTTAAACCGTCCCGAAGAGTACTAGAGAACCTCCCTCCCAGGATATTGGTGCCCCTCTGGTTCAGATGCAACCCGTCATGCTTGTACAGGTCCCACCTTCCCCAGAATGCGCTCCAATTATCCAAATACCTGAAGCCCTCCCTCCTACACCATTCCTGCAGCCACGTGTTCAACTGCACTCTTTCCCTATTCCTAGCTTCACTATCACGTGGCACCGGCAACAAACCAGAGATGACAACTCTGTCTGTCCTGGCTTTTAACTTCCAGCCTAACTCCCTAAACTTGTTTATTACCTCCACACCCCTTTTCCTACCTATGTCGTTGGTACCAATGTGCACCACGACTTCTGGCTGCTCCCCCTCCCCCTTAAGGATCCTGAAGACACGATCCGAGACATCCCTGGCCCTGGCACCCGGGAGGCAACATACCTTCCGGGAGTCTCGCTCGCGACCACAGAATCTCCTATCTATTCCCCTAACCATTGAATCTCCTACAACTATTGCTTTTCTATTCTCCCCCCTTCCCTTCTGAGCCCCAGAGCCAGACTCAGTGCCAGAGACCTGGCCGCTAGGGCCTTCCCCCGGTAGGTCATCTCCCCCAACAGCATCCAAAACGGTATACTTGTTTTGAAGGGGAACGGCCACGAGGGATCCCTGCACTGTCTGCCTGTTTGTTTTTTCCCCCCTGACTGTAACCCAGCTATTCTTGTCCTGTACCTTGGGTGTGGTTACCTCCTTGTAACTCTTCTCAATCACCCCCTCTGCCTCCCGGATGATCCGAAGTTCATCCAGCTTCAGCTCCAGTTCCCTAACACGGTCTTTGAGGAGCTGAAGTAGGGTGCACTTCCCGCAGGTATAGCCAGTGGGGACACCGGTGGTATCCCTCACCACCCACATCCTACAGGAGGAGCATGCAACTGGCCTAGCCTCCATCCCCTCTTACCTTACAGAATATAGCTGCCATGTGGACTAACTAGATCTCCGCCCTCCGACCCTGCTCCCAGTCAGCTACACTTTCTATAAACTCCTGGCTCTCTTCGCACTCTTTGCGGAAATGTCGGAAACAAAATGAAAGGAGCACCTTACTCCCTTCTCACCTAACTCCCTCAGTCACAAAACTCTCACTATTGTACTCAAATGCACCAAATTCAGCACTCCCTCAGTCACCAAACTCTCACTATTGCACTGAAATGCACCAAATACAGCCCTCAGTGCAAACAAAATCTGCACTGTAGGGGATCACTTTTATACTGTGAATCTAGCCTCTGAAAAACTGGCCTAATCCAATTAACTAATTAACAAGCTCCAGCTGCAAGTGCCTACAAGTAGAAGCCTGTTTAAAGCTGATTGAAAATTCACCTTCTTCTAAACCAAACAGCAACTTTTAAGTTAATTAACTAAATAAAAGAAAGACTAAACTTTAGATTAAAAATGAAGCCTTATACTCCCTCGGTCACCAAACTCTCACTATCGCACTCAAATGCACCAAATTCAGCACTCAGTGCAAACAAAGTCTGCACTGTAGGGGATCACTTTTATACTGCGAATCTAGCCTCTGAAAAACTGGCCTAATCGAATTAACTAATTAACAAGCTCCAGCTGCAAGTGCCTACAAGTAGAAGCCTGTTTAAAGCTGATTGAAAATTCACCTTCTTCTAAACCAAACAGCAACTTTTAAGTTAATTAACTAAATAAAAGAAAGACTAAACTTTAGATAAAAATGAAGCCTTATACTCCCTCGGTCACCAAACTCTCACTATCGCACTCAAATGCACCAAATTCAGCACTCAGTGCAAACCTAAGTAGGTGGTGCAGTCGTATTGTCACTATCAATCCTGAAGCTCAATCATGTTCATATGTTTTGAGCCTGCCTGAAGATGCAGGGATTTTGTTTGGGGGGGTGACGTGATGTCAGCGGTACTGAGAGTGACGGTGATTCCGAGTCCAGAATTGGCAATGTTTGGAGTGTCAGAAGACGTGGAAGTCCTGGCCTTTGCCTCTCTGGTAGCCCGGAGACACATCTTGTTGGGGTGGAGGGCCTCGGAGCCTCTGAAACCGGGGGTGTGGGTGAGCGACCTCGCGGATTTCCTTAGATTGGAGAAAATTAAATTCTCCTTAAGGGGGTCGATGGAAGGGTTCGCCCGGGGATGGAAACTGTTCATTGACTTCTTCCAGGACAGTTAAGTCAGTAATGGGGAGAGGGATTAGGGTTAACCAGTAAACGTGGAGGCAGAGAGGCTAGGAGGGTCTGGTAGGGAGGGCAGGGCACGGTTGTTGTTGGCTATTTATTGAGTTATGCTGTGTTCTCCTGTTCGTTATCTGTTGGTTCTCTTTTTATCTTTTTCATCCTGCTTGTGGTTCTGTTTGATGTTTATTTATAAATGCCTTACTAAACATATAAAAAAAAACAATCCTGAGACTCGGTAATACTCTGGGGACCTGGGTTCAAATCCTGCCAAAGCAGATGGTGAAATCTGAATTTAATAAAAATCAAGTCTAATGATGACCAGGAAACCATTGCCGATTGTCGTTAAATCCCATCTGGTTCACTGGTATCCTTCAGGGAAGGACATTTGTTGTCCTGACCCGGTCGGGCCTCCATGTGACTCCAGACCCACAGCAAGTTCAAGGCCAATTGGGAATGGGGAACAACTTCTGACCTTGCCAGCAACACCCACATCCCATGGAAGAATTTAAAAAAATACAGGATCATGGTCTCTGTAAACAAAAACAAGGAAGTTATGAATAAATACAGAAAGGGGACTTCCGGGGTGGCGATTGCATATTTGGTGGCTCCTGTCAGAGCTGTATCTTTTATGGTCCTTTTTAGTCCAGTTTTTGGTGAAGGTTTGTTTGTGAGTAGCTGTGGACAGGTCTCGGGCCTTTATAGAATGTCAAAAACTGGCAAGAAGAAGGCAGCGAGCAAAGGTCCGTCGCCAACCCTTGTGAGGGGTGCAGGGGAGGAAAGATAGTGGGAGAAAGCCCGTTGGCTGGGGCTGCGCCCATCACGGTGGAGAAGATGACAGAGGGGATGGCTGGGGAGTTTGAACGGCTGATCGTGAAGCATTTTGAAAAGCATCAGACAGTGATGATGGACTCACTTAAGGCGTGGATGGGGGAGACCCTGGCCCCGGTGAGAGAGGAGTTATTGAGAACTTTGACGACAGTGCCGGAGCAGGCAAAGAAAATAAAAGAGATGGAGGAGGCCTTGTCACGATATAGTGACCATTTCACCTCGGGGGTGAGGAGCTGCGGAGGGTTGGGGAGATCAACAGAGGGCTGAGAGCCAAGGTGGAAGACCTGGAGAACAGCTTGCAAAGGCATGTCCTGAGAATTGTCGGTGTGCCTGAAGGGGTGGAGGGCCAGAGGCCTACAGAATACTTTGCCGATATGATGGTGAAGCTGATGGGAGAGGGAAAGGAGCCCTCCTAGAATGGATTCAACAGGGCACACCGGTCGCTCTGGTCGAAACTGAGGATGAATGAGTCATCGAGGGTGGTGATCGTCTATTTCCGTAATTTTCAGGTGAAGGAGAGAGTGCTGAGGTGGGCGAAGCAGAGGTGTGAGGTGGAGTGGGAAGGCAAGGGTATATGTATATACGGACTTGACAACGGAGATGACGACGGGCGGCCTTCTGATGGGCTAAGATGGAGTTGGATAAGCACAACGTACGGTTTGGTGTGGTCTACCAGGTGAAGCTGAGGGTCACGTACAATGATAGAGAGAATTATTTTGAGGCACTGGTGGGGGGGTGGATGCATTTGTGAAGGCAGAAGGCCTCGGATTGGATTGAATTTGGACTTTTGATGGTTTTAGGCTGAGTCTTTTGTTTGATTTGTCTAAGCTGGGTTCTTTTTTCGTGGGTGTTCTAGATAGCTTTGTTTTAGGTTTTGTTTTGGATGTAATGGAGATTGGAAGGAGGTATTGGGGTTGATGGGGTTTCGTTTTTGATGTGGGGGAAGGGGGCTCTGGCAGGGGCCATCACGCTAGCACATGCAATGTTGGCTAGTGAACGGGAGAGGGAGGGCCCACAGTTGTTGGAACCTGTACGGGCAGGTTTCAATGGGCCTGGGAGCTGTAAATGGTGGAGGGATGAGGACGATACTGGGTGAGGTGTTTTGAAGAGGAATTGGAGGAGAGGTTGCTGGGACAATGGGGATGGGGGGGGGGGGGGGCAGTGACTAAGGCAGGGTCCTGCTTACGAGGCGGGACCTGGAAGGATGGTCATGGTGGGTAGGAAGGCCATGGGGGCGGTGAGAGACCCCACGGCCAGAGTGGTGGCTTGGAGTGTATGAGGGTTAGTGGGACCGGTGAAGAGAGCGCATTTCTTGCATCTGAATGGCCTGAAAGCGGATGTGGTGCTGTTACAGGAGACCCATCTGAGGGTAAAGGACCAGATGAGGCTGAGGAAGGACTGGGTGAGCCAGGTGTTCCACTGGCTTTGATAGTAGGGTGCAGGGTGGTGGCTATACTGTTGGGTAAGCGGGTGAGGTTCTAAATGGTGGTGGGTCAATGGACAGGTATATGATAGTGACGGGTCTGCTGGAGGGGAGATTGGTGGTGTTGATCTGCGTTTATGCCTCGAATTGGGACAATGCTGATTTTGTGAAGAAAATGTTGGCAGCCATACCGGACCTGGATACCCACCAGCAGATAATGGGGAGAATTTGAATATGGTGCTGGACCCGAGGATGATAGGTCTCGGCCGTGTTCGCTGGCTCCCTCGGGGAGCGGGTAAAGGTGTAGGTGGGGGTTGTACAAAGGAGATGGGAGGGGTGGATCTGTGGAGGTTTTTGCATCCGCCGGGACAGCGAGTATTAATTTTTCTCCTCGGTCCACAAAGTGTATTCGAGGATCACCTTTTTTGTGGTGGGGAAGGTGTTGCTGGCGGAGGTAAAGAAGGCGGAGTACTCGACGATCGTGATATCGGTTTATGCGCCACACTAGGTAGATGTGGTCTTGGAGAAGGGGACAGCTCAGAGGCTGGCGTGGAGGCTAGATGGGGATTGTTGGCAGACCCAAAGTTTTGCATTAAGATGGGGAGGGTGATGGTGTAGTATGCGGAGTTTAATCGAAATGAGGAGGTCTTATTTGGTTTGGGAAGCATTGAAGGCGGTAGCGAGGGAGGAAGATCATCACATTTAAGTTGAAGAGGTGCAGGAGGAGTGGCAGAGGCTGACAGAAGAGATTTTGGAGGTGGGTGGAAGATACGCAGAGGACCCAGAGCAAGTACTGTTTGTGAGGAGGAAGGAATTTCAGGCAAAGTTTGACTTTCTGTCTCCGGGCAGGGTGGTTCCGCAGTTGAGGCAGTGTGGAGGGTTGTTTGGTCAGAAGGATACCAAATTCTTTTTTTTACAATTAAGTGTGGTCAATCCGCCTAGCCTGCTCATTATTTTGGGTTGTGGGGGTGAGACCCACGCAGACACGGGGAGAATGTGCAAGCTCCACACGGACAGGTTGGGATCGAACCCGAATTGGCGCCGTGAGGCAGCAGTGCTAACCAATCCTGGTGGAGTCTATAACACATTTAAGGACAGGTTGGCTCTGCTGATGGTGGATGCGATTGGGAAGTGGGGGTTACTTGAGTCTATGAAGCAGGCATCTATAGGATAAGGACCCAGGGGATATAGGCCCATTTCTCTATTGAATATGGATGCCAAGATATTGGCAAAGGTGCTGGCGGTGAAGCTGGAGATGTGGCTTCCGAAGGTGGCGGGGAGGATCAGACGGGGTTCGTCAAGGACAGGCAACTGTTGTCGAACATGCGGCGGCTGCTGAGTGGTGCTTTCTCCGGCAGAAGGGAGGGTGTTAGAGGTGGTGGTGGCTTTGGATGTGGAGAAAGCATTTGACAGAGTGGAGAGGAGGTATATGTTTTCGGTTTTGGAGAAGTTTGGGATTGGGCCTAAGTTTGTGGCTTGGGTAAAATTGCGATTTAAGGACCCAACAACTTGTTTGGGGACGAATGAGACGCAGTAGGAGTACTTCATAGAATTTATCATAGAATTTACAGTGCAGAAGGTGGCCATTTGGCCCATCGAGTCTGCACCGGCTCTTGGAAAGAGCACCCTACCCAAGGTCAACACCTCCACCCTATACCCATAACCCAGTAACCCGACCCAACACTAAGGGCAATTTGGACAGTAAGGGCAATTTATCATGACCAATCCACCTAACCTGCACATCTTTGGACTGTGGGAGGAAACCGGAGCACCCGGAGGAAACCCACGCACACACGGGGAGGATGTACAGACTCCGCACAGACTGTGACCCAAGCCGGAATCGAACCTGGGACCCTGCAGCTGTGAAGCAATTGTGCTATCCACAATGCTACCGTGCTGCCCACTCTTCCGGGGAACGAGGCAGGGGTGTCCCATGTTCCCTCTCTTGTTTGCGTTGGCAATTGAGCCCTTGGCGATTGCACTGAGGGGTAAAGGTGTATGGTGGGGTAGTGAGGAGGGGTGTTGGAGCACCGGGTGTCTTTGTACGCAGATGACTAACTGATGTATACCATGGTCCCGGGATCCTCGGTGAGGGACATAATGAGGCTGTTAGAGACAGTTGAGGCGTCTTTGGGGTATAAACTGAATTTAGGGTAGTGTGAGTTTGTTGTGTCTGCTTCAGGGGGAGGGGCGGGAGTGGAGGGGTTGCCATTTAGGGTGGCGCCAACTCAGTTTAGGTACTTGGGGGTGCAGGTAGCTAAATTTCATAAGCCTGGCAGGGAAGGTGAAGGAGGATCTGGGGAGGTGGGATAGTCTCCCTTTGTCGTTGGCTGGCCGGGTGCAGGCAGTCAAAATGAATATTTTGCCGCAGTTTCTGTTTTTGCCAAAGGCATTTTGTTGAGGCGTGGATAGGCTGATCTCACCAAAGACAGTGCTCCAAAGGGGATGGAAGTCGGGGGGGGGCTTATCCCTTTTTAATCTGTTAGGGCAACACGGTAGCACAAGTGATTAGCACTGTGGCTACCCCCAGGTTCGATTCCCCGCTGGGTCACTGTCTGTGCAGAGTCTGCACGTTCTCCCCGTGTCTGCGTGGGTTTCTTCCGGGTGCTCCAGTTTCCTCCCACAGTGCAAAGACGTGCAGGTTAGACGGATTGGCCATGATAAATTGCCCTTAGTGACCAAAAAAGGTTAGATGGGGTTATTGGGTTACGGGGATAGGGTGGAAATGAGGGCTTAAACGGGCCGGTGCAGACCCGATGGGCCAAATGGCCTCCTCCTGCACTGTATGTTCTATTACTGGGCGTTGAAGACGGAGAAAGTACGGGCTGGAGGAAGGAGTCGAAGGCTTTGTGGGTGCAGATGGAGGCGGGTTTTGCAGAGGGTTGGGGTTGCGGGCGCTGACAACAGTGCCGTTGCCGCTAGCCCCAGGGAAGTATTTTGGGATCTGGTAGTGGTGGCTATGTTGAGGATCTGGGGGTAATTCCGACAGCACTTCAAGTTGAGGACGGGGTCGAGGGTGATGCCCATAAGTGGGACTTGTGTTTGAGCCGGGGATGACGGATGTGAGGTTCCGGGGATAGGAGGAAAAAGGGATGAAAGAGATGAAGGATCTGTTTCTGGGGGGGGGAGATTCTCCAGTCTAGAGGAGTTGGGGATGAAGTATGGGCTGCAACGTGAGGAAGGCTTTAGGTCATTCTCCCCTTGTCTGCATGGGCCTCACCCCTGCAACCCAAAGATTGCAGGGTCAGTGGATTGGCCACGCTAAATTACCCCTTAATTGGAAAAAAAAAAGAATTGGGGACTCTATATTTAAATTTTTGAAAAGAGGAAGGTATATGCAGGTGGGGAATTTTGCAAAAAAGATTTCCGGGTTTCCAGAGAGCACCGCCCTCCTCGTTGCTGGAGGAGGTGCTGTCGGTGGGAGGGTTGGAGAGTGGGGTTGTCTCTGCGATTTTTGGTAGGATTATGGAGGAGGATAAAGAGTCTGGAAGGGAATAAGACTAAGTGGGAGGAAGAGTTGGGAATAGGCTGGAGGAAGGATTATGGTGCAAAGTGTTGCAAAGAGTCAGTGCCTCGATCTTGTGTGCGAGGCTGGGGGTGATTGAACTGAAAGTGGTGTATAGGGCGCACTTAACAAAGGAAAGAAAGGGTTAGCCCTGTTGCCTCATGGCGCTGAGGTCCCAGGTTCGATCCCGGCTCTGGGTCACTGTCCGTGTGGAGTTTACACATTCACCCCGTGTTTGCGTGTGTTTCGCACCCCCAACCCAAAGATGTGCAGGGTAGGTGGATTGGCCACGCTAAATTGCCCCTTAATTGGAAAAAATGAATTGGGCACTCTAAATTTATTTATTTTTAAAATACAACAAAGGAAAGGATGAGCCAGCTATTTGAGGATGTGGAGGATAGTTGTAAGCGGTGGGGGGTGGGGGGGGACGGGACGACCCCCACCGCTTACAACTAGCATCATGTTTTCTTAGCATCATGTTCGAGGCTCTGCATACGGAATTGGAGCCGGGTCCCCAAGAGTCCATATTCGGGGTGTCGGACCTGCTGGATTTGCAGAGCGGAGGGGCGGCAGACGCCTTAGCCTTCGGCGACATGATCACTCACAGGCGGGTCCTGTTGGGGTGGAGGTCAGCTTCTCCACCTAGTGCCTCGACATGGCTGGGGAATTTGGAAAAGGTATAAGTTGCTGTGAGAATGGCAGGTGAGGGGTTCCAGCAGCAATGGGGGTTGCTCATTTTGGACTTTGGAACACAGAACATACAGTGCAGAAGGAGGCCATTCGGCCCATCGAGTCTGCACCAAGCCACTTAAGGTCTCACTTCCACCTTATCCCTTGGAGACTTGGTTGCTGCCGGAGTGTGTGGTGGGGGGTGGCGGGGGTGGGGGGGGGGGAGGGGGATGGATATGGGGGAGGGGGTTCTGTTTGTATCAAGATGTTGAATAAAAATATTTCTTAAAAAACAGAAAATGCTGGGTAAACACAGCAGGTCCGACAGCATCTGTAGCGGGAACATAATTAACATTTTGGGTCTAAATGGCCCACCGACACAATTATTTCTCTAACGTTCTCTCTACAGAAGCTGTCAGATCTGTATATCGCGCATTTTATTTTCGATTTCCAGCACTTGCAGGATTTTGGTTTCATTTAAGTTATGAAAAGCCTTGAGAAACACTGGTTCAGTCTCAGCTGCAATATTGTTCCCGGTCTTGGCACCACACTTCAAGAAGGATGCGAACGCATGAGGGAGGCAGCGGAAAAGGTTAACAAGAATGGTTTCAGGCATGAGGAACTTCAGGTCGATCAGAGAAGCTGGGTTGTTCCCCTTAGAGAAGTAGCAATTAAAAGATAAGACCATAAGAAATAGGAACAGATGTCAGGCCATTCAGCCCTTCACACCTGCTGCGCCATTTAACAAGATCATGGCTGATCTAACACTCACTAAGTCCACTTTCCTGCATTCTCTCCACAACCCTTAATTCCTCCACTGATTTGGAAAAAAACAACAAATTTAGCCTTGAAAATGTTCAAGGACTTGAACTTCACAGCTTCCTGGGGTAAAGATGTCCAAAGATTCACCACTCTTTGAGAGAAGGAATTCTTCCTCAAATCCGTCTGAAATGAGCACCCACTTATTCTGCGACTATGTCCTCTGGCCCCACAGTCTCTCCCATGAGTGGAAACATCCTCCCAACATTTACCCTGTCTCACCCCCTAAGAATCTGATCTGTTTTAATTATATCACCTCTCGGTCTTCTGAACTCCAAAGAGTACAGACCCAATTCTTCCTCATGTCCCTCCATACCCGGGTTCATTCTAGTAAACCTCCTCTGTACTGCCTCCAGTGAGAATCTATCTTTCCTTAAATAAGGGGACCTGATTGCATAGAATCCTTGCAGTGCAGAAGGAGTCCATTTGGCCCATTTAGTCTAGACCGACCCCCTGAAACCCTGCCTAAGCCCACTCTCCCACCCTATCCACGTAACCCCATAAACCCACCGAACCTACACATCTTTGGACACGTAAGGGGAAATTGAGCATGGCCAATCCACCTAACCTGCACTTCTTTGGAGGAAACCGGAGTACTGCGGAAACCCATGCGGATGTGGGGAGAACGTTCAAACTCCACACAGTCACTCAAGGCTGGAATTGAACCCAAATTCCTGGCGCTGTGGGGCAGCCATGCTAAGCACTGTGACACCTGGCCGCCATGTTCTACACAGTGTTCCAAAAGTGGCCTTACTAGAACCTTGTACACTTGCAGCAACACCTCTTTACTTTTATACTGGAGCCCATAGAAATAAAAGCCAGCGTTCCATTTCACTTAGATGTTCAAAATCATGACCCATCAGGACTGAGTAAATGGAGACACATTGGGCGGGATTCTCCGAAATGGAGGCAGAGTGTCCACGCCGTCGCGTTTTATGACGGCGTGAACAGGCCGATCCCACGTTGGATTCTGGCCCTGCAGGAGTGGTTTGCGACACTCCAGCCGCAGATCCCGGCGCGAACTGGGCACCGCGGGATCCGCGCATGCGCAGTTGCGCCGGTGCCAGGGATGACATGCGCAATGGCACCGGTGCCAACCGACGCATGCGCGGTAACCTCGCGGAGCACTCCGGCCCCTCACCAACTTGGCCCCGGGGTTCTGGGGCCGGTCGCGCAAGGAAGTAGGCCCAAGGGGGGGGGGGGGGGAGGAGAGGCCGGCCCGCCGATTGGTGAGCCCCGATCGCGGGCCAGACCCCATCGGAGGCCCCCCCGGGAACAGAGCACCCCGCCCCCCCCCACAGGCCGCCCCCCCCCCAAGCCGTCGCAACGAGTACCCGCCGGCAGCGACCAGGTTTACGCGCGGCCTATCCGGGCCGGAGAATCGGCAGCCCGGCCGCGAATAGCGGGAAGCAACCGGCAGCGCGCCAAATGTGCCGGCGCGAACGGCGGCGACTCTTCACACCTCCGAGAATCGCACGCCGGTGTCGGAGCGGCGTCGTGCAAATAAATGGCGCGGACGCCGATTCTCCCAGCCGGCCCGGCTTTGGAGAATCCCGCCCGTTGATCCCATTGATCGGGTGATTGACTGACAAAAGTATTGACGGACATTTGAGGATAAACTTTTTTTTTAAATGCAGCTTAAGGTTATGGTCTAGAATACACTGCCTGAGAGTGTGGCGGAGGCAGGTTTAGTCGAGGCTTTTGAAAGGGATGAAAATTTTTTGAAGAGAATCAGTTTTCAGGGAAAATTGTGAGTGAATGGGACTTGGCGAATTGTGCTTGCTGGGAGCCAGCATGGGCTGAATGGACTCCTTCTCTGCGCCCCATGAACTACTTCAAACTGTATCAGGCTCAGACTAGCTCAAGAGGTGGAATTCACCCTGTGCAAAATCTCACTCCACACCCGTCCCTCCAGCCCCAGGGCCAGTTCTTCCTCCCACTTCCCCTTTACCTCCTCTAACGATGCTATCCCTGTCTTGAACAACCACCCACATATATTGGAGGTGGACTGGCAATACTCCGCCGGTGACAGCTGAGTGGTTAGTGAGGAGAGACTACAGATGGAGTTCGAACTGGAATTGATGGGGAAGGCGGTGAGCCAAATTTGTCGCTCGCAAAAGGCATTTTATGAGTATGGTGAGATGGCCAGCCGGTTATTGGCTCACTAGTTGGGGGGCAGGGACCCGCACGGGAGATAGCCCAGGTTAAAGATGAGGGGAGAGGGCTGGTTCCTGCTCCAGATAGGATTAATGGGGCATTTGAGGCTTTCTACCGGGGGGCTGTACAAATCTGAGCCTCTAGAGGATGGAGATGGAGATGGAGCAGTTTTTGGATGTTCGACTTCCCAGTAGTGGAGAGGGAGAGGAGGGGATGGGTTGGAGGCACCGCTGGAGTTGGAAGATATTACGGACTGTATTGGTTTTCTGCAGTCAGGGAAGGCACCGGTGCCGGATGGCTTCCCGGTGGAATTCTGTTTCCGACCTTGATGGCACCACACTTATTGGGGATGTTTAATGACTCTCTGGTTCGGAGTGTGCTGCTTGCCACGTTGGCGCAGGCATCAATCTCTTTCACCCCGTAGAAGGGAAGGATGCCATGGAGTGTGGGTCTTACTGGCCTATCTCACTGTTGAATGCCGATGCAAAGGTCCTTGGGGAAGCTCCCATAAGTAATCATCTCCATGGGTGCGGGGAAGGCATTTGATCGAGTGGAGTGGAGGTATCTTTTCGAGATCTTGGGGCGATTTGGGTTTGGGCCAACATTTATATCCTGGATGAGACTGCTGTATAGAGCCCCCAAAGCGAGTGTCCAGACCAACATGATGAGCTCAGAGTACCTCTGGTTGTTTAGGGGCACAAGGCAGGGATGCCCACTATCCATGTTGCTATTTGCGGTGGCAATTGAGCCATTGGCTATCGTGCTTAGATCGTCAGGTGGGGGAGGTATATAGAGGGCGGTGGGGGAGGCGGGGGGGCGTACAGAGCACAGTGTGTCCCTTTACACAGATGACCTGCTGTTCTACATTTCAGATCTGCTCTCGTGTGGGGAGGATATTGGAGCTGTTGAGGAAATTTGGGTTCTTCTCAGGGTACAAATTGAAAGTGAGTAAGAGAGAGATCTTCCTGGTGAATCCCCTGGGGAAGAACGTGGATTTGGGGAGGTTGCCATTTAGATTGGCCAGGACGCTGTATTTCGGGATTCAGGTGGCTCATGACAGGGCCTTGCTGCATAAGTTGAAACTGTCCAGTCTTGTGGAGGGGGGTGAAGGGCGACTTGAAGAGGTGGGACAGTGGCTGGGACAGTGCAGACGGTCAAAATGAACATTCTGCCGAGGATCTTATTTGTGTTCCAGCATCTCCCAATCTTCTTCCCTAAATCTTTTTTAGTTCAGTTTGATAAGGTAATCTCAGCGTTTGTCTGGGTGGGTAAGATTCCCAGCATTCTCAGAGCCTTCCTGCAGAGAGGGCGGCAATTGGGAGGGCTGGCGCTACCGAATCTGATGTTCCATTACTGGGCAGAAAATGCGAGGATAGATGGAGGCGCTGGGGCTGAGGGGGCAGATAGAGAAGGCTCCCTTTGTTGATTCGTGTCTAAGGCCATTGGTTACGGCCCCTCTTCCGTTCTCTCCGGCCAGATTCTCGACAAGCCCGCTGGCGGTGGCGACTCTAAGAGTTTAGGCAACATTTTAAATTGGGAACAATTTCATTACTGTCACCAATTTGTGTGAACCATAGGTTTGTGCTATCCGGGATGGATGCAATCTAGAAGGTTTGGATGATGGAGGAGGTCGAGAGGTTCAGGGATTTGTTTGTGGTGTGTAAGTTTGTGGGACTGGAGGAGATAGTGGTGAAATTTCAATGCCCAAGGGGGAGTTCGTTTCAGTATGTGAAGGTTTAAAACTTTGTTCGTAAGGCGTTGTCTTCCTTCCCTCATTTACAGGGACCTATAATGATGGACAGGATGCTATCTCGAGATGAGATGGGTGAAAGGAATATATCCGATATATGTGGGTGGTTGTTCGAGACAGGGATAGCACCGTTAGAGGAGGTAAAGGGGAAGTGGGAGGAAGAACTGGCCCTGGGGCTGGAGGGACGGGTGTGGAGTGAGATTTTGCACAGGGTGAATTCTACCTCTTCTTGAGCTAGTCTGAGCCTGATACAGTTTGAAGTAGTTCATGGGACACACTTGACTAGAGCACACATGAGTGGATTCTTCCCTGGTGTAGAGGACAGGTGTGAGCATTGTTTGAGAGGGCTGGCGAACCATACACACATGTTCTAGTCCTGCTTTACTATGTCAGTGATTGTGGGGATGAGGCTGGAGCCATACTTATTGGTGGCAATCTTTGGGGTGTCGGATTCGCCGGCGCTCCTGGAGGGGAGGAAGGCTGGACTTCACCTTGCAAATAGCCCGGGGATGGGTCCGCTTGGATGTAGGCCGTTGGTGCCACCTAAGGCCTCGGCATGACTCGGGGACTTGGCAGAGTTTCTGAGCTTAGAAAAGATTAAAAATGTCATTAGAGGATTGGAGGAAAGGTTAAATTCCAGGATCAAGTTTTTCATCATCTTCTTTAAAGACATGTTCACCGCCAGAAACTTGTGGGCGGAGGAACTGTGCCTGGGGGGGGGGGGGGGGGGGGGGGTGATTGGGTCATGGATGGTAGGAGGGTTTTAGGGTTATTACTATTTTGTTAAAAAATATCAAATTGTTTGTATTATATTGAAATGTTTTCCATGTGATAATCTGAAATTATTTGGAATAAAAGTTTTTATTTTAAAAAATCAGATCAGCCTTGATGTTATTGAATGGCAAAGCAGGCTGGAGGGCTGAGGCCTACTCCTAATTTGTATGTAGGCATTCTTAGGCGCTGCGATGAATGGGATCAAGGTCTCCTGACTTTGAGGAGTTTGACAAACCAGTCAGCGCTCCAAACCAGGTTGAGAACAGCTATTTCTTCCCAAACCATGACATATCAGGAGAGGTGGGCATTGTGGCATTGCCAATGGACTAATAATCCAGGGGCCCGGGGCAAATGCTCTGGGGACCCGTCTTTGAATCTCACCACAACAGACAGTGAAATCTGAATTCAAAAGAATGTGGAATTAAAAGTCTTCTGATATCGTAAAAGTTGTCAGGTTCACTATTGTTGTTTGGAGAAGGAAATTGGCCATCATTACTTGGTCTGGCCGATGTGTGACTCAAAATCCATTGCCAACAGCAATGTGGTTGACTCTTAAATGCTCCCTGAAATAGTCTCGCAAGCCTGTAAATGCTGGGCAGTAAATGCTGGCCCAACAAGTGACTCTCACATCCCTTTAATGAATGAAAGAAAATCCTTGCCCAACCCAATAAAAGAATTTGAAATAAAAACATTCTTCAATACTTTGAAAATTGCAGCACGGTGGTGCAGTGTTAGCATTGCTGCCTCACGGCACCGAGGACCCGGGTTTGATCCAGGCCTCGGGTCACTGTCTGTGTCGAGTTGGCACATTCTCCCCATGTCTGCATGGGTCTCACCCTCACAAACGTGGGCAGCACGGTAGCATTGTGGATAGCACAATTGCTTCACAGCTCCAGGATCCCAGGTTCAATTCCGGCTTGGGTCACTGTCTGTGCGGAGTCTGCACGTTCTCCCCGTGTGTGCGTGGGTTTCCTCCGGGTGCTCCGGTTTCCTCCCACGGTCTAAAGATGTGCAGGTTAGGTGGATTGGCCATGGTAAAATTGCCCTTGGTGTGCAAAATTGCCTTTAAGTGTTGGGTGGGGTTACTGGGTTATGGGGATAGGGTGGAGGTGCGGACCTTGGGTAGGGTGCTCTTTCCAAGAGCCGGTGCGGACTCGATGGGCCGAATGGCCTCCTGCTACACTGTAAATTCTGTGATCTGAACCCAAAAGGATGTGCAGGGTAGGTGGTTTGGCCATGCTAATTGGAAAAAAGTAATTGGGCGCTCCAAATCTATTTAAAAAAAAGAAAATACTTTGTTAACTAATCGTCAAAAGAGTTCCAAGGAAATAAAACATGTATTATACAGCTTCATCATAACCTCCCTGCTCTTTATCCCATCTGCCTTTTTAACAACCTTATCTATCTGTCCTGCCTTCAGGGATCTATGGACATGCACCCTGAGGTCCCCCTGGTCCTCTCTGTATTTCCTAGTGTCCTACCATTCATTTTATCTTCCTTTGTCATATTAGACCTCCAAAAATGCATTACCTCACACATTTCAGGGTTAAATTCCATTTGCCGCTGTTCTGCCCATCTGACCACTCACCTCCAGGCCTCCGCCTCACTAACTGGGCCCCCGGGACAGAGCACTTGTCATGCTGGGTTCACTAACTGGGCCTCCTGGAGAGAGCGCTTGTCATGCTGCGTTCACTAACTGGGCCCCCTGGAGAGAGCACTTGTCATGCTCGGTTCACTAACTGGGCCCCTGGAGAGAGCGCTTGTCATGCTCGGTTCACTAACTGGGCCCCCTGGAGAGGGCGCTTGTCATGCTCGGTTCACTAACTGGGCCCCCTGGAGAGGGCGCTTGTCATGCTCGGTTCACTAACTGGGCCCCTGGAGAGAGCGCTTGTCATGCTCGGTTCACTAACTGGGCCCCTGGAGAGAGCGCTTGTCATGCTCGGTTCACTAACTGGGCCCCCTGGAGAGGGCGCTTGTCATGCTCGGTTCACTAATTGGGCCCCCTGGAGAGGGCGCTTGTCATGCTCGGTTCACTAACTGGGCCCCCTGGAGAGGGCGCTTGTCATGCTGGGTTATGATTACATTCCAATGATCACGGCGGTGCCGACCTCCTTCAATACTGGACTTGTCTCTCTGTGTGGAGTTTGCACATTCTCCCCATGTCTGTGTGGGTTTCACCCCCACAACCCAAAGATGTGCAGGTTAGGTGGATTGGCCACACCAAATTGCCCCTTAATTAAAAAAAAAATTAGGTACTCTAAATTAAAAATAAATAAATACTGGACTTGATTTGCCCGAAAAACAGCACCTCTTGATATTGTGCGGTATTCACTCATTCCTGCATGGCGTCGGTGCCCCAAAGGCAGTATATTGATCCCCACGGTGTTCACCCCAAGCCTCGTCCATTCATGCCCTTTCTGATTTAGCCTCCCACTCACCACTGTGGTTTGTGCCCTGCAGATGGAAAATGACCTGGTTGGCACCACGTGCGAAACAGTTAAAATCCGCTCAATCAAGGTTGGAACGCTCGAGAAGATTGTGCAGCACCTCCTAGAGGCCCTCGATTGTGGCGATTCCTCCTACATTTCAGTCTTCCTTGCCACCTACCGAGCCTTCACCACCACCCAGGAGGTTCTGGAACTACTGCTCGACAGGTAGGCAACTATCATAGACTCATAAAGTAGAGAATAAGTCTTGCATTTAAGATGTCTGGGTTTAGTGACTTTCAGTATTGAGGAAAAAAATTGCTGGGGCCCCAGGAATCACCTTCCTTGATCTTCAAAATCTCATTGAGGGATCTTTTACATCAACCTGCAAGGGCTTCATTGTACATATTACTCAAGAAGCGACACCTCCAACAGTGCAGCACTCCTCTGATATGGCAATGGAGTGGGAGTTGGATTTGTATCAGGGCAGGGCAGCAGGGTGGCGCTGAGGTCCCAGGTTCGATCCCGGCTCTGGGTTACTGTCCATGTAGAGTTTGCACATTCTCCACGTGTTTCCATGGATTTCACCCCCCACACTCCAAAGATGTGCAGGGTAGGTGGATTGGCCACGCTAAATTGCCCCTTAATTGGAAAAAAATTGAATTGGGCACTCTAAATTTATTTTAAAAAAGATTTGCAGCAAGGCTGGAACTTTCGACGCATAATTTGCAGTGAAATAGAAGGCCAGTCAGCCCATCATGCACTTTCTGACTCTTTGAAAGAGCTACCCAAATAACCCCATGTACTTGCCACACTCCCGCCACTACCGCCTCCCCCAAACTCCCGCTGACCCTTTCCCCATATAGTCTCCTGTACATTTTCTCTTTTCAAATATTTATTTAAAATGTTTTCCAACATTCCAGTACATCTTCAGACAGAGCGTTCAAGGTCAAGACACTAGTTAGACCTCAGCTGGAGTATTGTGAACAATTCTGGGCTCCACACTTGAGGAAGGATGGGAATGTATCGAAGAGAGTGAAGACGTTTTCAAGTATAGATGAGGATGGATTGGAGAGATTGGGTCTGTTCTCCTTGGAGAAAAGAAGGCTCAGAAGAGACTTAATAGAGATGTTCAAAATCACGAGGGGACTGGACTGAGTAGATAGGGAGAAACTGTCCCGCTCTTAAAGAGGATGAAGAAGGAGAGGGTACCGATTTAAAGTGATTTGAAAAAAAAGCAAATGTGATGCGAAAAAGCTTTTTCACACAGGAAGTTGGTAGGGGTCTGGAATGCACTGCCTGCAAGTGTGGTGGAGGCAGGTTTTATCGAGGCATTTGAGAGGGCAGTCAATGATTACTAGTAACAAATAATGTGCAGAGGTTCGGTGGTAAAAGGCAGGAGAATGGCACGAAGTCATGATGCCGGTTTGGAGAGCCAGTGCAGACACGATGGGCCGAATGGACTCAAAGAACAAAGAAAAGTGCAGCACAGGAACAGGCCCTTCGGCCCTCCAAGCCCGTGCCGACCATGCTGCCCGACTAAACTACAATCTTCTACACTTCCTGGGGCCGTATCCCTCTATTTCCATCCTATTCATGTATTTGTCAAGATGTCACTATCGTCCCTGCTTCCACCACCTCCTCCGGCAGCGAGTTCCAGGCACCCACTACCCTCTGTGTAAAAAGACTTGCCTCGTACATCTACTCTAAACCTTGCCCCTCTCACCTTAAACCTATGCCCCCTAGTAATTGACCCCTTTACCCTGGGGAAAAGCCTCTGACTACTACTTCTGTACCGTCGCAGTTCTGTGATGAGAAGAATCTGTTGTGTAGTAGCTTCCTCATCTGACATCTAGCTTTACTTTTGGCAATTATAATGTGGCAATTATTTATTGTATTGGAAAATAAATGCAGTAGCAAGGCAGTACGGGCACTTACGTTGTGTTGACACCATTGTTGTTACATCAAGGTTACTGGTGTTTAATCTCATCCCCACCATTAGCTCACCATCATTGATGTCACATCAGCACCATCATGAACCATTCCATTCCATTCATTCCAGTAACATTCCGTCCACATTGGTTACATTGGTATCTCAATCCTGAAAATATGACTGAGAAAACAATAGCATCACACAGCAATAGTATCAATACCACAGCGTTCATCACAGTAGCTTTGAGCCACCAACAGCAACATTGTAATTGGCTTGCTAACTGTTGCATTTGTGCCAGTCATATCACCTCAATTACAGCGATTGTGCAGCTCTGCCAATAATGTTTATTCAGGGATGGATACCTGGTGTTCCAAGGTTTAAATTAAAAGGAGAGATTGTACAAAGTTCTTCTTCTTAGGCAGTCCCTCGGAGTCGAGGATGACTTGGCTTCCTCACGGAAAGTGAGCTCTCAGGTGACTGAGGAGTCCAATGTGCTGTTAATCTCAAATGTTAGTGTATGATGGAGGAAAAATCAGCAGCTTATCTTTTATCTTTCAGCAACTTTATTCTACATCCAGCTCAGTGGAGATCAAACTCCGTGTGGTTTCCCCACAGCGGCTGTTTGGGCTGCGTCTGTTTATACTCTTTAGGAGGTTGAGCCAATAACCATTATTTGCCTTCAGTAAGGCAATTAGCTTAACAATGTAATTGTCCCAGCATGCACTTGCTGATATGTTGACATTGGTGACCTGCACTCTCTGACACAGGCGGGGCAGACGGAGATTTGAGGAGCGGCTAATAATGATAATAATCGCTTATTGTCACAAGTAGGCTTCAGTGAAGTTACTGTGAAAAGCCCCGAGTCGCCACATTCCGGCGCTTGTTCGGAGAGGCTGGTATGGGAATTGAACCCTCGTTGCTGGCCTTGTTCTGCATTACAAGCCAGCTGTTTAGCGCACTGTGATAGATGGCTGTGCTGACCTGGGTTGGCACGCACTCCTTTCGTTGTCGATGTTTGGCTTCAGCTTGCTCTCTCAGCATTGAACCTCGAGGGGCGGGATTTTCTGGTTGTTTCCACTGGTAGGATTGTCTGGTCCCACCGTTGGCCAATGGGGAAGGGAGGAAAAAGGAGGAATTCCCACCCTAGGTGTTCTCCTCCTTCCCGAATGCTTTTCCTTCGCTCCAGGCGGTCTTGGGCCAGATGTAGATGAGGATGTTGCAATTTTTCAAGGAGGCTTTGAGGGTGTCCTTGAAGCGTTTTCGCTGCCCTCCCGAGCTTCGCTTGTCGTGTCGAAGCTCCGAATAGAGCACATGATTTGGGAGTCTCGTGCCAGGCATGCGGAGCTGATCCAGTGTGGTTAGTGCTTTGATGCTGGCGATATTGGCCTGAGCAAGAACACTGATGCTGGTGCGCCTATCCTGCCAATGAATTTGCAGGAGATTGCGGAGGCAGCTCTGGTGGTACTTTGCCAGGGCTTTGAGGTGCCTGCTGTACATAGTCCACAACTCTGAGCCATATATGGGTGGGGGTATCACTACTGCTCTGTAGACCATGAGCTTGGGGCTGGGACTGAGGTTCTGGTCTTCAAACACTTTCTTCCTCAGGCGGCCGAATGCTGTGCTGGTATACTGAAGGCGATGCTGAACCTCATCATCAATGTCTGCCCTTGTTGTCAGTCGGCTCCCAGTGTTTAGAAAGTAGTCCACATTGTCCAAGGCCTCGTCGTGTATTTTGATCAAGTGCAGTGCTATGTGATGGTGGCATCTTGGTAGAGGACCTTTGACATGGATATTTAGTGTAAGGCTCAGGCTCTCACACACCTAGGTAAAGGTGCTGGCGATGGCTTGGAGTTTGACCTCTCGAATATGCGTAGATGCAAGTATCAATGACTGAGGATGGGCCTGCAGGCAGTAGAAATTGGTGCTATATTTGTATTACATCAAAATTCTCAAGCTAGCAAGAGGAAACTGAGAGGTTAGATAGAGAAAGACTACTTCAGTTGTTTGGAGACTCGAGGGTGCGGCAAAGTCGTATATGTGGAATCAGATCCCAGATCAGCCAATAAATGATGGAACTGGCTTAAGAGGTTAGGTGACCTCTTTCCGTTCCTTTTTGATTTAATACCTGTGATTATGTATTGATAGCAGCAATAACAGGGATGTTCCAGTGTTGCGAGTGATGTTATGCCCATGTTATGATGCTGTGTTGCAGGCTACATCTAAACTAGTCGCATTCATTCATAATTTGCGATGGTACTTTGATACGCTATGGGCAGGATTTTCCAGTAACCCCCCCCACGGTGCTTTTTCCGGTGGTGGAGGCATCTCACCGTTGGCTGCCAGCAGGATTTTCCAGTCCCACTGATATCTATGCTGTTTTGCTCATCTCATCTCTCCACCAAGGAACTCACCACAGGAGCACCACCTCCCGATCCTGCCAGAGGGAAGGCTCAGAAAATCCCCCTCACCCCCGCAATCAGGTCTTTATTTCAAGAGGGATACAATTGAAAAGTGGAGATGTTATGTTCAACCTGTGTAGAACTTGGTTAGACCACACCAGGAAGCACCGTGTGTAGACCCAGTAACCAAATCGTTAAAAAGCACACACACAGGCACTCGAAGAGGATGTTCAAAAATAAGCCATGCAAGCACAATAGCAAAACTGCGCCATTATACCTAGGATCAGATAGCTGCTCTCTTTTCTCGCGGTTGGGGGGCGGTGACCTAATGGACATCGTTAAAAAGTAAGAAAGGCTTTGATAGAGCGGATACAGGGAGAATGTTGCCAGTTGTGGTGGAGGAGAGTGGGAGGTGGGGGGAGTGCGCAAATCTAGAGGCCCCCAATATAGGATAGTCACGAAGAAAACCGACTGGGCATTCAGAAGAAACGTCATTACCCAGAGAGTACTGAGAATGTGGAACTCGGGACCACAAGGAAATGGTTAGGGTGAATCGTACAGATGCATTTCATCGGAAGCTAGATGAGCACATGAGGGAGAAGGAAATGAGAGCACTGTGCTGGCCGATTTAAATGTGAAAAGATGGGAGGATGGAGTTGAGCAGAAATTTTGACACAATTGCTTGGTCTGATGGTGTTGTGTCTGTGCTGCAGGTTCTATGTAATCAATGTAATTTTTCAATTCAAGTCTGAATTCAGTGCACCTGGTTTGCACACAATATTCTGTGTCTTTAAACTGGTGCCCAGCTGATTTTGGTCCTCAGAGGTAGATGTGGTGGCATATTGGTATTGTCACTGAACTAGTAATCCAGAGGCCCAGGTTAGTGCTCTGGGGACTTGGGATCGAATCCCACCACGGCAGATGGCGAAATTTGAGTCCAATAGAAATCTGGAGTTAAAGGTCTCTTGATGACCATGAAACCATCTGGTTCACTAATGTTTCTCTGGGAGAAGAAATCTGCCATCCTTACCCGGTCTGGCCGACATGTGACTCCAGACCCACAGCAATCTGGTTTGCTCTTAGCTACCCTCTGAAATGCTCCAGCAAAGAGAAATTCGTGATGGCCCAGATGGTGATGCTTCACTGGTACAGGTGCGACTTCAATGCCCGTACCCGATGCTGCTGCTGGATGGGAGCCTGGTACTTTCATGCTCTTCCCTCTCACCCTGGCACTCATTGGGAGACAGTAGCTCCTGTTCAAACTGGGTCTGGATTTTAAAATTCTCAGCCTACTTTTCAAATTCCTCCGTGGCCTCGCACTATCTCTGGAATCTCCTTCTTCAATCACCCCACCATTGCTGGTGGAGCCTTCAGACGTTCAAGCTCCCGACACCTCCCCTAAACCTGTCAGCCACCCTTCTCTCCTTTGAGATAAATCAAAAAACCTACCGCTATTGACCCTCACCAGGTAAGTTCACAGCTCCATCCAGCATGGTTTTTCCTTCCACATCAAGCCAAGGTCATCCGTAACTCTGCTCCCCGTGTCTTAACTTGCACCAGCTCCTGTTCGGCCTTGTGCTTACTGATCTACATGGGCTCCCGTCGATTGGGAGTCAACCACATTGCATGTCAGACTGGAGTCACATATAGGCCAGACCAGATAAGGATGGCAGATATCACTCCCGAAAGACCATTTCGACCAATCAGCAATGGCTTCCCCGCCATCATTACACTTTTATTGAATTTAAATTCCATGGCGGGATTGGAACCTGCGTCGCTAGAGCATTCCCCTTTGGTCTCCGGATTACCACTCCCTCACCGCATCTGCCTGAACGCACCAATTACTGCTCCTTGTTTTCAAGTCTCTCATGGCCTTGCCCCTCCCTATCTCTAGAATCTGCTCCAACTTCAACAACCCACTGTGCACTCTGACCTTTGGTGCAATGGCAATTTTAAACGCTCCACCAATGCTGGCTGTACCTTCAGTTGCCTGGCCCCCAAATTCTGGAATTCCACGCACAACCCCTCCTCTCTCCCAAATTCTCTTTGCCCCTCTAGCTCATTCTTCTCCTTTCAAGGTGGCCGTCGAAACCTATCTCTATCACCAATCGTTTGCCCATCTCCCTATTTGGGCTCAGTTTCACACCTTGTTTCATAATACTCCTGTGTGGCACTTTGGGAGGTTTCAAAGTGTTATATAAATGTGAGTTTCGTTTGGTATTGGTAACTAATTGCTAAATTGTTTGAGACATCCATGCTTGTGTCATTGCAGGTTGGATCACTTGAAGCAAGAAATAGGGGAGAACACAGATTGCTGCTCGCTAAATGACTGGGACCGCTTTCGACAGTACGTTTTTGCACCAGCCTTTCACTTGCTCTTTTGTTTATTATGGGATGCATTATCATTGACCCACATGTGTCCAGAGCCTCCGAACCAGTCAGAATCATTCCAGTTCCTAAACTCTGAAAGGAAAGCTCGTGATGACATGACATCAGTGAACACAAACCTGTCATGAAAGAGAGACTTGCATTTACACAGCGGAATTTCGCCCCAGCCTTTTGTCCCAAAGTGCTTCCGAGCCAACAAAGAATCATAGAATTTACAGTGCAGAAAGAGGCCATTCGGCCCATCGAGTCCGCATCGGCTCTTGGAAAGAGCACCCTACCCAAGCCCACACCTCCACCTTATCCCCATAACCCAGTAACCCACCCAACAGGAAGGGCAATTTTGGACACTAAGGGCAATTTATCATGGCCTATCCACCAAACCTGCACATCTTTGGACTGTGGGAGGAAACCAGAGCACCGGGAGGAAACCCACGCAGACACGGGGAGGATGTGCAGACTCCGCACAGACAGTGACCCAAGCCGGGAATCGAACCCGGGACCCTGGAGCTGTGAAACAATTGTGCGAACCGCTATGCTACCGTGCTACCCCGCAGGCCCACAGCCGTGGCTCATTAGGCAGCTCTCTCACCGCCAAATAATAAGATTGTGGTCTCAAAGGACCTGGGAGTAATTAGATAGGTCGACACTCCCAGTGTGGCACTAAAGGAATGCTGCACTGCCGGGACGTGCCGTTTGTTATTTTCAGATGAGATGTTAACCTGGGGGCCAGTCTGCCGTTTCCGATGGATGTAGGAGAATTTAGAAAAAGCAGCTTGTTAGGTGGAAGCTTGCAGAGCTCGGAGGTGCAGAGGGATCTGGGCGTCCTAACGCATGAATCACAAAAGGCTGGTATGCCAGGTTCAGCAAGTAATTAGGAAAGCGAGTAGAATGTTATTGTTTATCGTGAGGGGAATTGATTACAAGGTATGGAGGTTATGCTTCAGTTGTACAGGGCATTGGTGAGACCGCGTCTGGAGTATTGCGGACAGTATTGGTCTCCTTTTTAAGGAAAGATGTGACTGCGTTAGAAGCAGTTCAGAGAAGGTTTTCAAGACTAACACTAGGAATGTGGGTTGTCCTATGAGGAAAGGGTGGAGAGGTTACATTTGTATCCACTGGAGTTCATCAGAGAAAGAGGCGACTTGATCAAAAAATGTAAGAATATTGACAGGGTGGGTGTGGGGAGGGTGTGTTCTCTTTTGGGAGAATCGAGAACTAAGGGCAGCACGGTGGCGCTGTGTTTAGCACTGCTGTCTCACGGCACCGAGGGCCCGGGTTCGATCCCTGCCCCGGGTCACTGTCCGTGTGGAGTTTGCACATTCTCCCCCTGTCTGCGTGGGTCTCACCCCCACAACCCAAAAAGGTGTGCAGGGTAGGTGGATTGGTCACGCTAAATTGCCCCTTCATTGGAAAAAAATAATTGGCTACTCTTAAATTTATTTTAAAAAAGATTCCAGAACTAGGGGTTACTGTTTAAAAATAAGGGGTTGCTCATTTGAAACGGAGATGAGAATTTATTTTTCTCTCAGAGGGTCAGGAATCTCTGGAACTCTCTTCCTCAAAAGGCAATGGAAGCAGAGTCTTGGAATGTTTTAACGGCTGAGTTAGATAGATCCTTAATTAACAAGTGGGGGTGGGGTGGTGAAAGGTTATCCTTTTGGCTAAGATGAGCATGAAGTCAGGTGTAATGCCTGGATTTGGTATGTCTCGCTTGTGGAGACCATGAAATGGATTCAATGTGAATTGTTTTTTGGAGCAGGCAAGCAGCTGGATTAGGGATTTGCTCCTGTCCACACTCTGAGTTCTGGCTTTGTAACTCTGATAAAGTATTTTTTAAAAGTAGGCAGGAATGTGGGGTTGAATTTCCAATCAGATCAGCCATGATCTTATTGAATGTCGGAATTGGCTCGACGGGCCGAATGGCTTAACTCCTGCTCCTCATCCAGATGTTAAAGATTCCACTGCACTATTACCAACAAGAACAGGAACATTAACACTAGCTTCCTGGTCAGAATATTTTCTCTCCTCTTAATTGTACATCAGGGGTGTTGATTGATGTGCAGATGGAGAGCTTTAATTGGGGCTTCACTTGAGCGGACGTAAAGAGGTTCTCACTGAAACTGGAGCTTGAGCCTGCCTCTTTTGAAGCCTTGAGGAGCCAGTGGACCATGGTTATGTAGGACTGCGCACCCGTTTCAGTTTCTTAAAAAGCGTTTTATTGCACTTCAGCCCCACGCCCCTGATCTATGGACGCCAGGTGCGAAGAGGGGCAGGGAAGGAGGAGGAGCTCTTCGTGACCCTGCTCCGGGGCCTGGCCAAACTTGCCATCAACAGGTAAAGGCTGCAGGAGACCGAGGGGGACGTCGGATCCAACTATTTGCCCCTCTACCGCGGCCACATTCGCCGCCGGGTGTCCCTCGCAAGAGAACGCACAGAGTCCACTGGCACCGTTGAGGCCTTCTGTGCCCGGTGGGCCACCGCAGGGTCTGGGCCTGATCGACCCCCGTAATCACATTTTGGTTTGCTTTTTTAAGTTTCATTTGTGATTTGCTCTTGTTTCAGGCAGTACCCCTTTTAAGGGGCTGCCCCTTTAATCTGTCCCAAAGTCCATTTGACTTGGTTTAATTGGTTTTAACCCAAAATAGGAAACTGGAGTTGGAGGCGTATGCTTGTACCGTTTCACCCTGTAAATAAACGTTTGACTGAATGATGATTGACCCCGGCACTGTCCTTCAGTAGCTGGCTTCCTGGAATGTAATGCCTCAATCCACATCACTAAAACACGTCCCCTTGTCACTTACTTCGTTGCTGTTTGCGGAGCTCGATGTCCATAACTTGGCTGTCACATTTCCTATTTTGCAACAGTACGTACCCATCAAAAGCACGTAACTTAATTCTGGAACTCTCTCCCTTCCAGCACAGTGGGTGCACCTGCACCATGCGGACTGTAGCAATTCAAGAAGATGGCTCACCACCACCACGTCAAGAGGCAATTAGGGATGGGCAATGCCCACATCCCACAAATGTCATATACTTTAAATTGATTATCAAGTGGTTTGCAACGTCTTGTCTGGAGAGGCTCTGCATAAAACAAGTGTTCTTGGGCGAAATTCTCCGGAAACGGCACGATGTCCGCCGACTGGCGCCCAAAACAGCGCAAATCAGACAGGCATCGGGCCGCCCCAAAGGTGCGGAATGCTCCACATCTTTGGGGGCCGAGCCCCAACCTTGAGGGGTTAGATGTGCGCCGGACGAATTTCCGCCCCGCCAGCTGGCAGAAAAGGCCTTTGGTGCCCCGCCAGCTGGCGCGGAAATGACATCTCCGGGCGGCGCATGCGCAAGAGCGACAGCGGCCGCTGACAGCTTCCCACGCATGCGCAGTGGAGGGAGTCTCTTCCGCCTCCGCCATGGTGGAGACCGTGGCGGAGGCGGAAGGGAAGGAGTGCCCCCACGGCACAGGCCCGCCCGCGGATCAGTGGGCCCCGATCGTGGGCCAGGCCACCATGGGGGCACCCCCCGGGGCCAGATCGACCCGCGCCCCCCCACAGGACCCCGGAGCCCGCCCGTGCCGCCTTGTCCCGCCAGTAAGGTAGGTGGTTTCATTTACACCGGCGGGACAGGCATTTTAGCGGCGGGACTTCGGCCCACCCGGGCCGGAGAATCGCGGGGGGGCGGGGGGGGGGGGGGGGGGGGGGGGGGGCCGCCAACGGGCGCGGCACGATTCCTGCCCCCGCCGAATCTCTGGTGCCAGAGACTTCGGCAACCGGCAGGGGCGGGATTCACACCAGCCCCCGGCGATTCTCCGACCCGGCGGGGGGTCGGAGAATCTCGCCCCTTTTCTTTAAACCACTATGCGTTTCATGGAATTTGCAACCACCCATCTAAATTCTCCCTTCCATTCCGGAGTGTAGCGTTTTGTTTGCTTGGGTAAATGTGACTCATCCCTATTAGCGGAGTGCTCGTAACTCCTTTGGAATCGATATTCCACGCATCTTTGAGTAATAGGCCCGCTGTCAGCTGTCTTCTAAATGCCCTGCCTTTGTCTTCCAGCACGGCCTCCTCTGTTTTTTCCACCTGGCTGGAACAGTATTCCGAAGATTTTCATGGGCTTGATCAAGGCTGCCTGAAACGCCTGGCACTTTATATAAAACAGGAATGGAGGGGCTCGGAGCTGGAACGTCGAGTTGACGATCTCCTGTTGCAGAATGAGAAGTTGGCTGGCAGCGATTGTAAAGTCCCAGCAAGCGGTATGTCCTGTTATTTTGCTTTCCTGATTTTCACTGGAATATCCTTTGACACCGCCAAGCCGTTGATCTCACCGCCCAGTAAAATGTGCAGTGGATGCACGGGGGGACCATTCCACACCCAGGTTCCCCTCGAAACAATTCACAGCTCCGATTCACAGGTCTGACTTGGGAATATATCGGACGCTACTTCAAATCCTGGAATCTTTCCCTCAACAGCTCAGTGGGATTTATCCGATGTGGTCTTACTCTCCTAACAACACTGTGGGATTACTCTCCAAACAAAACTGTGGGATTACCCCCTGAACAGTGCTGTGGGATTACACCCTAACAAGACTGGAATTACTCCCCGACAACACTGTGGGATTACTCCCTAACATCACTGTAGGATTACCCCCTAACAGCACTCTGCGATTACCCTCTAACAGTACCCTGGGATTACCGCACTAACAGCACTGTGCGATTACCCCCTAATAGCGCTGTGCGATTACCCTCTAACAGCACTGTGGGATTACCCTCTAACAGCACTGTGGGATTACCCTCTAACAGCACTGTGCGATTACCCTCTAACAGCACTGTGGGATTACCCTCTAACAGCACTGTGGGATTACCCTCTAACAACACTGTGGGATTACCCTCTAACAGCACTGTGGGATTACCCTCTAACAACACTGTGCGATTACCCTCTAACAGCACTGTGGGATTACCCTCTAACAGCACTGTGCGATTACCCTCTGACAACACTGTGGGATTACCCTCTAACAGTACTGTGGAATTACACTCTAACAGTGCTGTGCGATTACCCCCTAATAACGCTGTGCGATTACCATCTAACAGCACTGTGGGATTATCCTCTAACAGCACTGTGGGATTACACCCTAATAACGCTGTGGGATTACCCCCTACTAACGCTGTGGGATTACCCCCTAATAGCGCTGCGCGATTACCCTCTAACAGCACTGTGGGATTACCCCCTAATAACGCTGTGGGATTACCCCCTAATAACGGTGTGGGTTTAGCCCCTAATAACGCTGTGGGATTACCCCCTAATAACGCTGTGGGATTACCCTCTAACAGCACTGTGGGATTACCCCCGAATAGCGCTGTGGAATTATCCTCTAACAGCACTGTGGGATTACCCTCTAACAGCACTGTGGGATTTCCCCCTAATAACGCTGTGGGATTACCCTCTAACAGCACTGTGGGATTACCCCCTAATAATGCTGTGGGATTACCCTCTAACAGCACTGTGGGATTACCCCCTAATAATGCTGTGGGATTACCCCCTAATAACGCTGTGGGATTACCCTCTAACAGCACTGTGGAATTACCCTCTAACAGCACTGTGGGATTACCCCCTAATAGCGCTGTGGGATTATCCTCTAACAGCACTGTGGGATTTCCCCCTAATAATGCTGTGGGATTACCCTCTAACAGCACTGTGGGATTACCCTCTAATAACGCTGTGGGATTACACCCTAATAACACTGTGGGATTACCCCCTAATAATGCTGTGCGATTATCCCCTAATAACGCTGTGGGATTACCCCCTAATAACGCTGTGCGACTATCCCCTAATAACGCTGTGGGATTACCCCCTAATAAAGCTGTGGGATTACCCCCTAATAATGCTGTGGGATTACCCTCTAACAGCACTGTGCGATTACCCTCTAACAGCACTGTGGGATTACCCCCTAATAACGCTGTGGGATTACCCCCTAATAACGCTGTGGGATTACCCCCTAATAATGCTGTGGGATTACCCCCTAATAATGCTGTGGGATTACCCTCTAACAGCACTGTGCGATTACCCCCTAATAACGCTGTGCGATTACCCTCTAACAGCGCTGTGGGATTACTCTCTAACAGCACTGTGGGATTACCCTCTAACAACACTGTGCGATTACCCTCTAACAGCACTGTGGGATTACCCTCTAACAGCACTGTGGGATTACCCTCTAACAGCACTGTGGGATTACCCTCTAACAGCACTGTGGGATTACCCCATAATAACGCTGTGCGATTACCCCCTAATAACGCTGTGTGATTACCCTCTAACAGCACTGTGGGATTACCCTCTAACAGCACTGTGCGATTATCCCCTAATAATGCTGTGGGATTACCCCCGAATGACGCTGTGGGATTACCCTCTAACAACACCGTGGGATTACCCCCTAATAGCGCTGTGGGATTGCCCCCTAATGACGCTGTGGGATTACCCTCTAACAGCACTGTGGGATTACCCTCTAACAGCACTGTGGGATTACCCTCTAACAGCACTGTGGGATTACCCCCTAATAACGCTGTGCGCTTACCCTCTAACAGCGCTGTGGGATTACCCTCTAACAGCACTGTGCGATTACCCCCTAATAACGCTGTGCGATTACCCTCTAACAGCGCTGTGGGATTACCCTCTAACAGCACTGTGGGATTACCCTCTAACAGCACTGTGGGATTACCCCATAATAACGCTGTGCGATTACCCCCTAATAACGCTGTGTGATTACCCTCTAACAGCACTGTGGGATTACCCTCTAACAGCACTGTGCGATTACCCCCTAATAATGCTGTGGGATTACCCCCTAATGACGCTGTGGGATTACCCTCTAACAACACCGTGGGATTACCCCCTAATAGCGCTGTGGGATTACCCCCTAATGACGCTGTGGGATTACCCTCTAACAGCACTGTGGGATTACCCTCTAACAGCACTGTGGGATTACCCCCTAATAGCACTGTGGGATTACCCCCTAATAGCGCTGTGCGATTACCCTCTAACAGCACTGTGGGATTACCCTCTAACAGCACTGTGCGATTACCCTCTAACAGCACTGTGGGATTACCCTCTAACAGCACTGTGGGATTACCCTCTAACAGCACTGTGGGATTACCCTCTAACAACACTGTGGGATTACCCTCTAACAGCACTGTGGGATTACCCTCTAACAGCACTGTGGGATTACCCTCTAACAACACTGTGCGATTACCCTCTAACAGCACTGTGGGATTACCCTCTAACAGCACTGTGGGATTACCCTCTAATAACGCTGTGGAATTACCCTCTAACAGCACTGTGGGATTACCCTCTAACAGCACTGTGGGATTACCCTCTAACAGCACTGTGGGATTACCCTCTAACAGCACTGTGGGATTACCCTCTAACAGCACTGTGGGATTACCCTCTAACAGCACTGTGGGATTACCCTCTAACAGCACTGTGGGATTACCCTCTAACAGCACTGTGGGATTACCCCTCTAACAGCACTGTGGGATTACCCTCTAACAGCACTGTGGGATTACCCTCTAACAGCACTGTGGGATTACCCTCTAACAGCACTGTGGGATTACCCTCTAACAGCACTGTGGGATTACCCTCTAACAGCACTGTGGGATTACCCTCTAACAGCACTGTGGGATTACCCTCTACCAGCACTGTGGGATTACCCTCTAACAGCACTGTGGGATTACCCTCTAACAGCACTGTGGGATTACCCCTCTAACAGCACTGTGGGATTACCCCTCTAACAGCACTGTGGGATTACCCTCTAACAGCTCTGTGGGATTACCCTCAAACAGCACTGTGGGATTACCCTCTAACAGCACTGTGGGATTACCCTCTAACAGCACTGTGGGATTACCCTCTGACAACACTGTGGGATTACCCTCTAACAGCACTGTGTGATTACCCTCTAACAGCACTGTGGGATCACCCTCTAACAGCACTGTGGGATTACCCTCTAACAGCACTGTGGGATTACCCTCTAACAGCACTGTGGGATTTCCCCCTAATAATGCTGTGGGATTACCCTCTAACAGCACTGTGGGATTACCCTCTAATAACGCTGTGGGATTACACCCTAATAACACTGTGGGATTACCCCCTAATAATGCTGTGCGATTATCCCCTAATAACGCTGTGGGATTACCCCCTAATAACGCTGTGCGATTATCCCCTAATAACGCTGTGGGATTACCCCCTAATAAAGCTGTGGGATTACCCCCTAATAATGCTGTGGGATTACCCTCTAACAGCACTGTGCGATTACCCTCTAACAGCACTGTGGGATTACCCCCTAATAACGCTGTGGGATTACCCCCTAATAATGCTGTGGGATTACCCCCTAATAATGCTGTGGGATTACCCTCTAACAGCACTGTGCGATTACCCCCTAATAACGCTGTGCGATTACCCTCTAACAGCGCTGTGGGATTACTCTCTAACAGCACTGTGGGATTACCCTCTAACAACACTGTGCGATTACCCTCTAACAGCACTGTGGGATTACCCTCTAACAGCACTGTGGGATTACCCTCTAACAGCACTGTGGGATTACCCTCTAACAGCACTGTGGGATTACCCCATAATAACGCTGTGCGATTACCCCCTAATAACGCTGTGTGATTACCCTCTAACAGCACTGTGGGATTACCCTCTAACAGCACTGTGCGATTACCCCCTAATAATGCTGTGGGATTACCCCCGAATGACGCTGTGGGATTACCTCTAACAACACCGTGGGATTACCCCCTAATAGCGCTGTGGGATTGCCCCCTAATGACGCTGTGGGATTACCCTCTAACAGCACTGTGGGATTACCCTCTAACAGCACTGTGGGATTACCCTCTAACAGCACTGTGGGATTACCCCCTAATAACGCTGTGCGCTTACCCTCTAACAGCGCTGTGGGATTACCCTCTAACAGCACTGTGCGATTACCCCCTAATAACGCTGTGCGATTACCCTCTAACAGCGCTGTGGGATTACCCTCTAACAGCACTGTGGGATTACCCTCTAACAGCACTGTGGGATTACCCCATAATAACGCTGTGCGATTACCCCCTAATAACGCTGTGTGATTACCCTCTAACAGCACTGTGGGATTACCCTCTAACAGCACTGTGCGATTACCCCCTAATAATGCTGTGGGATTACCCCCTAATGACGCTGTGGGATTACCCTCTAACAACACCGTGGGATTACCCCCTAATAGCGCTGTGGGATTACCCCCTAATGACGCTGTGGGATTACCCTCTAACAGCACTGTGGGATTACCCTCTAACAGCACTGTGGGATTACCCCCTAATAGCACTGTGGGATTACCCCCTAATAGCGCTGTGCGATTACCCTCTAACAGCACTGTGGGATTACCCTCTAACAGCACTGTGCGATTACCCTCTAACAGCACTGTGGGATTACCCTCTAACAGCACTGTGGGATTACCCTCTAACAGCACTGTGGGATTACCCTCTAACAGCACTGTGGGATTACCCTCTAACAACACTGTGGGATTACCCTCTAACAGCACTGTGCGATTACCCTCTAACAGCACTGTGCGATTACCCTCTAACAGCACTGTGCGATTACCCTCTAACAGCACTGTGGGATTACCCCCTAATAACGCTGTGGGATTACCCCCTAACAGCACTGTGGAATTACCCCCTAATAGCGCTGTGGGATTACCCTCTAACAGCACTGTGGGATTACCCTCTAACAGCACTGTGTGATTACCCTCTAACAGCACTGTGGGATTACCCCCTAATAACGCTGTGGGATTACCCCCTAATAACCCTGTGGGATTACCCTCTAACAGCACTGTGGAATTACCCTCTAACAGCACTGTGGGATTACCCAATAATAACACTGTGCGATTACCCTCTAATAACGCTGTGGGATTACCCTCTAATAACGCTGTGGAATTACCCTCTAACAGCACTGTGGGATTACCCTCTAACAGCACTGTGGGATTACCCCCTAATAGCGCTGTGGAATTACCCTCTAACAGCACTGTGGAATTACCCTCTAACAGCACTGTGGGATTACCCCCTAATAACGCTGTGGGATTACCCCCTAATAACGCTGTGGGATTACCCTCTAACAGCACTGTGGGATTACCCTCTAACAGCACTGTGGGATTACACTCTAACAGCACTGTGGGATTACCCTCTAACAGCACTGTGGGATTACACTCTAACAGCACTGTGGGATTACCCTCTAACAGCACTGTGGGATTACCCTCTAACAGCACTGTGGGATTACCCTCTAACAGCACTGTGCGATTACCCTCTAACAGCACTGTGGGATTACCCTCTAACAGCACTGTGGGATTACCCTCTAACAGCACTGTGGGATTACCCTCGAACAGCACTGTGGGATTACCCTCTAACAGCACTGTGGGATTACCCTCTAACAGCACTGTGGGATTACCCTCGAACAGCACTGTGGGATTACCCTCTAACAGCACTGTGGGATTACCCTCTAACAGCACTGTGGGATTATCCTCTAACGGCACTGTGGGATTACCCTCTAATAACGCTGTGGGATTACCCTCTAATAACGCTGTGGAATTACCCTCTAACAGCACTGTGGGATTACCCTCTAACAGCACTGTGGGATTACCCTCTAACAGCACTGTGGGATTACCCTCTAACAGCACTGTGTGATTACCCTCTAACAACACTGTGTGATTACCCTCTAACAGCACTGTGGGATTACCCTCTAACAGCACTGTGGGATTACCCTCTAACAGCACTGTGGGATTACCCTCTAACAACACTGTGGGATTACCCTCTAACAGCACTGTGGGATTACCCTCTAACAACACTGTGGGATTACCCTCTAACAGCACTGTGGGATTACCCTCTAACAGCACTGTGGGATTACCCTCTAACAGCACTGTGGGATTACCCCCTAATAACGCTGTGGGATTACCCTCTAACAGCACTGTGGGATTACCCTCTAACAGCACTGTGTGATTACCCTCTAACAGCACTGTGGGATTACCCTCTAACAGCACTGTGGGATTACCCTCTAATAACGCTGTGGAATTACCCTCTAACAGCACTGTGGGATTACCCTCTAACAGCACTGTGGGATTACCCCCTAATAACGCTGTGGGATTACCCTCTAACAGCACTGTGGGATTACCCCCTAATAACGCTGTGCGCTTACCCTCTAACAGCACTGTGGGTTTACCCTCTAATAACGCTGTGCGCTTACCCTCTAACAGCACTGTGGGATTACCCTCTAACAGCACTGTGGGATTACACCCTATGATTGTAACCTCCTCTGAACCACCTCCAACAAAGTTACATCCTTCCTTAAACAAGGAGACCAACAGTGCACACAGTTTTCGAGATGTGGGACGGGATTCTCCCTCCTGGGGACTAGGACCCCACGCCGGCGGGAGAACCGGTGCCAGCCACTTGTCAACAGACCCCGAAAGTGCGAAATTCTAGGTGGACGGCGGCGGGTTGGCGGCGTGGCGACGGGACGGCGGGAGTTCGCGCATGCGCAGACCGGCCGGCGTATTTTGCCACAGGGAGGTCCCGGCGTGGGGTCGGAGAATCCCGCCCGTGGTCTCAACAATGCCCTACATAACTGAAGTTTAACATTCTTACTTTTATCTTCAATTCCCCTCGTAATAAACGATAGCATTCCATTAGCCTTCTTAATTACTTGCTGAACCTGCAGATTAACCTTTGTGATTCATGAGTACATATTATGGGTAATTCCACAATGCTATTGGCGGTGCCGTGCGTGGTTGCCCCCCCCACCCACCTTCTCATGGTGGCCGATGCCCTCCCCCCAGCTGAGGGTCCGTGTGTCTCCCCCCCACGCCGCCGAGCACTGGGGTGGCAAGCCTAGCACCCCCGGGCCCTTTGCCTGTGAGCAAAGATGGCTACTCATCTCCTCGGCTCACCGCAGAACTCCTTACTTCAGGTTTACGTTTTTCAAAAGGAGTACTAATCGGCGCCAGCGGGACCACTTGCTGGGGAGGCCGCTGGATATGGGGTTGTTCCTGTTAATTGTATGGAAATAGGACTAAGTGCTGAGTATTGGTTTCTCACCACGCTGCGATGGGATCCCAATTTCACCTATGGGAACAGGCCCGTTGCATCACAAACTGTTTAGAGTCTGGAGCCGTTCTCATTTTCAGCATCTCCCACTATTCACCGGCCTCATTTCTCTCGAGTAGGAGCACAACAAGGCCGGAGAATCGTGCCCCAAGCGTGGGCTGAACTGGTGAGAAACTCCCCAGGGTCCAAAAAAGTGAAAGTGTCATTGGGTAGCAGGGAACATGCCGGCAAAGTCAGCGGGAACCTCCCTGAAAAACCCGGCACAAATGAACTAGACTTGACGCCAAGTGGGGGAGAAGGACACCTGCTCCCAGTGGCTGTCAAGGTCACCACAATCCTCAACCTATACTCCTCGGGATCATTCCAGGGCTCAAGTTGGCATTTGTGCGGCATTTCACAGGCCACAGCGACAGGTGCACCTGACCGGTCACGGATGCCCTGTTTGCCCGGGTGGAAAACTATATCAACTTTGACATGGACCAAGCCCAACAGGATGTCTGGGCAGCAGGATTCTCTGTCATCGCCGGGATGCCCCAGTTCCAGGGGCTGATGGAACTTCGCATGTCGCCTTGCGCCCACCCGGCCATCTAGGAGTGCCTAGGAAGGGGTTCCACTCCCTGAACATTCAGCTAGTGTGTGACCACCACATACAGATCATGCACGTGTGTACACTCTTCCAAAGGAGTATGCCCGACAGCTACATCCTGGGCAGTCCGACATCCCTGGCCTCTTTGAGGAGCACCCCAGACGGGTGGCCGGCTCCTGGGGGATAAGGGGTACCCACTGAGGAGCTGACTAATGATGCCGGTACGCAGGCCACAGACCAAAGCGGAGACCTGATACAACGCGGCCCATGTGACCACCCGGGCTGTCAGTGAGCGGTGCATTGGAGTGCTCAAAATACGGTTCTGATGCCTCGACCGCTCCCGTGGTGCCCAGTAGTACATCACCCAGAGAGTCACCCGGTTAGTGGTGGTCTGCTGTGTCTTCCACAACCTGGCAGAGCAGTAGGGCAATATGCTGGATATTGGGGATGAGGAACATGTGCCCACCTCCAAGGAGGAGGAGGAGGACAAGGATGATGAGGAGGTGCCGGACCAGCAAAGATTGGAGGATGATCCTGGGAGCAACCGGAGGACCAGCTGCAGGACAGGCGGCAGCGGCGAGGGTCCGGAAAGCCCAGAGGGTCATGGAGGCCCTCACACTTGCCTGATTCACATAGGATATGGCCTGGTCTGTCATCGATACCTTACCCACACCCCACACCCATTTCCCAGCCTCCCGGGGTCTGTGTCACTTCACTCCAGAGGGCTGGGACTTCTCGGCACCATCAGCAGGTCACTGTCGAGGGCAGGGTGGGGGGGTTGATAACCTACAGAGAGCTGAGCGCCGGTGCTCCTCAATCTATGCCAGTCTGACCCCTGCCTGTCTGCTGAGTGCTCGCTCACACCCATCACCTGCAAGTAGTGTGCCCGGGGAGGGGGAGATGTCTGGAGAGATGGGCCAATGGTTCAGAGATCAGGCCGCAATGTGAAAGAAAGTGACAGAGGCATTTGGTGCCGGAGGGCCCGACACACTTGTCGGCAGCACATGCACAGCCGTGCACCCTGTCCCGTGTGCTGACTTAAAGACACTGCCTCATCAGAGGGGTGGAACTCTGGGGAGCTGGTGACCACCATCCCCACTCCATGGGACAGGTCTGGGTTAGTGCACAGCACCTTCTCCTCCTGCTCGGTGCCCATAGGACCCTGGGGTTCACATTGGGATGGAGGGGCGGCTGGTTCAAGCCCCGGCTGCCCCTTCATCATGTGGCTCTGCCAGCCCTAGAGGCTCCCCAATGTCTGCACCATTGGGTCAAAGCCCTCTGCGATGCTCCTCAGTGGCTGGGATATGCTTTGCAGCGGCTCGGCAATGCCCAACTGCGACTGGGCCAAGCTCCGAAATGCCTCGGCCATTCCCATCTGAGAGCGGGACACGTCCCGCAGCACTTCATCAAGGTCAGCCTGGTACTGAGTCACATTCCCCAGCGAGTCGGACATTCTGACAGGACCCTCAGCCATGGCTGTCTTCGGCTGTGCCACGCCTTAAGACCTTCGCTAATGGTGCCGACATCATGCACTGCGGTCGCCCCTTGGCAGTGTTGGCCTCGGTGCCACGCATTGCCGGCAACATCTTCTGCGCCCGTAGCCCCTGGGACTCCTCCAATCAGCTATGGGCCTGCTGGAGTGTCACTGACATCTCCCCCTGAATGTCCCAAGCACCCTCTATTGTCTCCATCAGCTCCGGGTAACCTGCTTCCATAGGCTCAGCATCAGGCTGGGTCCTGGGATCCAGCCGACCTCCGACTGCAGTCTCGCCTGGGGATTCCTGCCTCCACCTGATGTACATCAGCAACTGTGTGGTGCTCATACGATTGTGCCCCAGAAGCCTGTCCACTAATGTTTCCCACCGAAGTGCGTGTATCTGCATTGGCGGACGATGGGGACAACAGCTGTGATGCGTCGATCGTGGCTCCCTCTGAGCTCTCCACGAGGTGGCCTCGTGAGAGGCTGGAGAGGGCACCACCCTGGATGGGCCGACACCATCGGCTGGAGGACCTGTGGGTGAATACCAACTCGTGTGACAGGTCCTCTGGGTGGGGCCCAGTGGACCCTCACCTCTGCAGCGTGCGCCAACCTTTGCATTGGTAACCGCTCTATCCTTGGCCACCCCAGTCACCTCCAGGGCCCGATCCTTAAAGGTGGTGAGGATTTGTTCTGTCCGGGCTCTCCAGTCTGGGCCCTCCTGGCGATTGTGGGAGTGCTTCGCCTGTGGAGACACAAGAGAGGGCATCATCAGCCACACTTGGGGTTTACAGTGGTGGGAGGGTGGTGTGAAGGGAGGGCTGGGGGGATTTCTGGAGAATCTTTTTCAGCACTGAGGAGCTGAACTCAGAGATAGGGCCGCCATTTTGAATAGGTTCCGACCTTTAAGTGAGCTTGTGGTTGCTCCTCACACCCACCCATGGGAAATGTAACCCCCCACACACATTGGCACTACCCCGCACCCCCTAAGTGAGGACGCCCCGCTATGGGATCTCTGGGGGCCCCCCTCTTCAGAACCCCCAAGACCCCCCACCCGTCAACCCCCCCCCCCCCCCCCCAAAAAACCTCCTGGAGGCCCCTACTTTCCTGCTCTGCACACCCCCACCCTTTAACCCTCCCACACTCCTCTCATGGCATGGCCCCCCTCGGACACTGACCCTTGGCAGTGGCATCCTGGTACCCGAGCAGTGCTCTTGCCAGCATGGCAGTGCCAAGGTGCCCAAGTTCCAGGGGAAGGACCAGAGAGCCATCCTGCATTTGCCCTCACCACCCAGGGGTCTCTGATAGCCCGGGAAACCCCACTGGGTGCCCTTCACACAGGGGCTGGTTTTGCACAGGGCTAAATCGCTGGCTTTGAAAGCAGACCAAGGAGGGCCAGCAGCACGGTTCAATTCCCGTACCAGCCTCCCCGAACAGGCGCCGGAATGTGGCGACTAGGGGCTTTTCACAGTAACTTCATTTGAAGCTATTTTCATTTCATTTTCATTCATTTCAACCTGGCCCACATTCATGTGGACCAGCACTGATCGGCGTCTGGCTGCAACCTCCCTGGGGAGGCAGAGAATTGAGGGAGGCTGGTAGATCCTGGGTAGGTAGGCCTTAAGTAGGCTTATGACCTACTTTACCAGGTGCTGTTTGGTCCCTCCCCTTTTGGATGGAATGCCAATTCCGATACCACGCGGGACTTAGGTCAATCCCGGGCGGTGTAGAGGCTGCCGGGAAGTCCGCGAGAGGCTTCACTCGGGATTTTCCTGCCGCGTTATGCTCTCGCTCAAGTGTAAGTCGGCTGGACAATCGCAACCATAGAATCTCGACATCACAGAAGGAGACCATTCGGCACACTGAATCTGCACCGATCCTCTGAAAGAGCATCCTCCCTAGGCCCAATCCCCCACCCTATCGCATTACCTCGCAGCCCTATCTAACCTTTGTACACTGAGGGGCAATTTAGCATGGCCAATTCACCTAACCTCCACACCATTGGACTGTGGGAGGATGAACGAGCACCCGAGGAAAACCTAAACAGACAACAGTCCCCGGAAAGGGAGGGTGTTTTCAAGAAATTAATTGCTGAGTTCCGCTAGGCTGCACCCTCCAAAAGGAAAGAAAACGCCGTGAGAATTTTAAAGGGGACTTCATAGCTGCCGGAAAACAGTCCCGACTACATGCCATCCGTTGCTGCCTCAGAGCTTGTGACCACACTAAGGGAGCAGGCGGGATGAGGAGAATTCTTTTTCTTTTTTTCCACACAGCGGGTTGTTGTGAACTGGAACGCTCTCCCGAAAGGGCGGTGGAAGGAGATTCAGCATAAAGGAAGACAGATAAAACTGTGAGGGAGGGGAAGAAAATGCAGGTCAACAAGGAGAAGACTGGGAGCAGGACTATCTCGGGTACAATGGGATGAATAGCCACCTCCTGTTCTGTATCAGACCTGCGACGGGGACCCTGAAACTCTGCAAGGTCCCTGTGAGGGACTGGAGCAACCCCAGAGGAAATTAGCTCGCTGTTATCGTGTCTCTTGAGGCCCCGCCAGTCCCCTGCTGAAAGTCCGGCTGGGAGAACCCATGGACATCCAGCGTCCCGATCTCCACTAACTCGAGGCTGAAAGTGTCCAGCCATCAATCCATGGCCTCCTTTCGAGCAAGACTCAGTGAAAAGTTTTGAGCAAAACCACAATTTGCCTTCAGCCTTCCTACGACGCTTGGCCTGTTGCTGCGGTGAATCTTGTAGGTGGTACACCCAGCTCCCATTTGTTTGTTAATTCTCCAAGAAGCGGCGCGAGATACTTAGCAGGTTTAATGGCCCTTCTTCTGAAGAGCATGGCAGCCTGGACACGCACGCACACACCCATGCGCAACACCAATTTATATTGCACCTTTAACCTACAGGATGCACTGCAGCAATTCACCGAGACGTCTTATACAGTACCTTCCAAATCTATGACTGCTACTACCCAGAAGGACAAGGGCAGCTGACACATGGGAACATCTCTATCTGGAGGTTCCCTTGCAAGCTACTCTTTGTTCTGACCTGGAAACATATCAGCTGTTTTTTCACTGTCACTGGGGCAAAATTCTGGAAATCCCTCCCCAACAGCACAGTGGGTGCATCTACACCACAGGAACTGCAGTGGTTGAAGAAGGCTGCCCCCGCCACCTTCTCAAGGGCAATTAGGGATGTGCAATAAATGCTGTGGCCTTTGCATCCTGTGAAAGGAGAATAATTTAAAGGAAATGAATGTTCTGACCCACAAGTCACAGAAGGCAAGTGGCAAAAACAAAGTGGCCAAGTGGTGTGTTTCAAGGACTGTCTTAAAGGGGCAGAGAGTTGAGGAGTTTTAGGGAGGGGATTACCGAGCTATGGACCCAGGCAGCTAAAAGCATGGCCATCAGCGAAGCGAGACAGGGGCCAGGGACTGGAGGAGAGCAGGATTGTAGGGCAGGGTGCTACAGAGGTGGGCAGTGGGTGATTTAAAAACAAGGATGTGAATTTTTGAAATGGAGGCATAGCCAGATCAGGAGCCAGAGTCGGTTATTGACCCAAACCTCTACACTGTGGGAGGAGCTGACTGCAAAGCATTGGCCTCAGGATATTCAGTGTCCACACTCTCTCCAGCCTACAGCTAATTGGGTGGGCACTGGCTTTGTTGAAACAGTGTGGCTCTGGGAGGTATTAGTTTCAGTTGTCTCCTCGTTACCATTCTGACACTTCTGCCGACACTTCGCACAGTTTTTTCCCCGTGGCATGTGAGCCATCATCAGAAAATTGAAGGACTGAATGGCCACATCCTATTCGTGTTACAACAGTGCACTTGTGTGTGTGGGACTGTGAGAGTGCGTCTGTGTGTGAGTGAGATTGTGTCGGTATCCATGCATGTGTGTGTGAGTGCATGTGTGCATTCATGTGAGTACGTTCCTTTGCATGCATGTGTGTGCATTTGTGTGAATAAGAGTGAGTACATGAGTGTGTGTATGCATGTGTGCTTGTGTGTGCATCTTTGTGTGAGTGTGTTCAGTGGAGTGTCTGTGCTGTGTGAGTGTGTTCAGTGACGTGTCTGTGATGCGTGAGTGTGTTCAGTGAAGTGTCTGTGATGCGTGAGTGTGTTCAGTGACGTGTCTGTGCTGTGTGAGTGTGTTCAGTGGCGTGTCTGTGCTGTGTGAGTGTGTTCAGTGGAGTGTCTGTGCTGCGTGAGTGTGTTCAGTGGCGTGTCTGTGCTGTGTGGGTGTGTTCAGTGGCGCGTCTGTCCTATGTGGGTGTGTTCAGTAACGTGTCTGTGCTGTGTGAGTGTTCAGTGGCGTGTCTGTGCTGTGTGGGTGTGTTCAGTGGCGTGTCTGTGCTGTGTGAGTGTGTTCAGTGGCATGTCTGTGCTGTGTGGGTGTGTTCAGTGGCGTGTCTGTGCTGTGTGGGTGTGTTCAGTAGCGTGTCTGTGCTGTGTGAGTGTGTTCAGTGACGTGTCTGTGATGCGTGAGTGTGTTCAGTGAAGTGTCTGTGATGCGTGAGTCTGTTCAGTGGCGTGTCTGTACTGCGTGAGTGTGTTCAGTGGCGTGTCTGTGCTGTGTGGGTGTGTTCAGTAGCATGTCTGTGCTGCGTGAGCGTGTTCAGTGACGTGTCTGTGCTGTGTGAGTGTGTTCAGTGGCGTGTCTGCTGCGTGAGTGTGTTCAGTGGCGTGTCTGTGCTGTGTGAGTGTCACCAGTGGAGTGTCTGTGCTGCGTGAGTGTGTTCAGTGACGTGTCTGTGCTGCGTGAGTGTGTTCAGTGGCGTGTCTGTGCTGTGTGAGTGTGTTCAGTGGCATGTCTGTGCTGTGTGAGTGTGTTCAGTGGCGTGTCTGTGCTGTGTGAGTGTGTTCAGTGACGTGTCTGTGCTGTGTGGGTGTGTTCAGTGGCGTGTCTGTGCTGCGTGAGAGTGTTCAGTGGCGTGTCTGTGCTGTGTGAGTGTGTTCAGTGACGTGTCTGTGCTGCGTGAGTGTGTTCAGTGGCGTGTCTGTGCTGTGTGAGTGTGTTCAGTGGCGTGTCTGTGCTGCGTGAGTGTGTTCAGTGACGTGTCTGTGCTGCGTGAGTGTGTTCAGTGGCGTGTGTGTGCTGTGTGAGTGTGTTCAGTGGCATGTCTGTGCTGTGTGTGTGTTCAGTGACGTGTCTGTGCTGTGTGGGTGTGTTCAGTGGCGTGTCTGTGCTGTGTGAGTGTGTTCAGTGGCGTGTCAGTGCTGCGTGAGAGTGTTCAGTGGCGTGTCTGTGCTGTGTGAGTGTGTTCAGTGACATGTCTGTGCTGTGTGGGTGTGTTCAGTGGTGTGTCTGTGCTGTGTAAGTGTGTTCAATGGCGAGTCTGTGCTGCGTGAGAGTGTTCAGTGGCGTGTCTGCTGTGTGAGTGTTCAGTTGCGTGTCTGTGCTGTGTGAGTGTTCAGTTGTGTGTCTGCTGTGTGAGTGTGTTCAGTGGCGTGTCTGCTGTGTGAGAGTGTTCAGTTGCGTGTCTGTGCTGTGTGAGAGTGTTCAGTGGCGTGTCTGTGCTGCGTGAGTGTGTTCAGTGGCGTGTCTGTGCTGCGTGAGTGTGTTCAGTGGCGTGTCTGTGCTGTGTGGGTGTGTTCAGTAGCGTGTCTGTGCTGCGTGAGTGTGTTCAGTGACGTGTCTGTGCTGCGTGAGTGTGTTCAGTGGCGTGTCTGTGCTGCGTGAGTGTGTTCAGTGGCGTCTCTGTGCTGTGTGAGTGTCACCAGTGGAGTGTCTGTGCTGCGTGAGTGTGTTCAGTGACGTGTCTGTGATGCGTGAGTGTGTTCAGTGGCGTGTCTGTGCTGTGTGAGTGTGTTCAGTGGCATGTCTGTGCTGTGTGAGTGTATTCAGTGGCGTGTCTGTGCTGTGTGAGTGTGTTCAGTGACGTGTCTGTGCTGTGTGGGTGTGTTCAGTGGCGTGTCTGTGCTGTGTGAGTGTGTTCAGTGGCGTGTCTGTGCTGTGTGAGTGTGTTCAGTGGCGTGTCTGTGCTGTGTGAGTGTGTTCAGTGACGTGTCTGTGCTGTGTGGGTGTGTTCAGTGGCGTGTCTGTGCTGTGTGAGTGTGTTCAGTGGCGTGTCTGTGCTGCGTGAGAGTGTTCAGTGGCGTGTCTGTGCTGTGTGGGTGTGTTCAGTGGTGTGTCTGTGCTGTGTGGGTGTGTTCAGTGGTGTGTCTGTGCTGTGTAAGTGTGTTCAATGGCGAGTCTGTGCTGCGTGAGAGTGTTCAGTGGCGTGTCTGCTGTGTGAGTGTTCAGTTGCGTGTCTGTGCTGTGTGAGTGTTCAGTTGTGTGTCTGCTGTGTGAGTGTGTTCAGTGGCGTGTCTGCTGTGTGAGAGTGTTCAGTTGTGTGTCTGTGCTGTGTGAGAGTGTTCAGTGGCGTGTCTGTGCTGTGTGGGTGTGTTCAGTGGCGTGTCTGCTGTGTGAGAGTGTTCAGTGGCGTGTCTGTGCTGTGTGGGTGTGTTCAGTAGCGTGTCTGTGCTGTGTGGGTGTGTTCAGTCGCGAGTCTGTGCTGTGTGAGTGTGTTCAGTGGCGTGTCTGCTGTTGAGTGTGTTCAGTGGCGTGTCTGTGCTGTGTGGGTGTGTTCAGTAGCGTGTCTGTGCTGTGTGGGTGTGTTCAGTCGCGAGTCTGTGCTGTGTGAGTGTGTTCAGTGGCGTGTCTGCTGTTGAGTGTGTTCAGTGGCGTGTCTGTGCTGTGTGGGTGTGTTCAGTGGCGTGTCTGTGCTGTGTGGGTGTGTTCAGTAGCGTGTCTGTGCTGTGTGGGTGTGTTCAGTGGCGTGTCTGTGCTGTGTGTGTGTGTTCAGTGGCGTGTCTGGGCTGTGTGAGTGTGTTCAGTGACGTGTCTGTGATGCGTGAGTGTGTTCAGTGAAGTGTCTGTGATGCGTGAGTCTGTTCAGTGGCGTGTCTGTACTGCGTGAGTGTGTTCAGTGGCGTGTCTGTGCTGTGTGAGTGTGTTCAGTGGAGTGTCTGTGCTGCGTGAGTGTGTTCAGTGGCGTGTCTGTGCTGTGTGGGTGTGTTCAGTGGCGTGTCTGTGCTGTGTGAGTGTGTTCAGTGGAGTGTCTGTGATGCGTGAGTCTGTTCAGTGGCGTGTCTGTACTGCGTGAGTGTGTTCAGTGGCGTGTCTGTGCTGTGTGAGTGTGTTCAGTGGAGTGTCTGTGCTGCGTGAGTGTGTCCAGTAACGTGTCTGTGCTGTGTGAGTGTTCAGTGGCGTGTCTGTGCTGTGTGGGTGTGTTCAGTGGCGTGTCTGTGCTGTGTGAGTGTGTTCAGTGGCATGTCTGTGCTGTGTGGGTGTGTTCAGTGGCGTGTCTGTGCTGTGTGGGTGTGTTCAGTAGCGTGTCTGTGCTGTGTGAGTGTGTTCAGTGACGTGTCTGTGATGCGTGAGTGTGTTCAGTGAAGTGTCTGTGATGCGTGAGTCTGTTCAGTGGCGTGTCTGTACTGCGTGAGTGTGTTCAGTGGCGTGTCTGTGCTGTGTGGGTGTGTTCAGTAGCATGTCTGTGCTGCGTGAGCGTGTTCAGTGACGTGTCTGTGCTGTGTGAGTGTGTTCAGTGGCGTGTCTGCTGCGTGAGTGTGTTCAGTGGCGTGTCTGTGCTGTGTGAGTGTCACCAGTGGAGTGTCTGTGCTGCGTGAGTGTGTTCAGTGACGTGTCTGTGCTGCGTGAGTGTGTTCAGTGGCGTGTCTGTGCTGTGTGAGTGTGTTCAGTGACGTGTCTGTGCTGTGTGGGTGTGTTCAGTGGCGTGTCTGTGCTGCGTGAGAGTGTTCAGTGGCGTGTCTGTGCTGTGTGAGTGTGTTCAGTGACGTGTCTGTGCTGCGTGAGTGTGTTCAGTGGCGTGTCTGTGCTGTGTGAGTGTGTTCAGTGGCGTGTCTGTGCTGCGTGAGTGTGTTCAGTGACGTGTCTGTGCTGCGTGAGTGTGTTCAGTGGCGTGTGTGTGCTGTGTGAGTGTGTTCAGTGGCATGTCTGTGCTGTGTGTGTGTTCAGTGACGTGTCTGTGCTGTGTGGGTGTGTTCAGTGGCGTGTCTGTGCTGTGTGAGTGTGTTCAGTGGCGTGTCTGTGCTGCGTGAGAGTGTTCAGTGGCGTGTCTGTGCTGTGTGAGTGTGTTCAGTGACATGTCTGTGCTGTGTGGGTGTGTTCAGTGGTGTGTCTGTGCTGTGTAAGTGTGTTCAATGGCGAGTCTGTGCTGCGTGAGAGTGTTCAGTGGCGTGTCTGCTGTGTGAGTGTTCAGTTGCGTGTCTGTGCTGTGTGAGTGTTCAGTTGTGTGTCTGCTGTGTGAGTGTGTTCAGTGGCGTGTCTGCTGTGTGAGAGTGTTCAGTTGCGTGTCTGTGCTGTGTGAGAGTGTTCAGTGGCGTGTCTGTGCTGCGTGAGTGTGTTCAGTGGCGTGTCTGTGCTGCGTGAGTGTGTTCAGTGGCGTGTCTGTGCTGTGTGGGTGTGTTCAGTAGCGTGTCTGTGCTGCGTGAGTGTGTTCAGTGACGTGTCTGTGCTGCGTGAGTGTGTTCAGTGGCGTGTCTGTGCTGCGTGAGTGTGTTCAGTGGCGTCTCTGTGCTGTGTGAGTGTCACCAGTGGAGTGTCTGTGCTGCGTGAGTGTGTTCAGTGACGTGTCTGTGATGCGTGAGTGTGTTCAGTGGCGTGTCTGTGCTGTGTGAGTGTGTTCAGTGGCATGTCTGTGCTGTGTGAGTGTATTCAGTGGCGTGTCTGTGCTGTGTGAGTGTGTTCAGTGACGTGTCTGTGCTGTGTGGGTGTGTTCAGTGGCGTGTCTGTGCTGTGTGAGTGTGTTCAGTGGCGTGTCTGTGCTGTGTGAGTGTGTTCAGTGGCGTGTCTGTGCTGTGTGAGTGTGTTCAGTGACGTGTCTGTGCTGTGTGGGTGTGTTCAGTGGCGTGTCTGTGCTGTGTGAGTGTGTTCAGTGACGTGTCTGTGCTGCGTGAGAGTGTTCAGTGGCGTGTCTGTGCTGTGTGGGTGTGTTCAGTGGTGTGTCTGTGCTGTGTAAGTGTGTTCAATGGCGAGTCTGTGCTGCGTGAGAGTGTTCAGTGGCGTGTCTGCTGTGTGAGTGTTCAGTTGCGTGTCTGTGCTGTGTGAGTGTTCAGTTGTGTGTCTGCTGTGTGAGTGTGTTCAGTGGCGTGTCTGCTGTGTGAGAGTGTTCAGTTGTGTGTCTGTGCTGTGTGAGAGTGTTCAGTGGCGTGTCTGTGCTGTGTGGGTGTGTTCAGTAGCGAGTCTGTGCTGTGTGAGAGTGTTCAGTGGCGTGTCTGTGCTGTGTGAGAGTGTTCAGTGGCGTGTCTGTGCTGTGTGGGTGTGTTCAGTGGCGTGTCTGCTGTGTGAGAGTGTTCAGTTGCGTGTCTGTGCTGTGTGAGAGTGTTCAGTGGCGTGTCTGTGCTGTGTGGGTGTGTTCAGTAGCGTGTCTGTGCTGTGTGGGTGTGTTCAGTCGCGAGTCTGTGCTGTGTGAGTGTGTTCAGTGGCGTGTCTGCTGTTGAGTGTGTTCAGTGGCGTGTCTGTGCTGTGTGGGTGTGTTCAGTAGCGTGTCTGTGCTGTGTGGGTGTGTTCAGTGGCGTGTCTGTGCTGTGTGTGTGTGTTCAGTGGCGTGTCTGGGCTGTGTGGGTGTGTTCAGTAGCGTGTCTGTGCTGTGTGAGTGTGTTCAGTGACGTGTCTGTGATGCGTGAGTGTGTTCAGTGAAGTGTCTGTGATGCGTGAGTGTGTTCAGTGGCGTGTCTGTACTGCGTGAGTGTGTTCAGTGGCGTGTCTGTGCTGTGTGGGTGTGTTCAGTAGCATGTCTGTGCTGCGTGAGCGTGTTCAGTGGCGTGTCTGTGCTGTGTGGGTGTGTTCAGTGGCGTGTCTGTGCTGTGTGAGAGTGTTCAGTGACGTGTCTGTGCTGCGTGAGTGTGTTCAGTGGCGTGTCTGCTGCGTGAGTGTGTTCAGTGGCGTGTCTGTGCTGTGTGAGTGTCACCAGTGGAGTGTCTGTGCTGCGTGAGTGTGTTCAGTGACGTGTCTGTGCTGCGTGAGTGTGTTCAGTGGCGTGTCTGTGCTGTGTGAGTGTGTTCAGTGGCATGTCTGTGCTGTGTGAGTGTGTTCAGTGGCGTGTCTGTGCTGTGTGAGTGTGTTCAGTGACGTGTCTGTGCTGTGTGGGTGTGTTCAGTGGCGTGTCTGTGCTGCGTGAGAGTGTTCAGTGGCGTGTCTGTGCTGTGTGAGTGTGTTCAGTGACGTGTCTGTGCTGCGTGAGTGTGTTCAGTGGCGTGTCTGTGCTGTGTGAGTGTGTTCAGTGACGTGTCTGTGCTGCGTGAGTGTGTTCAGTGGCGTGTGTGTGCTGTGTGAGTGTGTTCAGTGGCATGTCTGTGCTGTGTGTGTGTTCAGTGACGTGTCTGTGCTGTGTGGGTGTGTTCAGTGGCGTGTCTGTGCTGTGTGAGTGTGTTCAGTGGCGTGTCTGTGCTGCGTGAGAGTGTTCAGTGGCGTGTCTGTGCTGTGTGAGTGTGTTCAGTGACATGTCTGTGCTGTGTGGGTGTGTTCAGTGGTGTGTCTGTGCTGTGTAAGTGTGTTCAATGGCGAGTCTGTGCTGCGTGAGAGTGTTCAGTGGCGTGTCTGCTGTGTGAGTGTTCAGTTGCGTGTCTGTGCTGTGTGAGTGTTCAGTTGTGTGTCTGCTGTGTGAGTGTGTTCAGTGGCGTGTCTGCTGTGTGAGAGTGTTCAGTTGCGTGTCTGTGCTGTGTGAGAGTGTTCAGTGGCGTGTCTGTGCTGCGTGAGTGTGTTCAGTGGCGTGTCTGTGCTGCGTGAGTGTGTTCAGTGGCGTGTCTGTGCTGTGTGGGTGTGTTCAGTAGCGTGTCTGTGCTGCGTGAGTGTGTTCAGTGACGTGTCTGTGCTGCGTGAGTGTGTTCAGTGGCGTGTCTGTGCTGCGTGAGTGTGTTCAGTGGCGTCTCTGTGCTGTGTGAGTGTCACCAGTGGAGTGTCTGTGCTGCGTGAGTGTGTTCAGTGACGTGTCTGTGATGCGTGAGTGTGTTCAGTGGCGTGTCTGTGCTGTGTGAGTGTGTTCAGTGGCATGTCTGTGCTGTGTGAGTGTATTCAGTGGCGTGTCTGTGCTGTGTGAGTGTGTTCAGTGACGTGTCTGTGCTGTGTGGGTGTGTTCAGTGGCGTGTCTGTGCTGTGTGAGTGTGTTCAGTGGCGTGTCTGTGCTGTGTGAGTGTGTTCAGTGACGTGTCTGTGCTGTGTGGGTGTGTTCAGTGGCGTGTCTGTGCTGTGTGAGTGTGTTCAGTGGCGTGTCTGTGCTGCGTGAGAGTGTTCAGTGGCGTGTCTGTGCTGTGTGGGTGTGTTCAGTGGTGTGTCTGTGCTGTGTAAGTGTGTTCAATGGCGAGTCTGTGCTGCGTGAGAGTGTTCAGTGGCGTGTCTGCTGTGTGAGTGTTCAGTTGCGTGTCTGTGCTGTGTGAGTGTTCAGTTGTGTGTCTGCTGTGTGAGTGTGTTCAGTGGCGTGTCTGCTGTGTGAGAGTGTTCAGTTGTGTGTCTGTGCTGTGTGAGAGTGTTCAGTGGCGTGTCTGTGCTGTGTGGGTGTGTTCAGTAGCGAGTCTGTGCTGTGTGAGAGTGTTCAGTGGCGTGTCTGTGCTGTGTGAGAGTGTTCAGTGGCGTGTCTGTGCTGTGTGGGTGTGTTCAGTGGCGTGTCTGCTGTGTGAGAGTGTTCAGTTGCGTGTCTGTGCTGTGTGAGAGTGTTCAGTGGCGTGTCTGTGCTGTGTGGGTGTGTTCAGTAGCGTGTCTGTGCTGTGTGGGTGTGTTCAGTAGCGAGTCTGTGCTGTGTGAGTGTGTTCAGTGGCGTGTCTGCTGTTGAGTGTGTTCAGTGGCGTGTCTGTGCTGTGTGGGTGTGTTCAGTAGCGTGTCTGTGCTGTGTGGGTGTGTTCAGTGGCGTGTCTGTGCTGTGTGTGTGTGTTCAGTGGCGTGTCTGGGCTGTGTGGGTGTGTTCAGTAGCGTGTCTGTGCTGTGTGAGCGTGTTCAGTCGTGTGTCTGTGATGTGAGAGTGTTTAGAAGTGTGAGTATGTTGTGTGCATGGATGTGTGTCTGCCTGTGTGAGTATGTGCCTGTGTCAAAAACAGAAAATGCTGGACAATCTCAGCAGGCCGGTGGGAGAAGGGAGTTAATCTTTTGAGTCGAGATGACTCTTAGTCCAGTATTTTCTGTTTTTGTTTCAGATTCCAGCATTCACAGTAATTTGCTTTAACTTTGCTTTTGTCTATGTGTGTGAGTGCGTCTGTGTGTGAGTGTGTCTGTGTGTGAGTGTGTCTATGTGTGAGTGTGTCTCTGTGCGAGTATGTGTCTGTTTGAGTGTATCTGTGTGTTTGTCTCTGTGTGCGTGTGTGTTGTCTGTGTGTATGTTAGGTGTGTCTGTGTAAGTGTGTCTATGTGTGAGTGTGAATGTGTGTGTGAGTGTGCCTGTTTGTGTGAGTGTGCCTGTTTGTGTGAGTGTATCTGCCTGTGCTGTGTGTATATCAAAATTGGCCCTGTTATTAATACTTGTGAATAATGATATTTAGTGTCACATTAACACTGCAATGAAGTTACTGTGAAAAGCCCCTCGTCGTTACATTCCAGCACCTGGTTCGGATATACAGAGGTAGAATTCAGAATGTCCAAATTACCTCCTAGCACGTCTTTCGGGTCTTGTGGGAGGAGCATGGAAATATAGCAACAGGATGAGGCCATTTTGCCTCTGAACTTTTCTGCCACTTAATGACAGCACGGGGTGGTCTCTGCCCTAACGCCAATACGCCAGCCTTTGCCCCATGTCCCTGAACACCTTTAGTTAACAGAAACTCTGTAAGTCTCAGATTTAAAGTGATTTAGCACTAGCTGCTGCGCCTGAAACCAGAGTTCAAAATTTCTGCCAGCTGTGGTCTGAAGAATTGTTTCCAAACTTTACACCTTTTATAGTTCGGTGCTGAAGCTTAGGCCCTCTAGAACCCTCGTCTTTGACCTCCTTCCCACCGCACCCAGTGTTATTCTCTACCTATGTTACTCTCTACCTATGCCGCCAGCCCACGGTGCCCTCTGTCCGCCCACCCTGAGACGCGTGTTGTTTGGTGTTTATCAGTATTCAAGTGATGTTTCTGATTGACAGCTCAAGGCCACGATCGTGATGAGCTGACCCAGACGGAGGAGAATGGGACCAAGTGTCAGCACAAGCAGGAAGCAGACGATATCCTCACCTTCATGGCAGATGTAACGGCCTCGCAGCTAACCATGATTGATGCGGTGAGCACCTTCGTCGGTCACTCCAGAACAATAATCTGGCTGTGAACAGTAAATGCTGGCAAATGGAGAGAGAGAGAGGAACGTGAGAGAGTGAGAGTGAGAATGAGAATGTTTTGGCTTGATGGCATTTTGTGAGAACCGGAAGATGTTAGAGATTATTTAAAAATTTATTCCTGTGACCTGGGAGTCGCTGGCATTTACTGACAGAATCATGGAATTGTTCGGATGCTGAAGAAGCACATTTGGCCCATCACGTCTGACGGTCTGGAATTGTCCTTGGGAAAAGTAAACCTGAGCAACCTTCTTGCACACCATGTGGTCACTCATCCATTGTCGTGATTTGGTACCAAAGGTTAATACTCAGCGAAGGTAAGAGTTGACCACATTGCTGTGGTTGGCGTCACCTGTAGGTCACACCGGGTCAGGGTCTTCAGTCAGTGTGTTGGATTTTCTTCATGAAATCTATTAGCTTTTGTGGTGGTCCAGATCCTACCTTCTTCAGTAGCTTCCTCAATAGCCTTATTTCCATCATAAGGTCAGAGTGACATTGTTCACTGATGATCGCACCATGTTCAGCACCATTTGCGACTCCTCAGATACTGAAGCTATCCAGGTCCAGATGCAGCAAGACCTGGATACTACCCACGCTTGGGCTGACGAGTGACAAGTAATATTCGTGCCTCACAAGAGCCAGGCAATGGCCATCTCGAAGAGATGATCTAACTATCCCCCAATATGAACATCCATCCAGAAACCAAACTGGACTAGGCTTATAAATACAGTGGCAGGGTGGCACGGTGATGCAGTGGTTAGCACGGCAGCCTATGGCACTGAGGATCCAGGTTCGATCCCAGCCCCGGGCCACTGTCCATGTGGAGTTTGCACATTCTCCCCTTGTCTGCATGGGTTTCACCCCAACAACCAAAAAATATGCAAGTTAGGTCGATTGGCCATGCTAAATTGCTCCTTATTTGGAAAAAAAATAATTGGGTACTCTAAATTTAGAATTAATAGATAAATACTGTGGCTACAAGAGCAGGTCAGATACTAGGCATCCTGTGGTGAGTAACTAATCTCCTGACTCGCCAAAGCCTGTCCACCATCTACAATGATGTGGAGATGCCGGCGTTGGACTGGGGTGAGCACAGTACGAAGTCTTACAACACCAGGTTAAAGTCCAACAGGTTTGTTTCGATGTCACTAGCTTTCGGAGCGCTGCTCCTTCCTCAGGTGAATGAAGAGGTATGTTCCAGAAACACATATATAGACAAATTCAAAGATGCCAAACAATGCTTGGAATGCGACCATTAGCAGGTGATTAAATCTTTACAGATCCAGAGATGGGGGAACCCCAGGTTAAAGAGGTGTGAATTGTACCACCATCTAGCCTGCGAAATCCTACCAACTGTCCTGGCTTGATACAATTCACACCTCTTACCCGAAGTTGAATTGAACCCGGGTCCCTGGCTCTGTGAGGCAGCAGTGCAAACCAAGAGCTTTGAGATTTTATAAAAAGCAATTTATAAATGCAAGTCTGTCTTTAAGGTGAACAAGAAATCTGTTTTTGATAAGGTACACACTGGGATTCACATACAATGCCCATTTTATTTTTCATCTATTAGAATACAGTGGGGAAGTCATCGGAATATTTACTTTCACATTGGGAATATGCATAGTTCAGAAAAAAGGGCTGCAGTTTGAGTAAAAGTATATTGAAGCACATTGAACAGTGACTAGTCCTTTCAGAGGGAGGGTGCTGACAACACTTCCCCACATTGACCCAGTTTCATTCTCCAGTGAAGTCAGAACCAGCCTTCCACCCGATTCCGAGGCGAGTGAGGGTTAAATAAAAACCGTTCAGACGCTTATCGCCGACTCTGGATGGGTTTTTCCTGGCCCTTCCTGTTGATAGGATCTCCGGTCCTGCTATAGGTGACCCACCCCTCACCGGCGGCAGGGCCAGCGAGCCATGCAAAATGCTGTAGACACATCCAATCCCACCAACGGCCAGTGTCAAGCCACCTTCGGAGAACAAGCCATGGAGGATGTGGAGGCGGAAACTCGAGTCCTCTGTTTCTATCTCCTCAGATGCTGCCAGTCTTTCCAGCATATTACGTTTCTATTTCGGATTTCCAGTATCCGTTGTATTTTTGGGGGGTTTATTTTTCGAGGAAAGTTACCCCAGTCCTTTTGTCAGGTCTCCGGTTGAGAAGCTGGCCTGTTGGTGTAAACATTCCTTGTAAATTCAACAATGCCAGCTCTCTAATCCATTATTACCATAACTTTATGTACAGTACGGCAGCCTGTGCTATCAATGCCTGGGTTTGGAGATCCGGGAAAGTGAGTTGCAAAGTATTTACACGGCATTCTGCCTGGGTGTTCCAGTGTTTATCTTCCGCGCAAGCCTCTCTCCACCCCCTCTTTATCGAAAGCCATCTACATATTGTTCTATTCCTTTTTCCCTCATGGTTTTTACCTAGCCTACCCCTGTCTCTCCTCCTCAGTTGATACCCCTCCTCTGGTAGTGGGTTCCACATTCTCACCACTCTCTGGGAAAAGAAGCCTCTCCTGAATTCCCTATCGGATTTATCACCGACTATCTTATAATTAGCCAGTTGATAGCACTGAACTTGAGCATTGCTGAAAAAAAAGAGACATGCTATCAAAGCTTTTCATCTTGGACTCATCAGGACTGCTTCGTGAGAAATTACCAACAGTACTGGGGGAACAACAACTTACACGGCGTGAGGGGAGAGAGAGCGCTGGTTGGTTGGCAAGTGGATTCTGAATGGTGGAGGTCGTCATTCCCGATTTGTTTCCCCAGGTCAATGTCTTGACCAATCAGAGTCGACCTTCTTGGTTTGAATTTGGGCAAAGCTGGGCAGCTAAATGTTCCTTACTGCATTCTCCAGAGTATCCTCCAATCAGAGTCTTATATTCATAGCCCCCCAAGTTCTGGCCTCACCCCCGCCACGCCAAAATTCTTGTCATAATTGTAAGGGAATCAGGTCAACCTTTGACCTTCTCTTTTCAGCAGTAAAGAGCCACATCTAGTTCAGTCTTTCCTGATAGATATAATCGCCAACCCCATCAATAGAATGGGAATGGGGGAGGGGGAGTTTGATTAAATAGATCTCTTTCGCCAGCCGGTGATGAGCGAAATATCCACCTGAATGTTGCAGGAATTTACTGCTGTACAGTGTGAACTAGGTCACAACATAAAATAACGTTGTTCCGCAGCCATTCTGGTGAGTGAATTATGTGTATGTTTGCAGGAGTGTCAGCAGATATTTATACTTTGTTTAAACTGTATTTACAGTTTAAACACAATCGAGCAGGCCTTTAAGGCAAACATGAGTTGAACGAGTTGAAATGCCTGTATTCACCACAGTCTAAAGCCTCGATGTTAGCCTGAATCACCCAGTGAGAGCAGGAATGGGGCGAGTGTGAAGGGGGAGGGGGGGGGTGGAGGGGAGCGCAGAAGCCCATTTTACACCACGCCCAAATTTAACCCCAGTGGATGTGTTACTTGGCAGGTTAAGTTAAAATCTGTGGGGCAGCACGGTAGCATTGTGGATAGCACAATTGCTTCACAGCTCCAGGGTCCCAGGTTCGATTCCGGCTTGGGTCACTGTCTGTGCGGAGTCTGCACATCCTCCCCGTGTCTGCGTGGGTTTCCTCCGGGTGCTCCGGTTTCCTCCCACAGTCCAAAGATGTGCGGTTAGGTGAATTGGCCACGATAAATTGCCCTTAGTGTCCAAAATTGCCCTTAGTGTTGGGTGGGGTTACTGGGTTATGGGGATAGGGTGGAGGTGTTGACCTTGGGTAGGGTGCTCTTTCCAAGAGCCGGTGCAGACCCGATGGACCGAATGGCCTCCTTCTGCACTGTAAATTCTATGAACTCGAGGTTCTGAAAATTAATCACAGCAGCCTGATTGTTTTGGACTGCAATGCAGACTGTGTGCTGTTGGGAATTTGCTGGAAAATGGGAAGAAGGTGACATGGTGACAATGACTGGACCAGTAGTAACCCAGAAGCCCTGGCTAATGTTCCGGAGGGACATGGGTTCGCATCCTACCACAGCAGCTGGTGGAATTTAAATTCAATGAAAAAAATCTGGAACATAAAGCTCGTCCTCATCGATGATGACTATGAAACTATCATCGATTGTTGTTTAAAAAAGAACCCATGCGGTTCACGAAAGGGAAGGAGATCTAGCATCCTTTTTCTAAAATTAGTTCATGGGATGTGGGCGTCGCTGGCTGGGCCTGCATTTGTTGCCCATCCCTAACTGCCCTTGAACTGAGTGGCTCAGCGGCCAATTCAGAGGGCATTTAAGAGTCAGCCACATTGCTGTGGGCCCGGAGCCGCATGCAGGATAGACCAGGTAAGGATGGCAAATTTCCTTCTCCAAAAAGACATCAGTGAACCAGATGGTGGCTTTTATGACGATCAACAATGGTTTCATGATCATTGTTGGGTTTTCTATTGAATTCGAAGTTCCACCAACTGCTGTTCTGGGATTCAAACCCCAGATCCCCAGAATACTATCCTGGTTCTCTGGATGACTTGTCCAGTGACAATTCCGCTGTGCCATCACCTCCCTTTGTACCTGGTCTGGCCTATATGTGACTCCAAACCCAGAACAATGTGGTTGACTTTTAACTGCCTCTGGAAATAGCTCTGGGAAGCCCCTCAGGTTAAGGGGCAATTGAAGATGGGCAGCAAATGCTGGCATTCCCAGCGATGCCCCACATCCCCATAATGGAATATTTGTTTTTTTAAATGATAGTTTGTTAAACATATTGTGGTGCTGGATTTGGCTTCTCTGGACTGTTTCTCTGGATAGTTATTCATTTTGATTGCGATTGAGAGGGCAGGTGGGGCCTCAGACCGACTTCTCACCTGAGGCACCACCTCCAGCAGCACTCCCTCAGCACTGCACCAGGAACGTCAGCATAGTGCTTGTGCTCAAGTTTCCCGAGGGAATGATGCGGAAGCAGGAGAACCCTCATTTCCCATGGTCATCAACACTAATTCCAACACATTCAAGGAAGCAATGGTCCCACTCACTCGGAGGACTGGAGACTATCCCTCTTTTGGTTCCATTCAATTGAGGCCGTCATAGTATAAAGAACACCGGAAACTGTGGAGAATAGAGGAGCTGGGATTGCTCAGTTTAGCGCAGAGGAGTTCAAGGGCAGATTCCTTCAAGTGATGAAAGATTTTGACAGAGTAATTACGAACAATCTGTTTCCAGTTGCAGGAAGTTTGGTAGTCAGATATACAGATTTAAGAAAATAAGCTAAAGGGCCAGGGAGGAGATGAGATGTTTTGCTTTTACCACAGTGAGTTGTAGTAATCAGGAATGAATGGACTGAAAGGAGGCAAATTCCTGAAGACAGCAGGACAGGTAGATAAGGTGGTTAAGAAGGCCTAAGGGTGGGTTCAATCCTTGCCCCGGGTCACTGTCCGTGTGGAGTTTGCATATTCTCCCCATGTTTGCGTGGGTCTCACCCCTACAACCCCAAAAAATGTGCAGGGTAGGTGGATTGACCACGCTAAATTGCCCCTTAATTGGGGGAAAAAAATTGGATACTCTAAATTCATAATAAAAAGAAGGCCTACTGGATATTTGCCTTTATTAGCCGAGGCACAGACTGCAAGTGGAGGAGGTTATGATCCAGCTGTGTAAAACACTATTTAGGCGACAGTTAGAGTTCTGCGTGCTGTTCTGGTCACCACAGTATAGGAAGGATATGATTGCACGAGAACGTGTACAGAGGAGATTCACCAGTGTGTTGCCTGGGCCGGAGCGTTTCAGCTGTCAAGAGAAGCTGGTTCGGCTGGGGTTGTTCACCTTAGAGCAGAGAAGGCTGAGGGGGGAACCTGATTGAGGTGTACAAAATTATGATTGCAAGAAACATTTCCTCTGAGTAGAGGGGTCAATAACCAGGGGCAGAGATTTAAGGTAAGGGGAAGGAAATTTAAAGGGGATTTGAGGAAAACCCTTTTCACCCAGCTGTTGGAATCTGGAACTCGCTGCTGAAAGGCTGGCAGAGGCACGAAACCTCACTATGTTGAAGAAGCATTTAGATGAGCACTTGAAATGCCACAGCATACAAGGCCACAGACCAAAGAAAATGGGATTAGAGTAAATAGATGGCCGACACAGACACGATGGACCGAAGGGCCTCCTACTGTGCTGCAAAATGCTATGACTCTCTGAGTTTTCAGAGAGGGAAATGGATGTGACCTCAATGAGAAAACCATTTGTTGGACTATATGGAAAAAAATGCCGGGGAGTGGTTTTGAAAGAGCCGGCAGAGGTATACTCGTCAGAATGGCCCAGTCGGCTTTAGTGTTCTATCTGGAAATTTCACCCTGACTGTAGGGAGGTAACTGCCGCCTGTGATTTCCTGTCCTCACTTGACCTTTCAAGCTACCGAGCCAGGCGAACCAGAGCTGGTTTTGCAAAGTCTCTGGCGAGGCTTGAAACATAGAAGGACTTAACATTTATGACGTGCCTCCCAGTACCTCAGGATACCCCAAAACTCTTTGCAGCCGGCGAGGTATTTTTTTCGAGAGTAATAAAAGCCGTTGACACCTTGTTTCTCCAGGAGCTTTTCATGAAGGTGGTCCCGTATCACTGCCTGGGGTCCATCTGGTCACAGCGGGACAAGAAGGGAAAGGAGAACCTCGCCCCCACCATCAGGGCCACCGTCCGACAGTTCAACAAGCTCACCAACTGTGTCATCAGCTCCTGCCTGAGCAACACGAAACTGAGGCCACAACAGCGGGCACGGATTCTAGAGAAGTGGATCCGGGTAGCGGAGGTAGGTGGCAGGGATGTCGGGGTCAGGGGTGGGGGGGGAGGGAGGCGATGACGCAGTGGCGAGGTAGCTGAACTAGAAATCCAAAGGTCCAGGTTACTGATGCCCAGGGTTCAATTCCCACCACAGCAGCTGGTAGAATTCAAATTCAGTGGGCAGCATTTTCCAGCATCTCCATTGCCCCCCACTACCAGCGCCATTTTTCCAGGTGGCGGAAATTGCTCTGTATTGGCCGCCGACAGGATCTTCCAGTCCAGATGTGTCCACGGTTGCTCGCCGGTCCCGTCAAGATATTGCCAGCAGGAAGAGCCAAAAACTCCCACCAGGGAATAAATCTTGATATGACACCAGTCTCAGTGAAGGTGACCATCACAGCTATCATCGATTGCAGTTTAAAAACCCATCTGGTTCTGTAATGTTAATTTAGGGAAGGAAATCAATCCGCTGTCCTTGCCTGGTCTGGCCTACATGGGACGTTGAGCCCACAGCAATGCGGTTGACTCTTAACTTCCCTTCTGAAATGGGCTAACAGTTCAAGGGCAGCTAGTGGAGGGGACAAATGCTTGCTAGCGACACCCACATTCATGGAAGAATAAATGAAAACCAATATGAGACCCAATTGTAACCATTTCCCCTCAATTTGAGCCTCACGTCCTCCATTTAGAATTTACACGGCCGCATCGAAAAAGTTGGAGTTGGGGGGGGGGGGGGGGTCCATGACCTGCCCAACTGCTTGAGGCATGCTCGCAGGTTGTGGGGGCTGCCTTCCTGGGAGGTATGTCTTTGTGCCCCTTGAAAAACTGCAGGTGCCCATGGTTGCCTTCTCAACGAAGGGCGAGCTTCCGAGCGTGTGCGCTTTTCTTCCCAGAGAGCGCTCCCTGAAATTGCACAAAAAATCCAGACATTCTCGAAATGTTCGCAGTTGCACTTCCGGAAGGGATGGGGCCGGCTTGGACTATCCATGCCCTTGCATCTTACCCATTCCATTGTTCCTTGTCTTGGTTTGCTGGTGCGTTTCGCTGTTGGGAGGTTGGGATTGAAAACTTGCAAGACATAACCACCTGTTCCCCTCTGCTAAGTGTAGATTGGCAGGTTTATTCTATTCCTCAAGCACTTGAAACGGGGAGAAAGGTGCAAACTCGCTTGAATGTTGTTCGAACTGATACTTTGTTAGCTGTAAATCCTCTGAACCTGCATCCATTACTCCAAGTCTTTCTGTTTCTAGGAATGCAGGGCTTTGAAGAACTTCTCCTCACTCTATGCCATCATTTCTGCCCTCCAGTGTAACTCTGTCCACAGGCTGAAGAAAACATGGGAGGAGATACCCAGGTATTGTGTGGCGGGGAGGGGGAATCAGTGTCTCAGTATTGGAGTCACATGCTGCATGGGTCCCACCCCCACAACCCAAAGATGTGTAGGGTTGGTGGATTGGCCGCGCTAAAATTTCCCCTCAATTGGAAAAAAAAAATGAATTGGGTACTTTAAATTTATTTTTTAAAAGGATTTTCTGTTCCTGCCGCTGTCAATGAGATGTCCTATTGGAGTCACCCCACGCCGCCGGGAAACCCGTTGCACTGTTGGTGGGATCAGAGAATCTCACCGCCAGTGAACGGCCGGAGAATTCTGACCAGCATCCCAAAATGGGACAACGCTATGGATTCCCAGGAATAATGCAGAATTGCGTTCAGTATCTTGGCAAGGAGCACAGCTCCCAGATTCCCAGGAATCGTGTGGCATCAGGACTTGTATCCCAGTATTGGGAGCAGTGATCCCAGATTCCCAAGAATCAATTAAAATCAGGATCCGTATCTCAATATTCCTTCAGCACTCATAGATTCCAGGATATAATAGAGCATAGAATTTACAGTGCAGAAGGAGGCCATTCAGCCCATCGAGTCTTGCACTGGCTCTTGGAAAGAGCACCCTACCCAAGGTTAACACCTCCACCCTATCCCTGTAACCCAGTAACCCCACCCAACAATAAGGGCAATTTTGGTCACTAAGGGCAATTTATCATGGCCAATCCACCTAACCTGCACATCTTTGGACTGTGGGAGGAAACTGGAGCACCACGCACACATGGGGAGGATGTGCAGACTCCGCACAGACAGTGACCCAAGCTGGAATCGAACCTAGGACACTGGAGCTGTGAAGCAGTTGTGCTCTCCACAATGCTACCGTGCTGCCCCGTATCATTATCTCAGTATTGTGGCGTTCTCGGATACAGCGTGAAATCGAGATCAGTGTTGAAGCAGCACTCCCAGATATGGATGCTCAGTTTGGAGTCAAATTCTCAGTTTTGGAGGATTCCTAGGTACGGCGTGGCATGAGGCAAGTCCTGCAGTATCTGCCTGACACTTATAGCTAAAATTTCCCGAGGGACATCTCTCAATCAGTCAGTGTCGCAGTCAATGAGAGCAGTCTACTTTCCTCCGAGCGTTTCTGTAACGCGATCGGAGTCATCACACTCGGGGGTCAGTGAGCTAATTTTTTTTTTTGTGCATTGCCTTCATTTCCAGGGACGTCTTTCGGAGCTACAATGAGCTGTCAGAGATCTTTTCTGAGAAGAACAATTATTCCCAGAGCCGGGAGCTGCTGATGAAAGTAGGAATGCTGATTCTGGCGTAAATTTCTCTATTCAATATTAACATGTGGATAGATTCACTTCAACAAAAAAAAATGTAGAAAACTTCTAATGTTACATGTCATCACAGATAATGCTTAGTAGTTATACGGCTATTATAGTTGTTCTGACATTATAGTTACAGAAGAATATAGCTAATTATAATATAAATATAATGAGAGTCTAATTAACAATGGCCAATCCAGACAATTTTCACAGAACTCAATGGGCTGAATTTTCCAGCCCTTCCCATCTGTGGAATTTTCCACTCCTGTTGATGGCAATTCCCCCCAGATTCCGAGGATGTGAGCCACGGAAAACCCCGTTCACATTGGCGACACTGGAACCCCTCCCCCCCACCCTCCTCCATCCAGTGGCCAATGGTGGCCTGCCTCCATCACTGGGAAAACACGCAATGTTGTAGGTATGTAGAAATTTCCACCCACTAAGAGTGGAATATTGAGAGAGGGGGGGGGGAGAGAAAAGGGGGAGCTTACCTATTTTTCTGGTGTAGCTTTGTTGGTTCCTTGCTCCAGCTTATGCTCGGACTTTGTGATGGTCCCATCATATTTCTTTGACTGCTGCCGGTCATCGCTGCCACTTTCTCTCGGCACTTTGGACCGTTTGGTTAGCTTCTCCCGCCCTTTCCCCAGATAAAGCAGCCAGAACATTCTTGTCCCATCTTCAACGTCGGCGAAACATTCCAAAGAAATTCGAAGAAACGATCAAGCAAAATTTGAGGCCGAACCAGGCTACTTGCCAAATTCTTGGTCATTTAAGAACTCGGAGCAGGAGTAGGCCATCTGGCCCCTCGAGCCTGCACCGCCATTCAATGAGATCATGGCTGATCTTTTGTGGACTCAGCTCCACTTTCCGGCCCGAACACTATAACCCTTAATCCCTTTATTCTTCAAAAAACTATCTATTTTTATCTTAAAAACATTTAATGAAGGAGCCTCAACTGCTTCACTGGGCAAGGAATTTCATAGATTCACAACCCTTTGGGTGAAGTCGTTCCTCCTAAACTCAGTCCTAAATCTACTTCCCCTTATTTTCAGGCTATGCCCCTAGTTCTGCTTTCACCCGCCAGTGGAAACAACCTGCCCACATCTATCCTATTTATTCCCTTCATAATTTTATATGTTTTTGTAAGATCCCCCCTCATCCTTCTAAATTCCAACAAGTACAGTCCCAGTCTACTCAACCTCTCCTCGTAATCCAACCCCTTCAGCTCTGGGATTAACCTAGTGAATCTCCTCTGCATACCGTCCAGCGCCAGTACGTCCTTTCTCAGTAAGGAAACCAAAACTGAACACAATACTCCAGGTGTGGCCTCACTAACACCTTATACAATTGCAGCAGAACCCCCCTAGTCTTAAACTCCATCCGTCTAGCAATGAAGGACAAAATTCCATTTGCCTACTTAATCACCTGTTGCACCTGTAAACCAACTTTTTGCGACTCATGCACTAGCACACCCAGGTCTCTCTGCACAGCAGCATGTTTTATTATTTTATCATTTAAATAATAATCTCTTTTGCTGTTATTCCTACCAAAATGGATAACCTCACATTTGTCAACATTGTATTCCATCTGCCAGACCCTAGCCCATTCACTTAGCCTATCCAAATCCCTCTGCAGACTTCCAGTATCCTCTGCACCTTTTGCTTTACCACTTATCTTCGCGTCGTCTGCAAACTTGGACACATTGCCCTTGGTCCCCAACTCCAAATCATCTTTGTAACTTGTGAACAATTGTGGGCCCAACACTGATCCCTGAGGGACACCACTAAATGTCTTATTTTTCTTTCATTTAAGGGATGTGAGCATCGCTGGCTCGGCCTGTATTTATTGCCCATCCCTAATTCCCCTTGCGAATTTGATGGTGAGCTGCCTACTTGAACTGCTGCAGTCTATGTGCTGTAGGTACACCCATAGTGCGGTTAGGGAGGGAGTTCCAGGATTTTGACCCAGCGACAGTGAAGGAATGGCCGCTAGAGTTCCAAGTCAGGATAGTGCGTGAATTGAAGGAGAACCTCGAATCGGTGATGTTCCCAGGTATCTGCTGCTCTTGCCCTTCTAGATGGTAGTGCTAAGGGGCTTGGAAGGTGCTGCCAAAGGAACCTTGGTTAATTCCTGCAGTGCACCTTGTAGATGGCACATAAGGCTGCTACTATGCATGGATGGTGGTGGGAGTGAATGTTTGCGAAAGAGGTAACAATCAAGCAGTTTGTTTTGTCCTGGATGGTGTCGAGTTTCTTGAGTGTTGGAGCTGCACCCATCCAAGAAAGTGGGGAGTATTTGTGCCTTGTAGGTGGCAGGCAGGCTTTGTGGAGTTAGGAGGTGAGTTACTTGCTGAAGGATTGCTAGCCTGTTCTGGCAGCCAACGTATTTATATGGCTGGCACAGTTCAGTTTATGGTCAATGGTAACTAGTACATTTCTTAAAGGGAGTAAAAGAGCTAGCATGGAGAGATTTAAAGAGGGAATTCCAAAGCCTATGTACCAAGCAACTGAAGACACAGCCAACGCTGGTGGAATGATTGAAACCAGGGATGCTGAATAGGCCGGAGTGGGAGGAGTGTTGCGGGGCTGGAGGAGATTGCTGGGTTGGGGGACGGGTGAGGCCACAGAAGGTTTTTTTGTAAAGTCGAGGTGCTGCTGAACCCACAGCCAATGTAAGTCAGCAAGCACAGGGTTGGTGCGTGACCAGCACTTGCCACGAGTTCGGATATAGATGGCAGAGGTTTTGACGAACTCTAGTTTATGAAGGGTGCGAGATGGGAGGATGCGAGGTGGGAGGTCGGCCTGTGCTGTTGAGAGGTGGGGGAGGGGGGGTGGATTGAAGCCAGGAGCGTGGGAACGTCCCGGAGAACTGAGTAGGCGGCGGAGCAAACTCCCATAAGGCATCCTGCCTTAATTAAGGAACGGGAAATCTGCCGCGTTTCCTTCAGTGCGGATTCTCATTCCATCCAATTTTCCTGCATTCCCCCAGCTTACAGATGTTCCAGTGCATCCTGATGCAGGGTCCAGACATCCACCCACTCCTTTCCAATGCTGACCTTCTGGGATGTGACTGGTGTTCTGAGCTGATATTATCCAAAATATCGCTGCACGGAGCAGTAACCCAACTGTCCATTGAACTTTATTAGCTGAGGCATAGAATATAAGAACAGAAAGGGTATAATGAAGTTGCATAAAACGCTCATTAGGCCACAGCTATAGCACTGTGTGCAGTTCTGGTCACAACACTTGGAGAGGATGTGTTTGCACTAGAGAGGGTGCAGAGGAGATTCACCAGGATACTGCCTGGGTTGGAGCGTTTCAACTACGAAGAGTGGCTGGTTAGGCTAGGGTTGTTCTTCCCGGAGCAGAGCAGGTTGAGGAGGGATGTGATCGAAGTGTACAAAGGAACTTTTCCTCGAAGTACTGGGGTCAATAACCAGGGGGCATAGATTTAGGATAAGGGACAGGAGATTTAGAGGAGATTTGAGGAAAAATATTTTCACCCGCAGGGTGATGGGAACCTGGCGTGTTTCTCAGTGGCAGGAGGTGGCCTGCTATTCGCTGGTGGAAGGATCTTTGTTCCTGCTGCTGTCAATGGGAGTTTGCATTGAATCCACCCCCCGCTGCTGGGAAACCCACAGCAGGAGATTGCTGTCAACGGGAACAAAGATCCCACTGGCAAGACCAGCTGGAAAATCCTCCCCATGACTCTATCAATGGTTGTTCCTTTGCTATGTACTAAATCCTTGAATTCCCAATGTTCATACATAGAACATAGAACTTACAGTGCAGAAGGATGCCATTCGGCCCATCGAGTGCACCGACCCACTTAAACCCTCACTTCCACCCTATCCCCGTAACCCAATAACCCCTCCTAACCTTTTTGGACACTAAAGGCAATTTCGCATGGCCAATCCACCTAACCTGCACGTCTTTGGACTGTGGGAGGAAACTGGAGCACCCGGAGGAAACCCACGCAGACAGGGGGAGACGTGCAGACTCCGCACTGACAGTGACCCAGCGGGGAATCGAACCTGGGACCCTGGCGCTGTGAAGCCACAGTGCTAGCCACTTGTGCTACCATTCTTTGGAATAACAGTCCCGGTGTCATTACAAAATGTCCACCACTTTTGAATGGGCTTTGCAGTGTTGTTAACGTTCTAATCACTCTAAATGGTAATTTTTCTCAGTCCTTACACTGGTGAATGGGAGTCGCAGTGATACTGGGAAAGCGCCCCCACTACTATTTCTCGGAATGGTTAACCCTCTGCCTTTGCGCTCCAACGTCTACCGTTTTTCCGAGGGTAAGGGTCCCGGGTACCCACGGAAGACAGTTGACGTCTCTCAGCATCCCATTGCACAGGGACGTCGCCATGGATGACGGTGACGTTCCCCTGGGAAGAAGTCCCAGGGTTCTGGCGCTCAAACTGCTGTTCCGTGGATTCAAAATGAAACCTAAATCCTCATTTTCTGAATTCCTAGGAAGGAACATCAAAGTTTGCCACGCTGGACAAGAAACATCTGAAAAGGCCAAAAGAGCACAAAGTTCCAGTACGTATCTGTTTAATCTTGTTTGAAGTGGGGTGCATATTGTACTGGAGGCGTGATAATAGTGGCCCTGAATCTCCAATAACTTTTACAATGGTTATCTGTGACATTATTGTGGCATAAAGGACTCGATGTGGTAGAGAAAGAAAAACTGTTCCCTCTGGTGGAGAGAGTCCAGAACAAGGAGACACAACCTTAAAATTAGAGCAAGGCTGTTCAGGAAACACTTTGCACTAAAGGCTGGTTAAAATCTGCAACAACCTTTCCCTCCAGTGCCCACACTCCCAGTAAACAGTGCTGATGCTGGGGTCCTCCATTTCAAAACTAAGATCAACAGATCTAGCTTGGTATGGGTATTAAGGGAAACAGAATCAAGGTGGTGAAATGGAGTGAAGGTACAGAGGAACTGTGATTGAGTAGAATGCAGCAGAAACCCACCAAGGCAAGTGGAGAGCACCGTGAACTCCAACTGTTGACGAGCTCCATATTCAGGAATTTTCTTACCCAGGTTAAAGTGTTTGTCCACCCGATCACCCATCACTGCCCTGAATGTGGGGGTGGGGAATGCCCTGGGGGGAGTCTGGGAGGGGGAGGTGCATGATCTCGATGTCGGGGTTGGCCGGTAGGAGGGGGGCAGTAGGCCAATGCTCCCAGGTACCTGAGGGAAGGGGGTCCTAATTCTGAGGTCCCTTCCACCCGAGATTTTAAAAAGTTTACTTTTTCTATGTGGTACCCTGATCCAAGTAGTGCCCACTAACTAAAAATTGATGCTGGGCATGTCAAGGCCCTTATGCAGCCACTAAGAAGCCAATTAAGGATTTAACAGGAGCACGGACAGGTATCCAATCTGTCCTTCCATGCAGTTGTGTTTGGGTCGGGGCGGGCTCTGGGATCCCAGAGTCGATCCTGCCCATGTTATTTTATGCTCCTCTCCCCTGCCTTGGAAACCCCCCTGGCGGGGAGCGTAAATTTCTGGCCAAGGTTCCCCCTGTTATATTTCCCCCACAGAAAGTACGCACTGCACATGTGTCACCTCTGACTCCACGTGGTTTGCTGTGATTTACAGGTCACAGTAGCTCCTGACGAGTATTTTCCAGTACGGGTACATGGGTGATTATATAATTGATTAACATGATTATGCGATTGTCTTGAATTTACTCAAATGTACAGTTTCATTGCTGCTGTTCCCTAAAAATGTCAAATGTTGTCAACATATCTAGTTCACTCCCATTATAAAATACATTCGTCATTCACAATTCCGTCCTTCATGCGATCTCGGGGGAATGTGACACCTGCGAATGGTGGGATTTTTCTCTGTTTCCATCGCACTCCAATTGAGGAGAGGAAGGAGACCTGACAAAGTAGTTGCCCACATAGTAACAAGTGCACACCCATCGTACAACAAATGGGTTTGTCTTTGAGATTAACCTTACTTTGTTCAGATAGACAGCACGAAGCATAATACTTTGCTCTATCCCTTTCCCTTCTGAGCAGCTCTGGTCTCCTATTTTGCACTAGCTCATGGTTCTTCAGTATTGTTGTGGAAGGACAGAATGTTTTTCCCTCCTCCTCTCATCTAATTCCAGCTACCTTCCCTGTGAACTCTGTGCCCAGGTGGTATGGCCAAGAGTGGACACTAGTCCACGTGTCGCTGACAGGATCGGGTAAAGCACTGAAAGCTATTTAATCATCTTTCAATCTCAACAGAATGTAGTTCAGGGCACGGTGCCGTACCTTGGGACATTCCTAACAGACTTGGTTATGCTGGACACCGCGGTGAAGGACTATGTTGAGGTGAGTGTGCATTTGAGTGATTCCTTTCAGAACATTCCCACTTTGAGATGATGCATGTGGGTAATTTGAGACATGATACAGGGAGAGAGTGAAGCAATGCCTGGGTGGAAGCAGATGATTATGTTCCCAAAGCCTCCCAACACTGAAACAGTTCCTCGCCTCATGTCTGGGTCTATTTTAGACTAATTCATCTAAGATTGACTGCTTTGATCAGACATAAACTCCATTATTGTTGCATTCTGTGATGGCCAAGATGATGATTAGATAGACCTGGGTCATTGTCATCTAGAAATTCCATTGTTCACATGTCATGTCTGGTAATGTTTAGCTGATGTGCCAGGCAATGCCATCTCCAACAAGGGAGAATCCAAAAATCTCCCATCGACATTCAATGACTATACCATCGCTGAATCCCCCACTATCAATATCGTGGGGTTTACCATTGATCAGAAACGGAATTGGACTAGTCATATAAATACTGTGGCTACAAGAGCAGGTCAAAGACAAGGAATTCTGTGTTGAGTAACTCACCTCCTGACTCCCCAAAGCCTGTTCTCCATCTACAAAGCATAAGTCAGGAGTGTGATGGAATACTGGATGAGTTCAACCTCGATACCACTCAAGAAGCTTGATACCATTCAGGGTAAAGTAGCCCACATGATTGGCACCCCATCCACCATATTGAACATCCACTCCCTCCACCGCCGATGCACAGTGACAGCAGCAGTATGCACCATCCACAAGATGCACTGCAGGGGCTCACCAAGAATCCTTCAACAGCTCCTTCCTAACCCACAATCACTACCATCAAGATGGACAAGGGCAGCAGACACATGGGACCACCACCACACATCATCCATACTTGGAACTACCTGATGGGCAACTCGGGATGGGCAATTCATTTTTTCCAATTAAGGGGCAACTTAGCGCAGCCAATCTACCTAGCCTCCACATCTTTGGGTTGTGGGGGCGAAACCCACACAAACACCGGGAGAATGTGCAAACTCCGCACGGACAGTGACCCAGTTACCTTTGCTTACTGTTTCTCTTCCCTTTCCCCTCCTTCCTCGTGTTGCAATCTTTCTGTGCCCAGCTGCTCTCGCCACCTCTTCCCCGTACCTTAGTTTTCGGTTTTAGAATGAGGCAGTACAGTCCCATGCAAATTGACCTAGCCAGCGAAACCTAACCAGGTTCCCAAAGCCTCCTAACATTGGAACACTTCCTCGCCTCATGTCTGGATCTATTGTAGACTAATTCATCTAAGATTGACTGCTTTGATTAGACATAAACTCCATTATTGTTGCATTCTGTGATGGCCATGATGATAATTAGATAGACCTGGGTCATTGTCGTCTAGAAATTCCATTGTTCACCGGTCATGTCTGGTAATGTTTTGCTGATGTGCCAGGCTATGCCATCTCCAACAAGGGAGAATCCAATCATCTCACCTCGACATTCAATGGCTATACCATCGCTGAATCCCCCACGATCAATATTGTGGGGTTTACCCACAATAAACAGAATTTTATTCAGAATTTTGATCAGAAACAGAATTGGACCTACATCCCATAATTCTTTTTAAAAATCAGCATTATTTACTCTCGTTGGGTCTGCAAGACTGATGCATTTTAACGGTCTGGTGTGGGCAGGCAGGGAAAGCAAAATTTGTACTTTCCAACCCAGGGTGGGATATAAGGCTGAGAGTGAAGTGAGCAGTGTGGATGTAAGGGTCTATGTTTCTTGTGGAATTCCATAGGACCATAATACGTAGGAGCAGACGTAGGCCATTTGGCCCATTGAGTCTGGTCTGCCATTCAATGAGATCATGACGGATCTTTAAAAAAAAAAAAAAAATTTAGAGTACCCTATTAATTTTTTTTTCCAATTAAGGGACACGGAGAGAATGTGCAAACTCCACACGGACAGTGACCCGGGGCCAGCATCGAACCCGGATCCTCGGCACTGTGAGGCAGTAGTGCTAACCGCTGCGCCACCATGCCGCCCTAAGATCATGACTGATCTGACATAAACCTCAACTCCACTATCCTGCCTTATCCCCATAACTCTTGATTCTCTTACTGGTTAAAAATCTGTCTATCTCAGCCCTGAATATACTTAACAGCCCAGCCTCTACCACCCTTTGCAGGAAAGAATTCCACAGTCACTACCCTCTGTGAGAAGTAATTCCTCCTCATCTGTCTTCAGTGGGTGACACCCTTACTCTGAGATGATGCCCTCTGGTCCCAGACTCTCCCACAAGGGGAAACAACCTCTCAGCATTTAAATCTGGACTCACTTGTGTTCAAGGAAGCTTCGACCCTTAAAGAGGCGTTTACAAACTAGCTACAGCAGGTACTCCCAAAGCCCCTGACCGCGACTTTCACCGTGTCTTTCCTTCTTCCCTTTCCAATCCCACTCTCCTGTTCCCCGATGGCAGTTTACACCCACTTCCCGGCCCTCCGATCGTGCGCAGGTCCGGCTACCAGACCACACTTTGCTTGCTGTGGTGAATGTATTGCTGTAACAATTCACCATCTGCATTTCTGTATTATGCTGTTGCCCATGTGGGCTCCACCTATGGACCATTGTTAGGTATTACCTATGATGTAGCATGTTGGGGCCTGTTTGGACTCCGCCCCTGGCTCCACCCCTTGAGGGGAGGTATAAAGAGCAGTCGCCCTGTAGGTGGCTCCCACTAACAGATCAGTCGCAGGCAGGCACTGTTCTAGTTGATTAAAGCCACAGTTTACTTCTACTCCTGGTTTTGTGTGAATTGATGGTCGCATCACTTGCACAGACATGTTTGTGTTTGGAAACACATTTATCTCCCACACTGAGGCCATCTTCTACCTCAGCCGAGAATGGGTTCAACTCCTCCTTGAAGGTGCCAATTCCAGAGAGGGAGAGGACGGCTGCCTTTCTGATGTCTTTGAAAGAAAGGGAAATGGGGAGGGTAGTTCGATCTGCGACCCGATCAGAATTAAATGCAAGCAACATTCTCCCTCTTTCTTCCAGAATGGATTAATTAACTTCGAGAAGCGGAGAAAGGTAATGGGAACTTTGATTTATTTCGTTCAGACATTTTCCTGCTGCTCTTTTCTGTTCGCCTACTCAGTGCGTTATTCTGTTTTTTCTGTTGAATCATTATTTTTTTTGTCCGGGGGGGTGGATGTTGTTCCCCGGGGGAAACAACAGGAATTTGAAATCATCGCCCAGATTAAACTCCTCCAAAAAGCCTGCAAGAATTACAGCTTCGAGAAGCATCCGGACTTCCTGAATTGGTTCTACAGACTGGAGACGCTCAGTGAAGCTGACAGGTGAGATAGTCGCGTACCCTCCCCAGCAAGGGGCCTTGGCATCAAGCTTTTCTGACATGGGGACAGTTTCAAGCCCAGCCCGCCCTTGGGGGAAAAAAACGATGGGATGAGATGGTGGGGAGGGTGCAATCAGAATTTTGCAGTCCGATTTTTAACTGCTCAGAAGTCGGCAACGTTGGGTTGTCACTCCGTTCCCGATTTTTATGGATACGGGAACAGGAGGAGAGCAGTCGGTTCCACAATTCAGTGAAGCCTCGGCTGATCATCGAGGTCTGGGAGGGGCAGATGCTGGCCCAAAGGGGGCCAGTAACCCAGAGGCTCAGGCTAATACCCTGGGGACATGGGTACAAATCTCATCAGACAGGGACTGGTGGAATTGAAAGCTCGTCTTAGTTATGAAACTACGATTAGTTGTCATTAGAAACCCATCTGATTCACAAATGTCACTGCCACTGAATTGTACCCGCTACTGATACTGGGCCAGAATTTTATGGGATTTTAGGCGGCAGATCTGGGGGGGGTGGGGGGGGCAATGGCATTACCGTAGAATTTCGCAGAAGGCCTAAAGTGGGAACAGTTGGGGTGGGGGGGGGGGGAAACTCCACCAGCATTCTCCTTTTTAGTATTGGGTTTCCCCCTTCAAAGGGCCTGACTCCTACAGGGGGTTCTCTTCCCCTCACCACCAACCCCCAGTCCTCACCCCCTCATTCACTGCCCCCCGCCTGGGCTCTCCACCAGACCCAGTAAACCGTGCCCATCTCCCGCACCCCACACCCTCCTCTCCCCCCAACTCAATCTGCTTCTCTGGGTTTCACTTCCCTTACCTGCCTCCGACTTACCCGGTCTTGGATCCCGAGGCTTAGACTCTGGGGAAATGACCGCAGTCCCTGGTTTATCCACCGCAGCTCCTGGCGCTTCAGGAAGCATGAAATGACTGCTGGGTGTGTGCCCTGCCAACTCACCTGATGACGTGAAGGGAAACTCCGCCATCCCAAAAAAATCCTAGCCCAGATGAAGCCCATCGGTTCGAGAAGGCCACTCACCACAAACTTCTCGAGGGGCATTTAGGGACGGGTAATAAATGTGAGCCGAGCCGGCGATGTTCACACGCTGTGGAAGTATAAGAAAGAAACCTCTGTACCGTAACAGGTCTGGGGAACAAAACTCTATCACCCCCAGATGTGAAAGTAAGAATTGATTTTGAATCGATGATCACTTGCTGATCCACCATACTTTGGTGCACAATTCTGTTTCTTAAATTTAATCCCGAATGGCTCGGGGGTGCTCTTCTTTCCGATGTGTTATCTGACTCTTGTAATCAAAGTGCTCGTGTGCGGGGCTTGCGTGGAACGGGTTTGCTGTTCATTTCAGTGAAATCAAATTGGTGAATCTACACTTGTATTCATTTAGCAAATGCGTGTCCCCAAGGCCAAGTGATAGCCTCCTCATTTGCTGAGTTCAAGGTGATTAATCCATCACTTAGACTGTAAACTGCACCACACCCCTCCTCCACTGCCTGACCCCTGTTTTTAGGTCTCACCTGATTGTTCGTCCTGTCGAGGGGGTGCCCCTTTCACGTAATGGGACGAGAGCAATTTCAAAATGGCGGGCGGCAGAAGCCGCCACCCAGCTCAGATGAGGGCCCCACGACTTTCAACGGCTTGGGAGTCAGGTTTCCCATCCAACTAAAGGTGGTGGGTGGGTGATCAAACCCACAGGGCCAATAAAGGCCTTCTACTTTTAGAGGAGTGACAGGCATTAATGAGAAGGTAAGCGAAAGAAAGGCTGCTTCAACACCCCAACTTTTACAAATCTTTTATTAAAAATAGATCCTGCAGCAAGGCCACCACCTCCTTGTTGGGGAAGGGCGTGGGTGGCGGGACGAGACGGGGTAGTTGGGAGGGAGCTGATTTGACTCAACACTGGTAACTCACCCAGCCCGGACACGGAAAGGATTGACATATTGATAGCTCTTTCTCAATGGGAGGCCCTCTCGGCCTGACGAGATTGTACCTCCCACCCCTCTCACAGCCTATCACCCACCTCCAGCCAACTAAACTAATCCTTGGTGCTGTGGGAACCGGAATCTTCTCTGATCACACCCATACAAGGGAGACACCATCTTTCAGATGAGTGGTGTTGAAAGCTAACTCCTGCCTGCCCACGTGGAAGATACTCTGCCACTTATCTTGGAGAACAGCAGGGGGAGTTATCCCCGGATGCCCTGCCAGTGCATTTCCCCCAACTAAGGTCGAGCAGAAAAACAAATTATCCAGTCATTTTCAGGTTTCTGTGGCACGATCTTTCTGTGCCCAGGTTGGTTACCATGCTTCCTACACAATAGTGAGCGCACAATTACTGGTGAACTGCTTTGGGACACCCTGAAGTCAGTAAAAGCTGCTGTATGAATGCAAGTCCTGCAAGCATGACAACCTTTCGGGAGAATAGGATGTTTCTACAGAGCTTTCTTTCGGAAAGCGGAATAGGTGGGAGCGCTTTGACTGATGGCACATGATCCGAGGGGTTTTTGGACAGTATGGCCTCCTGCTGATCAGTTGGGGAGTCAATTTCCTTTGGAGCTCAGGGGACAGGTCAAACTTCATCCTCACAAGTTTCCAAAGTGTAGCGATGCAGATATTTCTGAATGCAAAATGCCGGCATCTGTTTACCGGTGCCTGTGGGGAAACCCGTCACTGGATAAACCGCCGGCTCCTTGTCTGCGGCTGGTAATAATAATCTTTATTAGTGTCACAAGTAGGCTTACATTAACACTGTAACAAAGTTACTGTGAAAAGCCCCGAGTCGCCACGGTACGCCGCCTGTTCGGGCGCACAGAGGTAGAATTCAGAATGTCCCATTCACCTAACAAGGACACCTTTTGGTACTTGTGGAAGAAAACCGGAGCACCCGGAGGAAACCCACATGCAGACATGGGGGAGAATGTGCAGACTCCACACAGACAGTGACCCAAGCAGGAATCCAACCCGGGTCCCTGGTACTGTGAAGGAGCAGTGCTAACCACTGTGCTACCGTGCGGTCTTCAACTTTTTGGTTCCCGTCAGGATGGAAAATTCCTGAACTGATCAGCATTTCTCCATCCACGTGCCTGATTTTTTTTTAAAAATGACAGCAAAAGGGCAGGTGTGTTTGCCGCACCCACCGAACAGCTCACCGATTGGTTGATTACATTCTTAATCGGTTGAGAAACTACACTTCATAGAATTCCGACAGTGCAGAGGTGCTCTTTCAGCCCTTGAGTCTGCACTAACCGTCCGAAAGAGCACCCTACCGAGGCCCACTCCCCGCCCTATGTTTGTAACTCCATAACCCCACCTAACTTGCACATCTTTGGGCTGGGAGGAAACTGGAACACTGGAAGAAACGCATGCCGACACGGGGAGAACATGCAAACTCCTCATAGCCTTCGTCAGTGTTTAGCAAGCACGACTGACCGAGGAGTGGAAATTAATGGCGGCACGATTGTGCAGTGGTTAGCACTGCTGACTCACGGCGCCAGGACAGGTTCGATCCCCGTCCCAGGACACTGTCCGTGTGGAGTTTGCACATTCTCCCTGTGTCTGCGTGGGTCTCACTCCCACAACCCAAAGATGTGCAGGGTAGGTGAATTGCCCCTTGATTGGAAAAATAAAAGAAAAAGGAATGGTACTTAACTCTCTCCTTCAACATAATCGCGATGTACAGTGCATCCAAATGACCCAACTCACTCCAGTCCTGAACCACTTGCTGAATTTTACAGATACATTGGCTGAGATGCGAGATGGCTGGCAATATGGCAAGGGACACAGGAGGAGGGGAGCTCCATGTCTTCCTGCTCCCGTGCCATATTGCCAATGGCGGGAAACCTGGCAACATAACAATTGAACCACTTAAGTGGCTGTTCAGGTCACTTCCAGCACCTGTGGACAATTTCCCCCTCTGATGTGCAGGGAGCTCGCCAGATAAACCCTGCATTTTGGTGGGGGGGGGGGGTGTTCATGGCTTGCCCGCCCCATCTCCTGTGACAATGGCATTGCCAATGCACCATGGTCGTCCCCCATCCCCGCCTGTCGAGTCACCGGGGTCTGCCTGCCTGGCCCTGGTTTCCTTTAACCCAACTCGCCTCTCTTTGCGAGCACCCCGTCATTGAAGCATTCTCTACCTGCCGTTCACAGCCTCAGTGGCGTTCACCTCTAAGCAGTGGCACAGCTAAGGCTGCTGTGGGGCAAGGGATGGGCAATGTCCATAATTAGATGATGACTCATGAGGCAGCCTCTTAATTGGTTGCCGCTGACAATATCCCACCCCTGGGTCCCGTTAGAGTGCAGTTGGAACTCGACTTCAGTCCTGGAGGCAGCACCGCAAACCAAGCCGAAACATTCAGCCCACAAGTTATTTATTTATTTAAATTGTGTCTTTTGCAGCTACAAGTTATCATGCGAGGTCGAGCCACTAGCTGAAGCGACCAGCACTCCGTTAAAGACTCGGCCTACATTGATCATCACCCACTGCAATGAGTAAGCTTTTTGTACATTTTTGGCTTCATGGATCGGGATAGATTCGCTGACGCATTCCTCGGGGCAATTCCTTGACAGATCAGAGTCAACCTGCCTGGTTTAAATTTTAAACAATGCCTGTTATTAACTGTCAGTTGCCATCAACTGGACTGTGATCCATGGTAACGCCTCTCCCAATCACAATTCACTTGCCAACCAGTTGGCACTCTCTTCGCATACAGTATAAATTGTTGTTTTACGATTACATTGACATTCTTCCGAAGTATCCTGACAAATGCACCAGGGAACAGTTAACTGCTAAGGTTTTGTTAAAATTCAACCCAGGCAGGTCGACTCTATTTTTAAATTTTGAGTACCCAATTATTTTTTTCCAATTTAGAGGCCATTTAGCGTGGCCAATTCACCTACCCTGCATATATTTGGGTTGTGGGCGTGAGACCCATGCAGACATGGGGAGAATGTGCAAACTCCACACAGTGACCCAGTGCGAGGATCGAACATGGGTCTCACTGGCATGAGGCAGCAGCGCTAGCCACTGCACCACCATGCTGCCCTGAGGCAAGTGGACTCTGATTAGTGAAGGGATTGCCATGAGGAATGGACCAGGGAATGGCTGTCCCCAGGTTTTTGGTTGGTTGAAAAAGGTGCAATGTGTGGACACTGCCAGAATAAATCGGTATCCCCATTTGATTTGGTGTCCTTGCGAATCTGTCCTGATGAATCCAAGATGAAAAGCTTCAACAGCATGTCTGCCTTTTTTATTCAGAAATAAAATTGTTGCAAAGGTAAATGCTGACTTTCTAATGTGGGACCTCTTGTCATTTCAGCCCTCCCTCTGGCCAGAACAGCCCCACAGTGTCCAGTGGTGGCTTAGCACCGTGGGATATACCCGGCTCACCAACGCCAGACTCGGACTGCCACCCTGAATTTGCTGGGCCCAAGGAGCACTCATTAAATCCAATTAACGTGTTGCTGTGCAAGGTTGCCCGGGTAACGGTCACTCTGCCTTCCATTGAGAAAATTGATAACTTGCATTTTATTGGCATATTTCACAAGCTTGGGAAGTGACACAGTGACTAACACAGTGCTTCCTGACCCTTTTCCCCCGTGACTCAATTTTTCAATGACGCATGCTTCATGTGACCCTGGGGCGAAACTCCAGTCCAAAAATGTGCAGGTTAGGTGGATTGGTCATGCTAAATTTCCCCTTAGTGTCCAAAGGTTAGCTGGGTTACAGGGATAAGGTGAGGTTGTGGGCCTAGAGGGGTGCTCTTTTGGGGGGTCAGTGCACACTTGATGGGCTGAATGATCGCCTTCTGCACTGCAGAGATTCATTGAGGATTTTATGAGAGATGTTGAATGGTGTAGGGTGGGTAGGAGTTATTGCGTGGCGGGGGAAGGATTTCATGGTGTCCACCTCCCCTTCCACCTTCAAATCCCATCTCGCGCTCATCTCCCTCTGTCCTTCACCCACTCATTTCCCTTGCTCCTTCACCCCCCCCCATCCCCTCTCTCCTTCACCCCCAAACTCCCTCTCTCCTTCACCACTCCATCTCCCTCGCTCCTTCACCCCTCCATCTTCCTCGCTCCTTAACCCCTCCATCTTCCTCACTCCTTCACCCCTCCATCCCCTCTCTCTTTCACCCCCAAACTCCCTTGCTCTTTCACCCCTCCATCTTCCTCGCTCCTTAATCCCTCCATCTTCCTCGCTCCTTAATCCCTCCATCTTCCTCGCTCCTTCACCCCCCCATCCCCTCTCTCCTTCACCCCCAAACTCCCTCACTCCTTCACCACTCCATCTCCCTCGCTCCTTCACCCCTCCATCTTCCTCGCTCCTTAACCCCTCCATCTTCCTCACTCCTTCACCCCTCCATCTCCCTCACTCCCTCACCCTCCATCCCCTCTCTTTCACCCCCAAACTCCCTCGCTCTTTCACCCCTCCATCTTCCTCGCTCCTTAACCCCTCCATCTTCCTCAATCCTTCACCCCTGCATCTCCCTCACTCCTTCACCCCTCCATCTCCCTCGCTCCTTCACCCCTCCATCTCCCTCGCTCCTTCACCCCTCCATCTCCTCGCTCCTTCACTCCTCCATCTCCCTCGCTGCTTCTTCCCTCCATCTCCTCGCTCCTTCTCCCCTCTATCTCCCTCGCTCCTTCACCCCTCCATCTACCTTGATCCTTCACCCCTCCATCTCCCTCGCTCCTTCACCCCTCTATCTCCCTCGCTCCTTCACCCCTCTATCTCCCTCGCTCCTTCACCCCTCCATCTACCTTGATCCTTCACCCCTCCCTCTTTGTCGCACTTTCACCTTTTCCATCTCCCTCGTTCCTTCACCCCTCCATTTCCCTCGCTCCTTCACCCCTCTATCGCCCTCGCTCCTTCACCCCTCCATCGCCCTCGCTCCTTCACCACTCCATCTTACTCACTCCTTCACCCCTCCATCTCTTTCCTTTACCTCCATCTTCCTCTCACTTTCATCATCCATCGCTCCCCCTTCCCCTCACCCACCCATCTCCTTCTCCCCCCCCCTCATCTTTATCCTTCATCCCCCATCTCTCCATCATCCCCAGCATATCCCTTCCTTCCTCACCAACCACCTTCATCGTGTGGAGATAACAGTCGGTCAATTAAATATTTTAAATCCTTTATTGTAACATTTCAGTATATCCTTGTACCGCCCACCCAAGAGACCTATCAGAAGCTGCCCGAGTAGGTTGCAAATCTTGTGAATCATGTGACCTGCAGCAGCCACCTTTTGCTCTAACAAAAGTCCATTTTAAAATAACGAGAATAAAAATGTTTTGATGTGTCAGCATTTTGATTTTGTTTCCTGTCTTATTGACATGACGGATTTTTTTCAGTCAGCCTGGTGAAAGGATTTAATGCCATATCAATCCTTCTGTCTCCCTTTGCGCAGCACACCAAATTCCCCTCTGTCTCCTCCCTGGACTCTGCCGGGATTGACTCCAGTCCGAACTGCCCTCCTTCGCCCACCAGTTTGTCTCCCACCTCCAGCTTCGTCAAAGGGCACAGGCGTTCTGCGTCCTGCGGCGCCACATACGTGCCCCCATCTACACCCATCGGCTCGCCGCAGTCCGACTGCCGGATCATCCGGGTGCGGCTGGACGTCGCCAATGGAAACTTGTACAAGAGCATCTTGGTAGGTGGCTGCTGCCCTTGAGGCAAACTTCTTTCAAATTCATTCTCAGGACGTGGCAAAGTCAGTATTTATAACCCATCCCTAATTGCCCTCGAGAAGGAGGTGGCGACCCGCCTCCTCGAACCGCTGCAGTCCCTGTGGTGCACCCACAGTGCTTTTAGGGAGGGTGTCTCAGGATTTTGACCCAGTGGCAGTGAAGGAATGGCCGATATATTTCCAAGTCAGGATGGTGAGTGACTCCGAGGGAAACCTCCATGTGGTGGTGTCCCCAGGTATCTGTTGCTCTCTTCTCCTTCTGGATAGTAGCGGTCGCAGGTTTGGAATGTGCTGCAGAAGGAGCCTTGGCAGGTTGCTGCAGTGCATCTTGTCTGTGGCATGCATTGCTCTCACTGAGGAGGAGGGGGCTAATGTTTACGGTTATGGACGGGGTGCTGATGAAGCAGAGGCAGTTTTATTCTGGATGGTGCAGGTCCTTGAGTGTTGTGAAAAATTGCACGCAGCCTCAGAATATTGGCTTTAATTAGGCCTTTAATTGTCTTGATGGACCACCAACCATTTCTGGACTTAATGCCAATATTTCAGCTGTCCTGTCTCTGTCTCTGGCATGCTTCAGAAATCCTGCCCATGAAGCTCCACGCACCTATATATGTAAATAAGGGGCTGGTTTTAACTGTGGCCAAGAGTACATAATGGTCAACATTAGATGGGCTTTCCCCGACTATACTGTAGCACGGTGGCATAGTGGTCAGCACTGCTGCCTCACAGCACCAGGGTCTCGGGTTCAATTCCAGCCTTGGGTGACTCTGTGTGGAATTTGTACATTCTCCCCATGTCTGCGTCGGTTTCCTCCGGGTGTTCCAGTTCCCTCCCACAGTCCAAAGATGTGCAGGTTAGGTGAATTGGCCATGATAAATTGCCCATGCGTGTCCAAAGGCATGCAGGTTCGGTTGCAGAGATAGGGCAGGGTGGATGTGGGCGTGTACTGGGTAGGGTGCTCTTTCGGAGGGTCGGTGCAGACTCTAAGGGCCGTATAACCTCTTTCTACACTGCAGGTATTCTATGATGATTTTGTCCAAGCTCTCTTCGATGGGATGTAACTGGGCTGGGTTTATAAAATGTGCCACATCACACACCATCAGTCAAAATTAAATTACAAGGCTCCAAAACCACCACCACCGAGCCCCACCCAAGCTAAAATCTAAACGGGATCACTTCTGAATACATCGGATGCGATCTTCCCAAAAGGGAACAAAGTTCCCTAGCGAGCGTGTTTAGCCGTGTGTTTCCTGGCACTCGCAGTGCCGCGAAACATGTGGCTATTCAACGGTGCTCGTGTTGAATAACGGGCCTGAACAACGGACGAGACCGCACATAGCCCCATTTTTTACAAAAGGGAGCTCTGCTCACCGGAATTGTCCGTTGTCGCGAGAGATCACGGCGTCCCAATCTCCGAGGCCCACAAAAATAATCCCAGGCCCCAGCCCCCTCTCCCCTTCCCGGCCTCCCTCCCTCAGCACTCGCCTGAGATCCCCAAGGCAAAGGGATTGAATCCCAAAGACTCGGCTACCTTGGGAGACTCCACATTAGAGTAATGCTTACTGCCTCGCTCTAGTGTGCAGATTTGCCAAAAGGTGATCCTGCCCATTGTGAGCGGGATTCTCCTTGCAACGCCTCCTGAGATTGCGTTGAATCTCGCGAGGCGTTGCGAGCCGGGTGGATCCCGGACAGGGAAATGCTTTTCCGGCGCAGCATGGCCAGAAGGCCACACCCCATGGAATTGAGTTTCTCGGGTAACTCCAGTCCAATATGATGAATCACACTCCATCACCTTCTTTCAACAGGTCTACAGCCAGGACAAGACCCCTGCAATAATCGAGAAAGCCCTGGAGAAGCACAACCAGAATGCCAATGCGGCCCCGTCTTACGAATTGGTGCAGCTCATCTCCGAGGACAAAGGTGAAGGGTCTTGGTGCACTCGACAGGGTCGTTGGCGGGCGGGATGTTTCCCAAGGTTGGGGAGTCTAGCGCTAGGTGGCGGAGTGCATAATTGAAGAATAAGTGGATTTAGGAACGAGGCGAGGAGAAATTGCTCCAGTCAAACGATGGGGAATCTTCCTAATTCTCTCCCAGGAGTGTTGTGGATGCTCAGCCATTGAGTGCGTTCAGGGTTTGGTTGGTAGATTTTTTGAATACTGAGGTAATTAAGGGACATGAGGATAGTGCAAGCTAGAAAAAGATAAGGCTGAACATTAGTCATGGTCATATTGAGCGGTGGAGCAGGCCCAAAGTTTGAAATGGCCGACTCCAACTCCTTTTTCTTCTCTTTTGTCCCCTGCAAGTTGGGTGACTTCACCTTCTGAATCCGTGCTCACTTTTGAGCTTTTCTCTTGCGTGTCAGCTTGAAATCAACCCAAATGAGAGACGTGGCTTATTTGGCATCAATGCCAGAGAATGGACTGGGTTTGTTTATTGATGTCTATCCCATGTCAAGTGCTTGTCCCATGTCATCCCATGCCAACAACAGCTTGCAATTAAAAACAACCTTCAACGTTAGTAAAGGGAATTTGACACGGCAGCAAGAAGAGACGGAAGTTTGAAGACCCGCACATACAGACATAGAAACAGCGTCTTCCCCACAGCTACTAGCCTCCTCAACAACTCTCCCTCGGACTGATCTGTTCCCTGTAAGAACACTATTCACAACATCCTATGCTGCTCTTGCTCATGTATTGGCTTTGTTTGGCCCTTGTCCCACACTGCAACTAAGTATCTATTTGTCGATGTACTGTGTACTTCTTCACATTCACTGTAACTATCTATTATTCATTTTTGTCTACTGTGTACGTTCCCTTGGCCGCAGAAAAATACTTTTCACTGTACTTCGGTACATGTGACAATCAATCAATCAAGAGGTAATGTTAGATCACATGACCAAAGGCTTGATCAGAGAGAAGGGTTATAAGTAGCATCTTGAAGGAAGAAAGAGAAGGAGAGCGGTTTAGAGAGGGAATTCCAGAGGTTGCGCTTGGGTAGCAAAAGGCAAGGCCACCATTGGGTGATCTGATTGAAATCTGGGACAACCAAGGGGCTGGTAATGGCGGAGCGCAGAGATCATGGGAAGCTGTGGTGTGGGAAGAGATCACAGAGATGGGGAGGAGCAAGGCCGCGACGGGCTTTGAAAGCGAGGGCTTGAGGATCCCAAAATCGAGGTGTTGCATGTTGACTGATGCCAATTTTTAATAAAAAATTCTCCGTGTCTCTTTGCAGAGTTCACCATCCCGCACAATGCCAACGTCTTCTATGCCATGAACTCCACCAGCGTTGACTTCATCCTGCGGAGGAAGGGCTACCCTTCACCCAAGTTGAGGATCGAACACGGCTCCCCCTTTCCGAAGATCAAGTCCAAGGGGATGAAGATTGCCAAGGCCTTGTTTGACAGGCCTTTTGGGGGCACTGAAGACTCCTGATCGTGGAAGTGGGATTGTCCATTACAAAAGCCCGGACGGCTTACTGAGGCTAATGCTGACCAGGCAGTGTGGCTGATGAAAGTGGGCTGCCCTCGTCACGGAGGACGATGGGACATTCTCCAATTGGAAGCAGATGGAAGTACAAAGCACTACATTCAGCGTGTTTTCTTCTTTCTTTTTTCGGCAGGCGAGAAAAATAAACTTTGATGGCTCGTGGGTCTCTGTACTCTTCCGCGGAAGCTTGCTCACTAAGCATCGGATAAAGACCCATCAAGTCTTCGATTTAGGACTTTTGGTGTCCAGTGATCTGAAGAAGAGCGTAGATCTAAAATGTCGCCCCCCCCCCCCCTCCCTTCACCCCACCCTCTCTATCCTAGAATCGTGCTTGTGTTGGAGTGGGGGTGAATTCAGTTTGACACACACAGAAAGAGCTCTCACTTTACTCTAGAGTAAGCCTAACTGCAGATGCTGTGGGAGTGGGAATGGCAACTCCCCCGAAGGTGGGAGTGGCAACACGGGGACATGCTCCACATTGGACCGGGTGCTTGACTATCTCTGCAGATGACCGTGGGGGAGACAATAGACTTTCTGTACCCGTAGATGGAATCTGAAAGCACTCTCCCACAACATGAAATGCTTATTCTGTGAATGCAGAAAGGTCAAATTTCTTCTGCAAACCTTTCACTTTTGCATTAGCCTCCAAAGGGACAGCAGCCAGAGTCGACCGTAATGCTTTTTGTTCTTCATCGCTCATCGGCTGGACAAAGTGTTTGACCTGTTTGTAAACAATGCCCTGTGAACAATTTTAAGAGTCTTGGACATTCACTACGATGTCGGCCAAAATAGTTTGTACTCTTTCCTGCTGCTTACCAGCTTGTCAGTCCCATTTCATGGGGAGGGATGGTGGAAATATTGGATAATCACAGGCCCAGTTGAAAACAGACCATCTTCCCACACACTGACTCCTGCCACGAGATACTATTCCACCTTCGAGCATCCCCCGTTCATCCCAACCACCAAAGTGACAATTCCCTTCTCTGCAACGCCCATATTGAAGCTCTGCTACTGAACTGTCAGTTACAGGTTCAACAGCGCAGCAGCAATAAAGGGGACCGCATCGGACAGCATAGCACCAACGGAGGTCATTGAGGGACCAGAGCTTCCAGGTCAGGGTTCAGAAGACAGAGTAAGCTGCCTCGCTGCCGGGGAACACCTCACCGATCCGACCAGCTGAATGTTTTACAGGTCTGGGCCTACATTGGCCGACAGGCAGGCTCCGGATTCACTCATCGACCCTGGAATCACAAGGGCCATCTTCCGGGATTCGACAAAGCCAAATCCACCAGCAGCAAAAAAGTGCCTTCCCTTTCACCTCATCTGTCACTGTCTCTCCCGGCTCAGCTGTTCATCGACGCCTTCTGCTGCTGCTCTTAAACCTCCAAACAAAGCAAACCTTATCAAGAGCATAGCGAAGGACACCTTTCGACAAGGGGGGCGACTGGCGTTTACCCTGATGAAACTTAAAAAGAGGGCCCTCCAGCGACAGGCCTGAATTATCACTACATGGACTTGAGGCCTACTTCGTAAACGGGCCTATGATGACACTAAAAATACAAGTACCGCACACTGGATTTGGAAGCTGTAACACCAACTCCCTTGCAACGATTGACTAAAGCTGCTCCTGCACCGCAGCCATTTTGGGGCCTAACGCCTCTTCCCACTCACCATCGCAGTGTCTGCTAGTCCTCCCTTGGGCCTCCCTACAAAGTACAGGTGAAAGGAGGTCCTCGGGCTAGATGACCCCACCTGAGCCACGGAACCTATAGGGAGAAAGAGATTTGTGGACGAGATTCATCACACTCTTTTTTCTCAGAAGCAATTTGTGCATTTTACTGTTGCCAATGAAGGCCTTCGAAGGAGCTGGGCGTTCCCTGGAGTGTTTTTCGTACAACCGAACGTCCAGGTGGATTCTCTCACTCTCTCAGGAGCTGATTCCTTCTTCCCAAATGGGATGGCATGTTTGGCACTAGATTATGGACTTACTGGAATTTTGAAAAACCTGAGACAGTCAAGCTGCCCGCAGACACGTCAATAGTTACAAGGGGAAGGAGAGGGTGTGCAATTATTACGCGACCTGGTGGAGGATTGGGTGGGGGTGGTGGGTGGCACCATGCTGGGTTTAAACTAGGCCCAGAATTGGCTCTGCCTTAGAAGTCTGTACTGGGCAGATCCCAGATCTGGTGGGATTCCCATCCGGCCGGTTAAGCTAAGGTTACCCACACTTCCCACCTGTTTTGCAGTGAGAATTCATCGCAATCGCATTTTCTCATCAAGACCTCACAATGGGGGGCATTTCTCAAGAGCCTGGTGACCAGAGTTTATGCTGCAAGTATTTATACAATTTTATCCCTTTTTTTAAAAAACAACCAAATGAACCAGGGTGAGATTACGTCAATTACTGATGCTTTGGGATTGATCTTTGTGGAAAAGTGAGCAATCCCTTCAACCCTCTTGGAGCCTGTTTTCTTTGTGCACTGGAGGTGTGGCTGGCAAGCTCAGAGATCATTGCCCACCCCTGGATGCTGTTAAGGTGGTGAGCTTCTGCCGGCCTGATCCCCTTCTGCCTGTGTGGGCCATTTCGGAAGGCGGTTAAGAGCCAACCTGTGGGTCTGGAGTCACGTACAGGCCAAGAACGGCCGAGGGCGGCAGAAATCCACAAGAGGTGGGAGCAAATGTAGGCCATTCGGCCCATCGGGTCTGCTGTGCCATTTCAATGATGTCATCTCTGATCTTATGTGATAATCCTCAACTCCACTTCCGACCTTCTCCCCATAATGCTCGATTCCCTCACTGATTAAAAATCTGTCTATCTCAGTCTTGAACATCCTTCACAACCCAGCCTCTACAGCCCACTGCGGTAAAGACTTCTGCAGATTTACTTCACTGAGAGACAAAATTCCTCCTCATCTCTGTCAGAGATTATGCCCTTTGGTCCTAGATTCGTCCACAGGGGGAAACAACCTCTCAGCAACTAAAAATCATTAAGGAACAAGTTCAGCTTTGAAAACAACCATCCATTACTGAACCCAAGTAATTTTAACCCCAGGTTTAAATTACTCGTCAGGTGGTATTTGAACTCTTCTTTTCCGGTTACAAACCCCCCGAATTCTTCTGTTCCAATAATCTGGGATGGGATATTCCATTTTGAAGTCTTAAGTTCGGTGGTGGATCAGAAATTGGACTTCCTTGCTGCGGGGGTCGGGGTTTCCCACGCAAGCTCCACTCATTATTGACGCATCCGTGCGGAGCTGGGTGAGTCGTGCGGTGGGGGCAGGAACAATTTCGCTCGCCCTCCCCGCTGTTGCCTCATGAGGTCAGAGGTCCGGACACCACATTGAAACCTCACCCGGACAGGCTCTCCCATTCTAAACCCCATTTCCCCGGACCCTCACTGACCCACCCGTTCCGAGGGTGGCCGATTACCTGACCCCTTTCCAATCCAAAAAGCCCATGAGGTCCCATAGTCCATGTTCCACTGCTGTCTTTCTTCCCGTGGCCTGCCTGCAGTCCCTCAGTGCCCACTACTGAGTTCTGGTGCTGCGGGGACTGCTAGAACCACTCGCCAAACAGATAGGCCGGCAGCACTCGACGTCTACCTCCTCCGCCTCCCATTGCGGGGTCATAAGACCCATTCTCTGCTCAATCAGGTCGCCATCAGTACGTTATCATTGAGCAATAGCCCACCCATACAGGCCACCCCTCCCCCAACCCCAGTGTAAAGCTCAGCTCCCTGACGTTGGAAACATTACTGCCCGTGTCTTAACCTTGCAGCAAATTGTCACCCCTGCACGTTGGCCGAGATTAGCTCCTGGTCAAACAATGGCTTAATGCAAAGGTTCTCATCCTGGTTTTCAAATTCCGTCAGGGCCTAGCCCATCCCTATGTGATCTCCTCCAACCCCACAACCCGCCACAGGTATGTCTCCAGTGCTCTAAGTCTGGCCTTGCAAATTATAAATTTCTTCACCACTGGTGACCGTGCCTTGCCCTCAGTTGACCCAACCCCAGCCTCTGAAATTGCTTCCCTCCATCTCTCCTCTCTACCTCCCTTCTCCCCCTTGAGGATATTCCTTGTCACAGCTCTTTGACACAGGCTTTGAATCATCTGACCTAATACCTCTTCACGTGGTTCGGTGGCATGCTTTGTTTTATAATGCTCCTGTAAAGCACGTTGACACATTTCATTGCATTAAAGGTGTTACACAAATGCACACAATTATTGTTGTATCAAGCATTTTCAGTCAATGGCATTTTTTGTTAGTCTTTTCAGGTAGACGTGTGAACTCTGTGTCCCATTTGAAAGAAAATCCAGTGCCTTGGCCAATAATTATAACTGAAATCAATACATAAACCCAAGGTCATTCTCACGCTGATGTTTGTGGGAGCTTGCGATGTGAAAATTGCCTTCCACATGGGCGATAATTACCCAAACTCTTTCTGAAGCGAGGGAAAATGGTGCAGGCGGGTTTTTGAGGCTTGAGTGGATTATTAATTGTGTCTTTATTTTTCATTCGATTTGTGATATGTGGGGATTAATCCGAACAAATGCTTACCAAGCAGCTAGATTGCGGGCATTTGGTCTCACCCACCCGCACATCTGCAGGAAGGCACTGGAGATACTTCAATCACAGTCACAAGGTTACGGGTTCAAGATCCACTCCAGTGCTTGAGCACATTATCACAGCTGAAAGCACTGAGGGAGTGCTGAACTTGTCAGAGGGTCAACGCTGAGAGTGTGATGCATTATCAGAGGGTCAGTACTGAGGGAGTACTGCACTGTCAGAGGATCAGTACTGAGGGAGTACTACACTGTCGGGGTCAGTACTGAGGGAGTATTGCACTGTCAGTGGGTCAGTAGTGAGGGAGTGCTGCACTGTCAGAGGGTCAGTACTGAGGGAGTGCTCCACTGCCAGAGGGTCAGCACTGAGGGAGTGCTTCACTGTCAGAGGGTCAGTACTGAGGGAGTACTGCACTGTCAGGGTCCACCCTGAGGGAGTACCGCACTGTCAATGGGTCAGTACTGAGGGAGTGCTGCACTGTCGGGGTCAGTACTGAGGGAGTGCTGAACTGTCAGAGGGTCAGTACTGAGGGAGTACTGCACCTGTCCGAGGATTAGTACTGAGGGAGGAATGCACTGTCAGAGGGACAGTACTGAGGGAGTGCTGCACTGTCAGAGGGTCAGTACTGAGGGAGTGCTGCACCTGTCAGAGGGTTAGTACTGAGGGAGTGCTGCACTGTCAGGGCAGAACTGAGGGAGTGCTGCACCTGTCAGAGGATTAGTACTGAGGGAATGCTGCACTGTCAGAGGGTCAGTATTGAGGGAATGCTGCACCTGTCAGAGGATTAGTACTGAGGGAGTGCTGCACTGTCAGCGGGTCAGTACTGAGGGAGTGCTGCACTGTCAGAGGGTCAGTACTGAGGGAGTGCTGCACTGTCAGAGGGTCAGTACTGAGGGAGTGCTATACTGTCAGAGGGTCAGTACTGAGGGAGTGCTGCCCTGTCAGGGGGTCAGTACTGGGAGTGCTGCACTGTCAGAGGGATAATACTGAGCGAGTGCTGCACTGTCAGAGGTCAGTATTAAGGGAGTGCTGCACTGTCAAAGGCACAGTACAAAGGAAATGCTGCATTGTTAGAGGGGCTGCACTCAGTGAGTGCTTCATTATTGGAGGGCATTTCTGAAGAAGTTCTGCAATGTTAGAGGTTCCGTCTTTCAAACAAGACACTGAACCGAGGTTCCGTAATCTTACCACCTCGGATAGATGCGAAGAGGTCTCACAGCCTCTGTTAGAAGAAGAATTATCACTGGTTTCCTGGCCAATATTTATCTCTCAACCAACATAACTTAAAACAGATTGTCTGGTTGTTATCAGACTGCTGTTTGTGGGAGCTTGCTGTGCACAAATTGGCTACTTTGTTACTTACAGTACTCCAGTGAGCACACCTCGAAAGGAATTCACTGGCTGTACGGTGCTTTGAAAGGCTCTGCAGAGAGGTAAGTTTGTGCCTTCTTTCAATCTGTTCACTCACTGATCTCAAAAGTAGTCTTCAGACTCCAGCTGCCAGCCAGCGCTATCCCCCATGCAGATGTGCATGGTGGAGAGGAGGGGGGTTGCCCACACTGACCACAAACTGACCAGCTGCGAAACATTGTGAAATAGAAAGTAAAAATGAGGACGCTCAAACCCACACAGTTTCACTTCGACACATTCTGCACGACCCGTGGAGCACAGAGCCAGCTATTCGGCCTCTCTGGTCTGTGATAGGATTTCAACTCCACATGAGCCTCCAGGAATGAGCGCGTTGCCTTTTGAGGAAAGGATGGAGAGGTTAGGTTTGCATCGATTTTATTACGATCCTGGACCACACCCTAACCGTGGCTAGGATATTGGACAGAAACCCACAATATTTCATTTTAATTTTGTAAGACAGAGGAAAGGATACCTCCCTCAAGCAGTGATTTCACAGAAAATAGGGATCGGGTATATCAAAACAAATTTTATTTGTATTAAAAGACCTTTAACATCACACAATTACCCCTTAAACAATGCGAATCAGGACAGTGAAACAATAACACAGAATTGCTCTCCTTGTTTCCATTGAAACAACAGAACATTCTCGGTTTCCAATCCACTTTTAAATAAAGCTCGCAGACTCAGGCATACTTGCTGTACAGAGATGTTTAGATAATCCACTTTGAAAAGGGTACATGGAGACCTGTCACCCTGTCAGACTAAAGCAGGATCTCTGGCTGTATTTCTTCAGAAAATTCCTCAGCTCACCTTCCAGCCACAAACCTAACCCTGAAAACCTCAACACCTGACTGCTTCAACCCCTGATTCCTTTTAACTACGTCAGCTTACTAAACTGAACATAATAATGTCTTTAATTAACTACGATGCAGAGGGGACAAAAATCCATTGGCCCAAAACTTTTACGATGCTTTAATTGCACCTCTGGCTCCAAAAAGCCTAGCTGTCTTGCAAACCAGGATTTTTAAAAACAATACTGCAGCAGTCATACACACTTGGTGGGCAGCACGGTAGCATTGTGGATAGCACAATTGCTTCACAGCTCCAGGGTCCCACGTTCGATTCTGGCTTGGATCACTGTCTGTGCGGAGTCTGCACATCCTCCCCGTGCGTGCGTGGGTTTCCTCCGGGTGCTCCGGTTTCCTCCCACAGTCCAAAGATGTGCAGGTTAGGTGGATTGGCCATGCTAAATTGCCCTTAGTGTCCAAAATTGCCCTTAGTGTTGGGTGGGGTTACTGGGTTATGGGGATGGGGTGGAGGTGTTGACCTTGGGTGGGGTGCTCTTTCCTAGAGCCGGTGCAGACTCGATGGGCCAAACGTCCTCCTTCTGCACTGTAAATCCTATGATAATCTAACCCAGGTGTTTAACATTTATTCCACCAAATACACATTTTACGACAATACATCTGAAATTCCTACGTTCATCACAGAACATAGAACATAGAACATAGAAAATACAGCACAGAACAGGCCCTTCGGCCCACGATGTTGTGCCGAACCTTTGTCCTAGATTAATCATAGATTATCATTGAATCTACAGTGCAGAAGGAGGCCATTCGGCCCCCTGAGTCTGCACCAGCTCTTGGAAAGAGCACCCTACCCAAACTCAACACCTCCACCCAACACCAAGGGCAATTTGGACATTAAGGGCAATTTATCATTGGCCAATTCACCTAACCCGCACATCTTTGGACTGTGGGAGGAAACCGGAGCACCCGGAGGAAACCCACGCAGACACGGGGAGGACGTGCAGACTCCGCACAGACAATGACCCAAGCCGAAATCGAACCTGGGACCATGGATCTGTGAAGCAATTGTGCTATCCACAATGCTACCGTGCTGCCCTTAAGAACAAATAAATCTACACTATATAATTTTCCCGTAATCCATGTACCTATCCAACAGCTGCTTGAAGGTCACTAATGTTTCCGACTCAACTACTTCCACAGGCAGTGCATTCCATGCCCCCACTACTCTCTGGGTAAAGAACCTACCTCTGATATCCCTCCTATATCTTCCACCTTTCACCTTAAATTTATGTCCCCTTGTAATGGTGTGTTCCACCTGGGGAAAAAGTCTCTGACTGTCTACTCTATCTATTCCCCTGATCATCTTATAAACCTCTATCAAGTCGCCCCTCATCCTTCTCCGCTTTAATGAGAAAAGGCCTAGCACCCTCAACCTTTCCTCGTAAGACCTACTCTCCATTCCAGGCAACATCCTGGTAAATCTTCTTTGCACCTTTTCCAGAGCTTCCACATCCTTCCTAAAATGAGGCGACCAGAACTGTACACAGTACTCCAAATGTGGCCTTACCAAAGTTTTGTACAGCTGCATCATCACCTCACGGCTCAGAGTTCAAAAGAATAAGAGACCACTTGATCGAAACCTTTAACAGCTTGAGGGGTATTGACAGGGAGGATGGGGAGAGGTTGTTTCCTCTTGTGGGAAAACCTAGAACAAAGGGTCACTGCTTAAAAATAAAAGGTCGTTCATTTAAGACGGAGATGAGATTTATCTTTCAGAGGGTTGTGTGTCTCTGGAACTCTTCAAAAGACAGTGGAAGCAGAGTCTTTGAATATCTTCAAGGCTGAGCTGGATAGATTCTTGATCAACAAGGGGGGTGAAAGGTTATCGGGGGTCGGCAGTAACGTGGGGTTGAGGTTGCAATCAGATCAGTCACCACCTTATTGAATAGCGGAGCAGGCTCGAGGGGCCAAGTGGCCTCCTCCTGCTCCTAATTCATATGTTCCAACTCTTTACATCTCACGTCATCAGCATATCCCTCCATTCCTTTTCCCTCATGTGGGTATCCTGCTTCACCTTAAACGCATGGGCTTCATTTACCTCAACTGTTCCCTGTGCTAGCAAACCTGACCTCAAAAGAAATGTTTTAACGACGCAGAAATTTCTCCTGAATTCCCGAGTGAATTTATTCGTGACCTCTCTATTATTTATTCCCCCAGATTCTGTTGTCCCCACATCTGTTCTACATCTCCCTTATCAAACCCTTAAAGAGCTCAATCTCAGGTGGCACAGTGGTTAGCATTGCTGCCTGTGGCGCTGAGGACCTGGGTTCGAATTCCGGCTCTGGGTCACTGTCTGTGTGGAGTTTGCACGTTCTCCCCGTGTCTGCGTGGGTTTCACCCCCACAACCCAAAGGTGTGCAGGGTAGGTGGATTGGCCACGCTAAATTGCCCCTTAATTGGAAAAAATAATTGGGTACTCTAAATTTAAAAAAAAGAGCTCAATCTCTCCACCCTCCTTTCCAGAAGAAACACATCCCCGGTATTCAATCTTTCCAAATTGCTGTGACCTCCCAACAAAGAACAAAGAAAAGTACAGCACAGGAACAGGCCCTTCGACCCTCCAAGCCTGTGCCGACCATGCTGCCCATCTAAACTACAATCTTCTACACTTCCTGGGTCCGTATCCCTCTATTCCCATCCTATTCATGTATTTGTCAAGATGCCCCTTAAAAGTCACGATCGTCCCTGCTTCCACCACCTCCTCCGGCAGCGAGTTCCAGGCACCCACTACCCTCTGTGTAAAAAAACTTGCCTCGGACATCTCTAAACCTTGCCCCTCGCACCTTCAACCTCTGCCCCCGAGTAATTGACCCCTCTACCCTTGGAAAAAGCCTCTGACTATCCACTCTGTCTATGCCCCTCATAAATTTGTAGACCTTTATCAGGTCGCCCCTCAACCTCCGTCGTTCCAGTGAGAACAAAATGAGTTTATTAAACTGCTCCTCGAAGCTAATGCCCTGCATACCAGGTAACATCCTGGTAAATTTCTTCTGCACCCTCTCTATAGCCTCCATAACCTTCTGGTAGACCAGAATTGAACACTATACTCCGTGTGACCTAACTAAGGTTTTATACAGCTGCAACATGACTTGCCAATTCTTATACTCAATGCCCCAGCCAATGAAGGCAACCATGCCGTATGCCTTCTTGACTACCTTCTCCACCTGTGTTGCCTCTTTCAGTGACCTGTGGACCTGTGCACCTAGATCTCTCTGACTGTCAATACTCTTGAGGGTTCTACCATTCACTGTATATTCCCTACCTGCATTAGACCTTCCAAAATGCATTACCTCACATTTGTCCGGATTAAACTCCATCTGCCATCTCTCCTCCCAAGTCTCCAAACAATCTAAATCCTGCTGTATCCTCTGACAGTCCTCATCGCTATCCGCAATTCCACCAACCTTTGTGTCGTCTGCAAACTTACTAATCAGGCCAGTTACATTTTCCTCCAAATCATTTATAGATACTACGAACAGCAAAGGTCCCAGCACTGATCCCTGTGGAACACCACTAGTCACAGCCCTCCAATCAGCAATCAGAAAAGCACCCTTCCATTGCTACTCTCTGCCTTCTATGACCTAGCCAGTTCTGTATCCATCTTGCCAGCTCACCCCTGATCCCGTGTGACTTCACCTTTTATACCAGTCTGCCACGAGGGACCTTGTCAAAGGAGTTACTGAAGTCGATATAGACAACATCCACTGCCCTACCTTCATCAATCATCTTTGTGACCTCTTCGAAAAACTCTATCAAGTTAGTGAGACACGACGTCCCCTTCACAAAACCATGCTGCCTCTCGCTAATACGTCCATTTGCTTCCAAATGGGAGTAGAGCCTGTCTCGAAGAATTCTCTCCAGTAATTTCCCTACTACTAACGTATCTTTCTAGTCAGTCCTCCTCGCCCCCTCTCCAGTGCCTCTGCATTCTTATGTTTTAGTCATTTGGAAGCCAAGGCTGTGCTCATCGCCAGTCATGTGGCCTAACCCAGTTTCGAAATGGGTTTCAATGTGCAGCCGACTACATAGGGACTGGTTTAGCACAGGGCTAAAGAGCTGGCTTTTAAAGCAGACCAAGGCAGGCCAGCAGCACGGTTCAATTCTCGTACCAGCCTCCCCGAACAGACGGCGGAATGTGTGACTAGGGGCTTTTCACAGTAACTTCATTTGAAGCCATCTTGCGACAATAAACGAGTTTCATTTCATTTTCATTTCATTTCATTGCATCGGCCTCATGGGAAGAATTGAGCATCTCACGATCCAGAGAGGCTCAAAAGCATCTGAATCGAGGCACCCCTGTGAGAGGGGTATGAAAGACCCCCTCCCCACCATGGTACAATTTTGAAGAGGAACGGGGGAGTTTTTTCACCATTCTCCTGGTCAACATTTACTCTCAAAAACAAAAAAAAATCAACTCGCCTGTGGGATCCTGCTGTGCCCCCATGGCCTGGCGCCTTTGCTTGGAGACCCAGTATAAATCTTCAAGGATCGTAGAATAATAGATTCATGGAATCATGGAATTTACAGTGCAGAAGGAGGCCATTTGGCCCATCGAGTCTGCACCGGCTCTTAGAAAGAGCACTCTATCCAAGCGCACACCACCCTATCCCCATAACCCAGTAACCCTACCCAACCCTAAAGGCAATTTTGGACACTGAGGGCAATTTATCATGACCAATCCACCTAACCTGCACATCTTTGGACTGTGGGAGGAAACTGGAGCACCTGGAGGAAACCCACACACACACAGGGAGAACATACAGACTCCGCACAGACAGTCACCGAAGACGGGAATCGAACCTCGGACCCTGGAGCTGTGAAGCAATTGTGCTAACCACTATGCAAAAGGGTTTGCATAAAGATAAGCACATTCAACGTACAGTGGGCGGGATTCTCAATCAATTGATGCCGAAATCGGGAAAGGACAATCGGTTCTGATGCCGTAATCGTGGCGGAAGCCGGGGTCACGGCAAATCACAATTCTCCAGTACCGCAATAGCGACGTCAATGCGTTCTACATAACACCTATAGAAAACGCCATTTGCATATCATTAGCGGGCCTGAGTCAGTATTCCCCAGGGTCTCCGCGATTATCCACCTCCACTGGGGAGAATTCCCAACGGCGCAGTTCACTTGTGCTTTTAAAAATCTGGAAACAGGAGCTGTGGCTGCTGAGGGAGAGAAAGGAGGTAGGACACAGATGGTGCGACTGTGGCTGCCGACACTAACACTGGCCGGGCCGGCTGGGGCCTTACGTATACCAGCAGCGCCTATCATTTGTGGATCTCCTGGAACAGACATGCCATCGAAGATTTGGCTGAGCATGGAGACAGTACGTTATATCTGCCGGATCACCTGGCACCGCGGGGTTATGGGGAAGGACATCCGCTCCCAATGGCCATCAAGCTGACGGTTGCCCTGAATGTTTACGCCACGGGATCTTTCCAAGTGGGGTCTGTCCAGGATCTCACAGAGTTTGGTGCACAGGTGTACCCATGCCTATATACCTAGTTAACACCATTACATCCACTTCAATGCGGACCGAGCCCACCAGGATGACCGGACAGCGGGTTCACTGCCTTTGTCGAGATGCCCTGGGTCCGGGCAGGTACGGGAAGCCGCACAAAACATGTGTCAGGGATGCTCTGAACACCTCGCAGTAACAGCGGATATGGTCCATGGGATGGAGGATGATGACACCTGCTCTGCAATGACAGCCTGTGCTCTGCATCATTCAACAACGTCTGACTCGTGCCCAGGTTGGCACTTCCCACCATTCACCTGGGTAATCCCTGCATGTGAGCTGATCATTCCAAAACCGTGCCGCCTAATCCCTGGGGTGGCGGTGGGACACCAGAGTGTTTGTTGGCTGAACTGCGGTCCCTGGGCCAAGCTCACCATCAACTGCCCATTCACCACTCCACCCACACCCCCTCTGTGGCCTGCCCAGAGCAGCCCATCCCTCACACCCTTCTGACAGAGCACTGAGGCAAGTTGTAACATTATACACATGTGTTTAATGTGAAAACATATGTACAGATCCGTGCCCTAGCCCCTATCGCAAAACTGTGACAAATTAACTGGTGTCTAATTTTCTGGGCTTATGGGCCCTAATGCTACACCTATGTGGGTCCCCAGATGTTACATCAAGATTGGAGGTGGCCTGCTGCAAATCCCACCCTGCTACCTGGGTCCCCTGTGGCAGCCATCTTCTGGGGCGACCGGATCTGCATGGGCCCAGCTACTGCTCGGGTGTCCCAGGTGGTGCTGTGCTGCCCTGTTCTGCCCGCTGTCCATGTGATGTGCCAGGAACAGTGGGGGTGTCCGAGGTGCTGCTGTGTTCCGGCACTCTCCTGCGGGAGTCACCGGCACAGGCCCCATCATCTCCTCCCTCGAGTTGCCCATGTCCCCCAGGCTATTCCATGGGATTGGGGTGCGAGTGGAGCAAAACCCCGAGGCTCCCCCAACAGCTGGAAATATTGGAGGCCCGCTGTGGTCTCTACAAGCGCATGCATGCTAGCGGCCATGGAGCACAGGGAGTGGACCATCGCCATCTGGGACTGCGCCACCTCACCCTGCGACTATGCCACCACCTTCTGGGTTTGTGCCACATCAACCAGTGACTGCGCCATCCCCCTCTGCGACTGGGCCCCCTCACAGAATCATAGAATTTACAGTACAGAAGGAGGCCATTCAGTCCATCGAGTCTGCACAGGCCTTGGAAAGAGCACCCTCCTTAAGCCCACACCTCCCCCTATCCCTGTAACCCAGTAACCCCACCTAACCATTTTGGACACTAAAGCCATGGCCAATCCCCCTAACCTGCACGTAGTTGGACTGTGGGAGGAAACCAGAGCACACACGGGGAGAACGTGCAGACTCCGCACAGATCAGTGACCCAAGCGGGATTCAAACCCAGGTCCTTAAACCTGTGAAGCAGCTGTGCTATCAATTGTGCTGCTGTGCCTGGGTGGCACGCATGCTCGGCACCACCTCCTGCGGTTGGACTCCTCCAACTGCATCTGCAGGTGTTGGATGCTCACCAACAACCCCTCATGTAGACCCTGGCTCTTCAACTACATCTCCACGGTCCATTCCAGAAGCCCGAAACCTGTCTAGACGACAGTTGGACCCTGAGGTCGGCCTGCCCTCCGACTGTTCGCCTCCTCGGGAGTTCCTAGCTCCACCTGCTATACCACAGCAGCTATGTTGTGCACCAGATAGTGTCCCAGGAGCCTCTTCACTAAAAGTGCTCAACCGACGTGAGTGTCTGGGATGTGGGCGGTGTAAGGAGACAGCTGTGATGTAAAATCTGCCTCATCCCCGGACTCTAGTTCTGGGTTCCCTGGGATTCAGTGGCCAGGGCATCCAGCCATGGCTGCCGGTATGGGTACCGTCATGTGGGGCAGAGTGGGTCTCACCTGCCCTCTGAGTGGGGTGGGGGGTAGCATAACAGGTGTGTGGGATGAGGATTAGTGCCAGGGGCACTATTGCCTATTCACCTTGGCTGCCCTGAGGAGGTTGTGCAGACTTTTCCGGCACTGTTGGCCAGTCCGGACGGTGTTGGCCAAGCCGCTGGCCACCTCTGCCACTTGCACCGATGATGGCTGCATTTTCCCCTTCACTACGTTGTTAAATTATCGAGCTGTGCCTGCTGTTTATCAATTATTTTACCTGCGGCGTGGACAATTCTGGCCAGCCCGACTTTCGCATTTAACACTCGGGTTGTGATATCAGACTTTCATATTGAATGTCAAAATACTCTTGACCAGACTTTTGTACACATTCTTGAAAACATCTTGACTCACTCCAAAACCCTTTCAGCTTTCTCATTAAAAACGGACGCTGACCAGTCTTTTCGAAGTCGGTATTCTCTGTGAAGACTGGCCTCTGGCCTATACATATTCCAGATCCCCGAAAAACTCTACAACATCACCGGTTGATCATTAACATACAGTGGTTCACACATCTGCAGGAAATTGCTGTATAAAAGTAGCACTTTGGCTTTAGCTACATCGACCTGCAGACAACTCAATTGACAACATTTGTGAAGGATGGCAACATGTTCAAAGTGGTTTCCTTCCATTATCAATTTATCTTTTGCAAATAATCCAATTAAAGAATACTTAAATAAATATTAAAAGAATACTTAAATAAAGAGCCCTTTTCCTCGGATGGTGATGACTAGCACGAGGGGACATAGCTTTAAATTGAGGGGAGATAGATATAGGACAGATGTCAGAGGTAGGTTCTTTACTCAGAGAGTAGTAAGGGTGTGGAATGCCCTGCCTGTAACAGTAGTGGACTCACCAACATTCAGGGAATTTAAATGATCATTGAATAAACATATGGATGTGTTGTACCCTCAATAACGCCGCTTAGAGTGTAAACGGTAAAGAAGGCTTTAATAAGCTAAGAACTAGCCTGGTGCCGAGGCAGGTGCTAACAGAGGCGCCGCCCACAAGGCGGCCCCTTATATACGGCTCCCAGATGGGCGAAGCCGGAGGCGGAGTCCCCCAGGGTTCCAAGCCCGGTCTTAAAGGGGACATCACCTTACATGATGACAAGGGTACAGTATTACAGTAACCGTTCATCACATTCACACCCTGTTTAAAAAAAGGTCCGGAGGGAGTGAAGTGCCATCATAAGTCCATTTGTCTCGGTGGCCTGATCATCCTTATCGACCTCCTCAGCTCGGGCGGTGGTGCGGCGGACACGGACGTCTTAGTTAAGGGTACGTCCGGGAGCACGGTGGTCGGAGCCTTGGTCCGGGTCGAGGTAGGGGAACGGGGCGCAGGGGGGGGTAGTGGTGCCCGCGCCGGCGGGGTGTGTAGTGGGGGGGGTGCGCTAGGGGTCACGCACGGTAGGTTCTCACCAACGGGGAGTGGGGCCGGGAGGGGGGGTGTTGTAGGGGGTGCCAGGTCCTGCAGGGGAGCGGCGCGGGAAGGGGCGTCTATAGTGGAGGAACCAGCGGGAGCCAGATCCGGAGGGAAACCGTATCTTGCCTGCCGTTGGGGTATTCGACGTAGGCGTAACTGGGGTTGGCGTGTAGTAATCGGACCTTCTTGACCAGGGGGTCCGTTTTATGCTCCTCGTGTGCCTCCGGAAAAGAACAGGTCCCGGAGCCGTCAGCCAAGGTGGAAGCGAGACCCCGGAGGTAGACCTCCTGGGGAAGACAAACAATCGGCTGTGAGGGGTCTCATTCGTGGCCGAGCAGAGGAGCGACCTAATGGAGTGTAGGGCATCGGGCAAGACCTCCTGCCAGCGGGTAGTTGGGAGACTTCTCGACCGTAGGGCCAAAAGGACAGCCTTCTACACTGTCGCGTTCTCCCTCTCCACCTGCCCGTTTCCCCGCGGGTTACAACTGGTCGTTCTGCTCGAGGTGATGCCTTTGCTGAGCAGATACTGACGCAGTTCATCGCTCATGGACGATGTACCCCGGTCGCTGTGGATATAAGCAGGGAAACCAAACAGGGTGAAGATGCTGTGCAGTGCTGAGTGGCTGAGGTCATGGTGGCTGAGGTCATGTCGGGGCAGGGAATGGCGAATGGGAAGCGGGAGAACCCATCGATAATGGTGAGGAAATAGGCATTGCGATTGGTGGATGGGAGGGGCCCCTTGAAGTCCACGCTCAGTTGCTCAAAGGGCCCCGAGGCCTTCACGAGCCGAGCCTTGTCTGGCCGGTAGAAGTGCGGTTTGCACTCCACACAGATCTGGCAGGCCCTGGTCATGGCCCAGACCTCCTTGGTTGAGTAAGGTAGGTTGCGGGACTTGATAAAGCGGATGAGCCGGGTAACCCCCGGGTGGCAGAGGTCATTGTGGATGGCTGCAAGGCGGTCCTCCTGCGCATTGGTGCACGTGCCCCGGGGCAGGGCATCTGGGGACTCGTTGAGCTCCCCTGGATGATACTTGATATCGTACGTGTAGGTGGAGAGTTCGATCCTCCACCTCAAAATTTTATCGTTTTTTATTTTGCCCCGTTGCGTGTTACCGAACATATAGGCGACCGACTGTTAGTCGGTGACGAGGGTGAACCTCCTACCGGCGAGGTAGTGTCTCCAGCGCCGCACAGCCTCCACAATGGCTTGTGCCTCCTTCTCGACTGTAGAGTGTTGAACCTCGGAGACGGTGAGGGTTTGGGATAAGAACGCTACTGGTCTGCCTGCCTGATTGAGGGTAGCAACCAGGGCGATGTCTGACACATCGCACTCTACCTGGAAGGGGATAGTTTTGTCCACCGCGCGCATAGTGGGTTTAGTGATATTGGCCTTGATGCGGTTGAAGGCCAATCGAGCCTCAGCCGAGGGGGGAAATATGGTGGTCTTTATGAGTGGGCGGGCTTTGTCCCCATATTTGGGGACCCACTGGGTGTAGTAGGAGAAGAGCCCCAAGCACCATTTGAGGGCCTTGAGGCTGTGGGGGAGGGGAAGTTCCTTTGGGGCGCATGCGGTCGGGATCGGGACCTAGGACCCCGTCTTCCACGACATAGCCGAGTTTGGCTAGCCGGGTTGTGTGGAAAATGCATATTTCCTCATTATAGGTCAGGTTAAGGGCTCGGGCAATCCGGAGGAACTTTTTGAGGTTTGCATCATGGTCCTGCTGGTCATGGCCGCAGATGGTGACATTGTCCAAGTACGGGTATGTAGCCCGCAAACCGTACTGGTCCACCATTTGATCCATCGCCCTTTGAAAGACGGAGACCCCATTTGTGATGCTGAAGGGGACCCTGAGGAAGTGGAAGAGCTGGCCAGCTGCTTCGAAGGCAGTACAGGGGCGGTCTTTTGGTCGGATGGGGAGCTGGTGGTAGGCGGATTTGAGGTCGACCGTGGAAAATACTCGGTATTGGGCGATCCGATTGACCATTTCTGCTATGCGAGGAAGGGGGTACGCATCAAGCTGCGGGAAGCGGTTTATGGTCTGGCTATAATCCACGACCATCTGTTTCTTATCCCCGGACCGGACTACCACCACTTGTGCTCTCCAAGGGCTGTTGTTAGCCTCGATGACCCCTTCTCCCAGTAAACGCTGGACCTCTGACTTGATAAAAGTCATGTCTTTGGCACTGTATCTCCGGCTCCTGGTGGTGACGGGCTTACAGTCGTGAGTGAGGTTCTCGAATAGCGAGGGGGATGTGACTTTCAGTGTCGCAAGGCTGCATACGGTGGGGCAAGCGTCCGCCGAACTTCAGTGTCAGGCTTTGGTGGCTGCACTTGAAATCCAGTCCGAGCAGCAGGGGGGCGCAGAGGTGGGGGAGGATATAAAATTTGAAACGGGTATACTTGGCGCCCTGGATCGAGAGATCCGCGATACAGTACCCCTTGATTTGTACCAAGTGGGACCCGGATGCGAGGGCTATGGTTTGGGATGCGGGATGGGTGCGCAAGGAGCAGCGCCTTACCGTTTCTGGATGGATAAAGCTCTCCGTGTTCCCAGAGTCGAAGAGGCATGCAGTGTCGCACCCATTGACTTGGACCTTCATCATTGAGTTTGCAGATGTTTTGGCCGAGTTTGGTCGAGGGTGATCGCTCCCACTCGCGGGTAGTCCGAGTCCTCAGCCGAGTCGGACTCGTAAAATGGTCGCCGCCGTCAGTTGCACGTGTCGGGTCGAGAAGATGGCCGCCGACAAGACGGCCGCTCCCATGATTCGCACGAGGCTGATGACGTGTCAGAAGGGGGCGTGTCGGGTCGGTGCGCAGCCGCATTGCGTGGCCTGCGGGCCTGAGAGCCAGATTTTCGGGCCGACTGTTCTCTGTTCTTCTGGCCCCTGGGCCTGGCCATGCAGTCCCTCGCAAAATGCCCCTTCTTCCCGCAGTCGCTGCAGATCGCGGAACGGGCTGGGCACTGTGGGCGTGGATGTTGGCCCTGCCTGCAGAAGTAGCACGGTGTGCCCCCAGGATGAGCGGGTCGCCGCGCGCCGCAGGCCCGTAACGTGGCTGAGTCTGAGGAAGTCCGAGGGGGGCTCGCAGAGCCCGTGGGGTATGTACCCAAATTATGTTGGGCCACCTCCAGCGAGGAGGTGAGTGTCAGCGTGTCCTGGAGGTCTTTTGCCCCGTTTTCGAGTAGCCGCTGATGTAGGTCGAGCGGATGCTGGACACGGAAGCGTCTCTGATGTGCAGGTTCATATGGGTTACCCCTGTCACATCCTGGTGGTCACAGTCCCTGGCAAGCACTGTGAGTTTTTCAACGAATTCGTCTAGCGATTCCCCCGAGCGTTGCCGGCAGGTAGAGACCAGATGCCTGGCATGTACCTCGTTGATGGGTTTAACGAACCGCTTGCAGAGTAACTCGACCGCCTCTTCATAAGTTGTCGCCTTTTCGAGCGTGGCGGAGATTCTGTGACTCACCCGGGCGTGGAGTAGGTGCAGCTTGCGTGGCCCCAGGATGGGGGTCTCTGAGGAGTCCAGATAGGCCTCGAAACATCGGAGCCAGTATTATTTTTTTTAATTTGCCTCCGGTGTCCGTGCTTCCAGGTTGACCTTCTCTGGTTTTAGGTCTGTGTCCATTCTGATGTAGTTTAGCTTATTAAATTGTTGTACCCTCAATAACGACGCTTCGAGTGTAAACGGTAAAGAAGGTTTTAATAAGCTAAGAACTAGACTGGTGCCTACACGTGTGCTAACAGAGGTGCCGCCCACAAGGCAGCCCCTTATATACGGCTCCCAGATGGGCGGAGCCGGAGACGGAGTCCCCCAGGGTTCCAAGCCCGGTCTTAAAGGGGACATCACCTTACATGATGACAAGGGTACAGTATTACGTAACCGTTCATCACAGGATGATAATGGAATAGTGTAGATGGGCTTTAGATTGGTTTCACAGGTCGGCGCAACATCGAGGGCCGAAGGGCCTGTACTGCGCTGTAATGTTCTATTCTAGTCTAATAAATCGGTACATATGGAAAATAAAAGAGGCGGCAGGATACAGCCCTGAGGAGCACCAGTGTTCAAATAAATTGCTCAGATTAAAAATCCATTCACAAGAACATGCTGAGTGTGATCAATGAGAAAATCCCTGTTCCAATGGATTAGGTCCCATTCACATATAAAGTAAACAACTCTCGTAATGATGTGAATTTGCAATGTGTTGAATGTTGAATCAAAATCAATGAATAAGGCACACATAAAAGATTTTGGCTGTTGGAAGTGAGTAAATAGCGCGCTCACTAGAGGAACTCAGCAGGTCTGGCAGCGTCTGTGGAGAGAGAGAGACAGAGTTAATATTTGGAGCCCACACGACTATTTTTCGGAAGCCCCTGCTGAGTTTCACAGATATTTTCTGTTTTTTAAAAATAAATATAGAATACCCAATTCAGGAGAGAGTTAATTACCATTCTTTTTACTTTTATTTTTCAAATTAAGGGGCAATTTCCCGTACCAGCCTCCACAAACAGGCGCCGGAATGTGGCGACTAGGGGCTTTTCACAGTAACTTCATTGAAGCCTACTTGTGACAATAAGCAATTTTCATTTCATTTCATTTTCATTTCATTTCATTTTCATTTCAATTTAGCCTGGCCAATCTGCCTAACCTGCACATTTTTGGTTTGTGGGGGGTGAAACCCACGCAAACACGGGGAGAATGTGCAAACTCCACACGGACAGTGACCCAGAGCCGAGATCGAACCTGGGACCTCGGCGCCGTGAGGCCGCAATGCTAACCACTGCACCACCGTGCTGCCCCTTCTGTTTTTAAACTACATTGGCTGCGTTCTTGGGATTTAAGGAGGTATCTCGGATGTCCCATTGAGAGATTATTTTTTTTTATACAGGATTCCTGGTGCAGTACTCACTAGGCATGCATCTCAACTGTGCCTCACAAACAATTATGAATATCCGGACTTTCAATCTACGGTGTAATTTGATCGAGATCATCGAGGTGACCTGAGGAGTGTGCAGATGGTGGTGTAGTGGTGATATCACTGGTCCTGAAACCCTGGGTAATGCTTTGGGAGTAAGGAGTTCGAATCCCACCATGGCAGGTGGTGAAATTTGAAGTCAATTAAAAAAAGTCTGGAATTGAAACCGAGTGAGCACAAAATCATCGTAAAAATGTGCCATCATTACGATGGTCTGGCCTCCATCTCACTCCGGCCCACTTGCTGGGGAAGTGTGACCTCTGGTGAAAAGTTGCTGGTGTGAGCAAATGGTAAAAGACAAAAACAAGGATCGGGGAAAGGAGCAATGAAAAAGCTTGGTGGCATTGGTATTAATGTGTTGCTCTGATAACTAATAGGGATGGTCGGACCTCCCAGGAGGCGAACCTTCTTCTTTTTCTATCCTCCGAGGTTTACGTATCGTCGGGGAAGCCACACGTCATCGTCTGGTCCAACTTGTCATCAAAAAGATTACCTTGTTCACGAAGCACCACCACTCCAAATGGGGATGGTTATTCTGTGTAGTGGTCTTGATTTCATCTGAGTGGTTTACCAGGCCAAGCTAGGGTTCAGGTAAGGGCTGCCCACAGTCATTGTGGGCAGGAGTCGCTTTTGTAGACCAGTCTGGGTATAAGGGGCGGGATTCTCCGCTCCCGCGCCGAAGTGCCCACGCCGTAGTGAACGCAGTTGAGGTTCACAACGGCGTGAAACGGCTCCTATCCCGACCGATTCAGGGCCCGATAATGGGCTAGGAGCGGGGCCGCGTCATTTACACGCACCAGGCCTTGTCGCCACGTAAAGGCGGCGCCGCATACATGACGCGGCCGGTGCCGCATAACTGGCGTCACCCGCGCATGCGTGCTTGCCGTCCTCTCCGAGACCACCCCGCAAGAAGATAGTAAGAAGTCTTACAACACCAGGTTAAAGTCCAACAGGTTTGTTTCGATGTCACTAGCTTTCGGAGCGCTGCTCCTTCCTCAGGTGAATGCAGAGGTATGTTCCAGAAACATAGATATAGACAGATTCAAAGATGCCAGACAATGCTTGGAATGCGAGCACTAGCAGGTGATTAAATCTTTACAGATCCAGAGATGGGGTAACCCCAGGTTAAAGAGGTGTGAATTGTGACAAACCAGGACAGTCGGTAGGATTTCGCAGGCGAGATGGTGGGGGATGAATGTAATGCGACATGAATCCCAGGTCCCGGTTGAGGCCGCAAGAAGATGTCAGACGGATCTTGCGGGGCTGCGGAAGAAAGGAGGTCCTCCTTCAGAGAGGACGGCCCGCCGATCGGTGGGCACCGATCGCGGGCCACACCCCATTTGAGGCCCCTCCCGGTGCAGGATCTCCCCCCCCCGCAGGCCACCAACCCCCCCCCAGCATTCCCGCCGGCAGCGACCAGGTGTGGACGGCGCCAGGGGGAACCCGCCGTTTTGGTCTGGCCGCTCGGCCCATCCGGTCCTGAGAATAGCAGGGGTGCCGGAGAATCGCCATTTTGGGTGTCTCGGGCGATTCTCCGGCCTGCGCCGCGCGGAACTCGACGGGCCGTTCTCGCCGCTTGGGAGAATCGCGGGAGGGCGTCGGACTGGTGTCGCGGGAAAATTTAGCGACCCAGGTGATTCTCCCAACCGGCGCAGGAGCGAAGAATCGCACCCAAGGAGTCTGAGTTTCCTTTTTTATTGGGCTGTGGGCTTCGCTGGTTTGGTCAACATTGATTGCTCATCCCTACTTTCCCTTGAGAAGGTGGTGGTGAGCTGCCATGTTGGGTCGCTGCAGTCCATGTGGCATAGGTACACACACTGTGCTGATAGGGAGGGAATTCCAGGGTTTTGACCCAGCGACAGTGAAGGAACGGCCGATATATTTCCAAGTCCGGATGGTGAGTGGCTTGGAAGGTTGTTCCCGTGCATCCGCTTCCCTTCTCCTTCCAGGTGCTGGCGGCCTTGGGATTGAGAAGTGCTGTCAAAGGAACCTTGGCGAGTTGCGACGTTTGGTTTCTGAATGGGTCTGTTAGTCTCCATGGGCTACAACCCCACCTCTGCTCATACACGTTGCCTTGTGAATGCCATTGTCATCATCACAGGCAGCGCTTACCCTCACACTGCATGCCACGGCTCTCTCTGCACAACTATGACCGACAAGTGAAATAATCAACTTTCTGTTCGCCATCAAACACCTTTCTGGAGTGCTCACTGGATGGTGCCAAGAGACCAACCCTTCCCTCCAGGAGAGCAACCCCCTCCTCCCCCCCACCCCTTCCCATTACTTATTACCTTCTGGTTGATCCACAGTTCTCCTGAGAGGGTTAGGGCATCAACACACCTGAAATATCCCAGACGCTTCAGATGTGGAGCCAACAAATTAAGCGTTTTTTCAGATCGACACATTATTCCTCGTCACCTCATTCGTTTTTAACCTCAATACCCTCTTTCCACCTTGTCTTATTTTCATTATTTGCTGTGCATTTCTGACAATGGTTTTCATGCCCTCCACCTGCCCTTTTGTGATATTCTCTGTTCCTACTGATGGTTTATTTTCCACACTCTCCACTTGAAAGCCAGAAAACCAAAAATAAGTCAGCCTGCTGGTCCCTTCAATGATGCGATTCTGCTGCCTGAGGTGCTCATAGGGGCGGGCGAGTGTAGGCTGAAGGTGGTGTGTGTGTGTGTGGTGGGGTGCGGGGGTGGGGGGGGGATAGGATTGGCAACGGCGATTATACAAATTTCTGGAGGCTTCATGACATGACTTTTCCCCATACTCCAGCCATTAGTCGGCCAACACATCAACCCTTGTGATGTATACCGCTTTCCGGAAGCCATCTTGGAAACCAGAAAGAACCATTACCCAATTAGATGATGTTTGACTGTCAGCCAAGCGGCTATTCCCTGCCCCCACATACCCCCCACCTCATCAACCCCCGCCAATTTCAATATTTTAATATCTGGTAAAGAGATAAGTTCAAACATTTTTTAAAAAACTCTCTATTTTAATGTCCCAATCATGTCCTGCAGGGCTGTGCTCACGGAAGTGTCCTGGAGATCGATCTTCAATTCCAGGACTGCAGGCCAGTCATGGAGGGTTTGAATTCCCTGGAGGATGGTGGGGTGGATGGAAAAGGCAGTGGGAAGGGTGTGGGGGGGGGGGGGGAAGGGTCACTGACTGAGCGAGTTCAAAAGGGAGCCTGAAGCAGAGTTCCAATTTCCCATTCATTGGCTGCAGACTGCTAACGGGGTACTGGTATCATGACTCGCTTATTTCCCTCATTGTGGAGCCAATTCTAACTCAATCAGTCCAAGGGGATTGGGCCACAATGCTGGTTTTCCATCTTGCTCTGGTTTTAGCCTCTCACCAATACCCCCCGCCACCCCCCACCCAGCCGCTTTGGTTCAAATGACTCCAGTTTGGCTCTGTGTTGCTGAGGGGCCCGTGAGATCAGAGATCACCAGCCTTGTTGTTGGCCTTGTGTGAGACTCCTATGGACTCGAAACGTTAACTCTGCTTCTCTCCCTCCACAGAAACCGCCAGACCTGCTGAGTTTATCCAGCACTTTTTGTTTTGATTTCAGATTTCCAGCATCCGTTGCGTTTGCTTTTTTATTTTGCTGATGGCCCTTATTTGCGGCTATTGCCAGGGGCGACTTGGAAGCTGTGGCCTCTCCTTCTGTCTCTCTTGCCCACTTCATCTGGACCTCAGTTGGCCGCAAAACCGTCGAGGGGAACTCAGAGTGGGGCGAGGAACCGGCTCTACTCATCACTGCCGTTCTGGCTATTTCATCAACACCAGCTCCAGCCAAGCTTACGCACTCCTAACGGACAGAATAAGTTCACACTTGTCAATGAAATGCATGCTTTATTGATAAAACAACACAGGGGGAACTCGCCGCTAGAGCTCATCAAACCAAGCCTCGGGAGCATGTTGAGCAGTAGTGGCAGCAGCAACTGCAAAAGTCTGTGACTGACATTAAGGGTTATGTTACTATAAGTTGAATAAAGGCCCCCATGTCAACATTAGCCAATCTCCTGTTATTAATGCGCCCACGGTCACTTGGTTTCAAAATTGAAGGTGACCCCTCCACTTGCACAGCACATGGAGAGGCGTGAAGGATAGATGAGAGTGGCAGGTACAAATATGTTCAACAGACACAGAGCAAAAGAGAGATAGAGACGCTAAATGAGTAAAAGGAAATTGCACCTTTGGCCAAATGAATTAATTTTCAGGAATATTTTTATTCGATGAAGCCAAAGTATAAAGTGTGGGAGAAAGGCGCATACACATCTTTACCAGGGATGCATATTCACAAAGAAAATCACTTGCGAAACAAGCTCCGACCTTTGCAACATTTCAGGTTTATTTTGAGAGAGGCCTCAATTTAAAAAAAATTGTATTTCTTTCTCAGAGTTACAAAGCCAATGCATAGAGTGGAAGGGGTGAGACCCTAATAGATCGCTGATCCAACTTACATTTATGGGATGTGGGCATTGCTGGCTGTACCAGCACTTATTGCCTATCCCTAATTGCCCCTTAGCTCTCTGTGTGGGTGGCATGGTGGCACAGTGGTTAGCACTATCGCTTCACGGTGCCAATTCCCCGGTTCGATTACTGAATTGGGCCACTGTCTGTGCGGAGTCTGCACGTTCTCCCCACGTCTGCATGGGTTTCCTCCGCGTGCTCCGGTTTCCTCCCACAAGTCCTGAAAGACGTGCTTGTTAAGTGAATTGGACATTTTGAATTCTCCCTCTGTGTACCCGAACAGGCACCGGAATGTGGCGACTCGGGGCTTTTCACAGGAACTTCATTGCAGTGTTAATGTGAGCCTACTGTGACACTCATAAAGATTAGTATTATTATTATTTAAGAGTCAACCATATTGCTGTGGGTCTGGAGCCTCATGTAGGTCAGACCAGGTAATGCCAGCAGATTTCCTTCCCTGAAGGACATTCGGAAACCAGTTGAATTTTTAACAACAATCAATAATCATTATGAGAATTTTAATTCCATGGTGGGATTCGAACTCGGGCCCCCTGAGTCTCTTGATTCTTAGTCAGGTGATAATACCACGTCCCCAACGTTCACCTATAACTACAGTGGTTATGTTTAAATAAGTAATCAAGGGTCGATTGAGCTGGTTGAGCCAATTGATCCTGATAATATGCTGTCCACACTATAATACCGTTTGCTTGGGCAATCAGGCTGGAATGGGCAGGCCATTCTTAAACAAAAATTGAAGAGTGGTCAGGAAGGGGGTGCGACTATCTTTGGTTGGAGTGAGGGATGGGGTATCATTTGCACATTGGCAGCTGCTATCCTGAGATAGAACCACTCCTCACCCACTTTCTTCCTACCCAGTTGCTCTGTGAAGCCCACCACTCTCACCTCCTGGTCCCCACCTCCTGAAACTGTCCTCAACCCTCCCGCACAATACTCTAGACTGACCCTGCCCCGGGATCCATTCTTCTTGGGGCTGCACCCACTAATGCATTACTGACGCTGTACCGGATTGCTGTAACTGTCAGCCAACCTGATTGACCAGCTGTTCCCGAGGGTAGAACTTGCTCCCGAGTGAGTGGCAGAAGTCTCATTGGCCGGCAATGTAGCCTGCCCCCCTACACTTCCACTGCCCCCCACCCTCCCCATTGCTTGTTTTGGTTGTAGAGCAGGCTGGCATGGAATGACTCAGTTCCACGTTGACTATGCTTCTGGGGGCTTGTTGGGTCTCCAGAACAAGACCTCTGGATCACTAGCCAAGTAGTATTATCACAATGTTACCATCCTCTATTCCTGGCTTGATAGTTGAAATAAAGGCCCCTTATTAAAACATGATGTGAGAATATTTTTACTATCATCAGTGACCACCAGTGGCCTGTTGGAGCTGCTTCCAACTGGCAGCAGTCACCAGGAGGCCAAAATAGAGAGGACATTCGATGGAAAGATATAATTGGAAGAGTGGGCAACAGGGACAATGGGTGGAAAGCAAGTAATGTTTGATCCATCTCCCCATTATAAAGGGCCTCCAATGTCCCTGTTTGTCGATAAGTGGGATCTCATAGTGCCAGTACTCCCACCCCCCATGGTGACAGACACTGAGAGAAACAAGGACAGACAGAGGCACAAGAAACACAGAGGAGAGGAACTGGGTGAATAACAGGCACAGAAAGACATGGGTTGGAATTTTACCGTTTATCGGCAGGGTTTCCAGTCCCACCAAAGTCGATGGACGGGGCATTCGTTCATGGCCAATCCACCATGAACCTGCACATCTTTGGACTATTGGAGGAGACCGGAACACCCAGAGGAAACCCATGGAGATGCGGGGAGAATGTGCATACGCCAAATAGACACTCACCCAAGGTCGGAATTGAACCCAGGTTCCTGGTGCTGTGAGACAGCAGTGCTAACTACTGTGACACTGTGCACTTGTTAAAAATTTGGGCAGCAAAAAGATACATGAATACATCCATCATGAGTAACGAACAAGAGTGTTTTTGCAGGCTTAGAGGGTTGGAAACATAGTCAAGGAAGGAGAGGTGCCCTTTTAATATAAATCATTAAATTATGAAAACTAGTCAATAAGGCAAATGCCTTTGATTTCCCTGCAGGACAGAACATCAACCATGTTTTAATCGGCATGTAGTATGAAGAGAATATGGGCCAGAGTTTGTTTCAACGGAGCATCTAATTGCGTTGGCCATGAGCTAGACTTGCCCTCTCACGCACAGAGGTTTAAATATCTTGTGTCATGAGTTTCTGAAAGTGTGAGCTAATAATGGTTCAGTGATAGGTGATCGGGCATCTGGGACCTGAAGAAACAGGACAACTGACCATGCATCTCCGCAAACAAACAGAATAAATAATTGAAAAATTGAGAGCATTAAGGACCAGGAAGTGTAATTTAGAGGGGGTAAATTTAGGTACAGAAAGAAATAGAGGGAGGGAGAGAAAGATTGGATCAAGAGAGAGAGAGAGAGACAGAAAAAAAGAGACAGATGGCAAAAGTAAGAAAAACCGCTTTCAATTTTAAAATTGACCTTTTTAAAATCTGCAACAACAATTAAAACCTGAAGGACTGAGAACCTACACTGATTAGGGTTTATCATCAGTGTTGGAGAGGTTCTTTGTGAGGAATTAACACATATCATAGAATCCATAGGGTGCATAAAGGGGCCATTCGGGCCATCAAGTCTGCAAATTTGCACTCTGCCCATGTCCACCCCGCCCTATTCACATAACTCTGTAACCTAACCTGCACACCCCTGGACACTAAGGGGCAATTTAGCAAGGCAAGTCCACCTAACCTGCACATCTTTGGAGTGTGGGAGGAAACCAGAGTACCTGGAGGAAACCCACGCAGACATGGGGAGAATGTACAAACTCCAGGCAGACAGTGATCCAAGGCCGGAATTCGACCTGGGTCCCTGGTGCTGTGAGGCAGCAGTGCTAACTACTGTGCCACCATATCACCTCCACGTCACCAAGGATACTTAGACGGGAACAGATATGGTTTAACATACATGGTGATTGTAGTTTGTATCTACCACATAACTGCAGCAACTTCGTGCAATTTGTTCATTTCGTTCTACCGGTGAGCATTTATTTTAAAGTTAAGAGCAGAGTTTTGAAAATTTTAGCTGTGGGATGCTGCCTATATCCAGGTCAGGAAGGTGAGTGGCTTGGAGGGGAAACTCCAAGTGGTGGGATTCCCAGGTATCTGCTGCACTTGTCCTTATAGATGGTAGCGATCATGGGTTTGGAAGGTGCTGCCGAAGGAACCTTGGTGAGTTCCTGCAGTGCATCTTGTAGATGGTAACACTGCGTGCCACTGTGCACCTGTCGTGAAGGGAGTGAATGTTCGTGGAAGGGGGAGCAATCAAACGGGCTGCTTTGTCCTGGATGGTGTCGAGCTTGTTGACTGCTCTTGTTGGAATGGTGCAATTCAGACAGTGAAATTCAGATCATAGAATCCCTGGTGCAGAAGGAGGCCATTCGGCCCATCGGGTCTGCACCGACCCTCCGAACTAGCATGCTACTTAGGCCCGCTCCCCCACTCTATCCCTGTAACCCCATAACCCCACATAAACTTTGAACACGAAGCGGCAATTTAGCATTGCCAATCCACCTAACCTGCGCCTCTTTGGACTGTGGGACGAAACCGGAGCACCCGGAGGAAACCCACACAGACACAGGGAGAAAGTGCAAACACCACACAGATAGGCACCCGAGACCGGAATTGAACCCGGGTCCCTGGCGCTGTAAGGCAGCAGTGCTAACCACTGTTCCGCAGTTAACCACACACCAACCCCTTGCCTGAAAATGTTGTACCACTTCCACAGAAATAATGGCAAGTGCTATTGGTCTCAGGGGAAATTCCCTTGATATTGCTCATCCTGTGAACTGTCCTGGTGAGTGCAAGTTAAAATGCTTCGACAAGCAAATCTCTTTTTCTCAGCAATACTCAAGTTCCGATCTACCAAGTGACCATTCCCACATGACCTCATTCTCTCAGTGCACAAAACCGGTCGGCCTCTGTCTTGCATTTATTTGAAAAGAGAGAATCCGCAGCTCCTGGGGGAAGAGAGTACCAAAGATTCACTTCTAGTGAGGAAATCTGGCCTCATTTTCAGCTCGAAATGGTCGAACCATTATTCCGAGACTGTGCCTCCATTTGCAGGCTTAATCTCCAGGGGAAATATTTTCTTTTTAAAAAAAAGTATTTCTATTAAGGTTTTGCAGAATTTTTCATAATAAAACAGTAGTAACAATAATAACAAAAAAAAATAGAGTGAACATTAACATAGTGCAAAAAGAGAATATATATAACAATTAAATAGACATTACCCCACGCGACCCAGTCTTCCCACACCATCCCAATGAAGCACTCACCCCCCCTCCCCCCGCCCCCCCCCCCCCACCCCACCCACACTCCCCCTACGGATTGCTGCTGCTGACATTTTAATTTTCCCCGAGAAAGTTGACGAACGGCTGCCACCTCCGAGAGAACCCTAGCCTAGACCCACTTAAGGCAAACTTTATTTTCTCGAGGCTGAGGAGAAACCCAGCCATGTTGTTAATCCAAGTCTCTACACTCAGGGGGCTTTGAGTCCCTCCACATTAAGAAAATCCGTCTCCGGGCTACTGGGGAGGCAAAGGCCAAGACGTCGGCTTCTTGCGCCCCCTGAACTCCCGGGTCTTCTGACACTCCAAAGATCGCTATCTCTGGATTCGGCACCACCCGTGTGTTAAGCACCTTGGACATTGCCCTCGCGAACCCTTGCCAGAACTCTCTAAGCTCCGGGCATGCCCAAAACATGTGGACATGGTTTGCAGGGCTGCCCTTGCACCTCATACAACTGTCATCTACCCCCAAAAACTTGCTCATTCTCGCTGCCGTCATGTGTGCCCGGTGGACCACCTTAAATTGAATTAGACTGAGCCTGACATGATGAGGAGGAATTAACCCTGCCCAGGACCTCTGCCCACAGACCCGCTTCCAACTCCTCGCCTAGCTCCTCCTCCCACTTGCCCTTGAGCTCCTCCACCGGGGTTTCCTCCGCCTCCTGAAGTTCCTGGTATATATCTGACACCTTCCACTCAGGAAATATTCTCTCAGCACCCATCTTGCCAAGCCCCTTAAGAAACTTAGATGTTTCAATGAGATTGCCTCTCCTTAAAAATTCTAGGGAAAATAGATCTAATCAACTCAAGTCTATGAGGGCCATAACACATTCAAAATCATTTCCCTGCCACCGTAATACCACCCCTCTCACCCGCCCCATTGCCCTATCTCTTAAATGATCTGGTGACAGATTTTCAGAGGTTTCGTGTTGGTGTCTGCGCTGGGGTAGAAGAAGGGGAAGAGCTTCTCGGTGAAGGTGTCCATGAAGGTGTGGAGGTGGCTCATGTCCTCGGCGTTGTAGAAGGAGACCTGCCCCCCGTCGTGGTCCAGGTAGACGCCGATCCGCAAGTGCTCGACGTGGCCGAACGTCCAAAAGCCGTTCTCCGGGGTGAGTATGACCCAGCCCTCCCGGTCAATGGTCTCCGCTGCCACGCCTACGTCCCAGTCCGTCCGTCCGCCCACGTCCACCTCCCAGTAATGCCTCCCCGAGGCGAACCCCACCGAGCCCAGCACACAGGCGCAGAAGTCGAAGCGCTCCAGGTTGTCGGGGAACTGCTGTGAAGTGTAGGAGTACTTGGCGGCAGTCAAATCCTCAGAGAGGACCAGGTAGGGGTTAGCCGAACTGGGGTCAAGGGTCAACGGGGCCGGCACTGCAAGGTTTGAGGGGAAAAATAAATTGATTACTGAATGAGTCACTATCGATCTTCATCAAATTCACACAGCTTAAAAGTAAAGGGCCGGGATTCTCCGCTCCCGTGCTGGGTCAGAGAATCGTCGGGGAGTGCGAGAATCGTGCCACGCCGGGCTGCCATTCCGCGGCGCCCGCGGGGCCGCCGCCGCGCCGGTCGGGGGCCGTTGAAAGCCGCCCCCCTTGGCGATTCCCCGCGCCTCGACGGGTCGAGTTCGGCCGAGTCCCGCCGGCGTGGGTTACGTATGGTCCCACCCAGTGGGACCTCGGAGTTCTGGCTGCGTGGGCGGGGGGGGGGAGGTGGGGGTGGGGAGGGGGATCCGACTCCGGGGGGCCTCCGTGGTGGCCTGGCCCGCGAGCGGGGCCTACCGATCGGCGAGTGGGCTGATTCCGTGGGGGGCTGATGTTCCTCCGCGCCGGGCCCCTGTAGGGTCCACCATATTGCCCAGGGGCTGGGGCGAAGACGGGAAACCACGCGCATGTGCGGACTTGCGCCGGCGGTGGCTCACCAGCTTTTGAGCGCCGGAGCAGCTGACACCACTCCAGCACCGTACTAGCCCCCTAGGAAGGGGAGAATACCTGGGACTGGCGGCCCGTTAACGCCGGAGTGGCTCGCACCGCTTTTGACGCCGGCGTCAGAACTTGGCCGCGGGATCGGAGAATCCCTGCCAGGGTCTCCCACTTAAGTCAGAGAGGAGAAGAAGGCCGAGATTCTCCAGTCCGCCAGCAGTGTTTCTTGGCGGCGCAATGTTCACTGATGGAGGGATTCTCTGTTCTTGCCGCTTGTTAGTAGGATTTCCCATTGAAACCACCCCACGTGCCGGGAAACCCGCATGCTGGGGTGCGCTGCCAATGGGAAAATAGAATCCCAACTGCTGGGGAATTCCATCCAGAATGTTTTTTCTCAGAGGGTTGTGGAGCTTTGGAATAGGCTTCCCCAGAGAGTGGTGGAGGAAGGGTCAATGAATATTCCTAAGGCTGAGGGTGGATAGATTCTTGACATTCAAGGGGGTCAAAGATTATCGGGGGTAGGCAGGAATATGGATTTGAGGCTACAATCAGGTCAGCCGTGGTCGTATCGAATGGCGGAGCTCGGCTTGACGGGCTGAATGGCCTACCCCTGCTCTAAATTGCTATGTTCCCAAGTACATATTTATTTAATTACGCTTAACCACATCCGGAAGGTAACCTGTGGGCAGCTCAGTGGGTGACCTGACAGCGTAATCATTACAAATAAGTTGTTTTTGAGGTGAGGGAGAGGTTGTGACGCCTTTGTCAAGTGAGTTATGGAATTGTTACCGGATCCTCGCCATTCAACCCAAGGGGTCCTTATCGACCTCTGTCCCCCTCATGACTCTCCTGCCACCCTTCCCACTCTCACCCCATCAACACTTCCTTCCATTCCTTCGTCACTCATGTGTCTATCTACTCACGCACACATGCGTGTTGCTTCAGTTATTCCACATGGCCGCGCTTTTCACATTCAACCACGGGTTAGTCTTTATCTCCCTGCTACACATCACAGCAGATTATGTGGCCATCGTCACATCGCTGTGTCTGCCATTCGCAAGCTGCCTGCCACATATTTTTACACTACAATGGAGACTGCACTTCAAAAGGGACGTCAATGGCTGTAAAATGCTTTAGGACATTCTGAAATTATGAAAGGTGCTGCATAATTGCAAATCTTTCATACATTTCTCTTGATGTGCGCCACCAATACATGCCTTACTGCGTACATCCACGCAATTGCACACTCTCAAAGGAATTGCTGCCTCACAGTGCCAGGGACCAGAGTTAGAACATAGAACAATACAGCGCAGTACAGGCCCTTCAGCCCTCAATGTTGCACCGAAACAAAAGCCATCTAAACTACACTATGCCATTATCATCCATATGTTTATCCAATAAACTTTTAAATGCCCTCAATGTTGGCGAGTTCACTACTGTAGCAGGTAAGGCATTCCACGGCCTCACTACTCTTTGCGTAAAGAACCTACCTCTGACCTCTGTCCTATATCTATTACCCCTCAGTTTAAAGCTATGTCCCCTCGTGCCAGCCATTTCCATCCGCGGGAGAAGGCTCTCACTGTCCACCCTATCCAACCCCCTGATCATTTTGTATGCCTCTATTAAGTCTCCTCTTAATCTTCTTCTCTCCAACGAAAACAATCTCAAGTCCATCAGCCTTTCCTCATAAGATTTTCCCTCCATACCAGGCAACATCCTGGTAAATCTCCTCTGCACCCGCTCCAAAGCCTCCAAGTCCTTCCTATAATGCGGTGACCAGAACTGTACGCAATACTCCAAATGCAGCTGTACCAGAGTTCTGTACAGCTGCAACATGACCTCCTGACTCCGGAACTCAATCCCTCTACCAATAAAGGCCAACACTCCATAGGCCTTCTTCACAACCCTATCAACCTGGGTGGCAACTTTCAGGGATCTATGAACATGGACACCTAGATCCCTCTGCTCATCCACACTTTCAAGAACTTTTCCATTAGCCAAATATTCCGCATTCCTGTTATTCCTTCCAAAGTGAATCACCTCGTACTTCTCTACATTAAACTCCATTTGCCACCTCTCAGCCCAGCTCTGCAGCTTATCTATATCCCTCTGTAACCTGCTACATCCTTCCACACTATCGACAACACCACCGACTTTAGTATCGTCTGCAAATTTACTCACCCACCCTTCTGCGCCTTCCTCTAGGTCATTGATAAAAATGACAAACAGCAACGGCCCCAGAACAGATCCTTCTGGTACTCCACTTGTAACTGAACTCCATTCTGAACATTTCCCATCAACCACCACCCTCTGTCTTCTTTCATCTAGCCAATTTCTGATCCACATCTCTAAATCACCCTCAATCCCCAGCCTCCGTATTTTCTGCAATAGCCTACCGTGGGGAACCTTATCAAACGCTTTGCTGAAATCCATATACACCACATCAACTGCTCTACCCTCGTCTACCTGTTCAGTCACCTTCTCAAAGAACTCGATAAGGTTTGTGAGGCATGACCTACCCTTCACAAAGCCATGCTGACTATCCCTGATCATATTATTCCTATCTAGATGATTATAAATCTTGTCTCTTATAATCCCCTCCAAGACTTTACCCACTACAGACGTGAGGCTCACCGGTCTATAGTTGCCGGGGTTGTCTCTACTCCCCTTTTTGAACAAAGGGACCACATTTGCTATCCTCCAGTCCTCTGGCACTATTCCTGTAGCCAATGATGACATAAAAATCAAACCCAAAGTTCCAGCAATCTCTTCCCTGGCCTCCCAGAGAATCCTAGGATAAATCCCATCAGGTCCCGGGGACTTATCTATTTTCAGCCTGTCCAGAATTGCCAACATCTCTTCCCTACGTACCTCAATGCCATCTATTCTATTAGCCTGGGGCTCAGCATTCTCCTCCACAACATTATCCTTTTCCTAAGTGAATACTGACGAAAAATATTCATTTAGTATCTCGCCTATCTCTTCAGACTCCACACACAACTTCCCATCCCTGTCCTTGACTGGTCCTACTCTTTCCCTAGTCATTCGCTTATTCCTGACATACCTATAGAAAGCTTTTGGGTTTTCCTTGATCCTACCTGCCAAATACTTCTCATGTCCCCTCCTTGCTCGTCTTAGCTCTCTCTTTAGATCCTTCCTCGCTACCTTGTAACTATCCATCGCCCCAACTGAAACTTCACACCTCATCTTCACATAGGCCTCCTTCTTCCTCTTAACAAGAGATTTCACTTCTTTGGTAAACCACGGTTCCCTCGCTCGACGCCTTCCTCCCTGCCTGACCGGTACATACTTATCAAGAACACGCAGTAGCTGATCCTTGAACAAGCTCCACTTATCCAGTATGCCCAACACTTGCAGCCTACTTCTCCACCTTATCCCCCCCAAGACACGTCTAATGGCATCATAATTGCCCTTCCCCCAGCTATAACTCTTGCCCTGCGGTGTATACTTATCCCTTTCCATCATTAACGTAAACGTCACCGAATTGTGGTCACTGTCCCCAAAGTGCTCTCCTACCTCCAAATCCAACACCTGGCCTGGTTCATTACCCAAAACCAAATCCAACGTGGCCTCGCCTCTTGTTGGCCTGTCAACATATTGTGTCAGGAAACCCTCCTGCACACACTGTACAAAAAACGACCCATCTAATGTACTCGAACTATATCTTTTCCAGTCAATATTTGGAAAGTTAAAGTCTCCCATAATAACTACCCTGTTACTTTCGCTCTTATCCAGAATCATCTTCGCCATCCTTTCCTCTACGTCCCTAGAACTATTTGGAGGCCTATAGAAGACTCCCAACAGTGTGACCTCTCCTTTCATGTTTCTAACCTCAGCCCATACTACCTCGGAATATGAGTCCCCATCTAGCATCCTCTCCGCCACCGTAATACTGCTCTTGACTAGTAGCGCCACACCTCCCCCTCTTTTGCCTCCTTCTCTGAGCTTACTAAAACACCTAAACCCCGGAACCTGCAACATCCATTCCTGTCCCTGCTCTATCCATGTCTCCGAAATGGCCACAACATCGAAGTCCCAGGTACCAACCCATGCTGCCAGTTCCCCTACCTTATTTTGTATACTCCTGGCATTGAAGTAGACACACTTCAAACCACCTACCTGAACACTGGCCCCCTCCTGCGATGTCAAATCTGTGCTCCTGACCTCTATACTCTCATTCTCCCTTACCCTAAAACTACAATCCAGGTTCCCATGCCCCTGCTGCAGTAGTTTAAACCCCCCACAAAGAGCACTAACAAATCTCCCCCCAGGATATTTGTGCCCCTCAGGTTCAGATGTAGACCATCCTGTCTGTAGAGGTCCCACCTTCCCCAGAAAGATCCCCAGTTATCCAGAAATCTGAATCCCTCCCGCCTGCACCATCCCTGTAGCCCCGTGTTTAATTGCTCTCTCTCCCTATTCCTCATCTCACTATCACGTGGCACCGGCAACAACCCAGAGATAACAACTCTGTTTGTTCTAGTTCTGAGCTTCCATCCTAGCTCCCTGAAAGCCTGCCTGACATCCTTGTCCCCTTTCCTACCTATGTCGTTAGTGCCAATGTGGACCACGACTTGGGGCTGCTCCCCATCACCCCTAAGGACCCGGAAAACACGATCCGAGACATCACGTACCCTTGCACCTGGGAGGCAACATACCAAACGTGAGTCTCTCACGCTCCCACAAAATCTCCTATCTGTGCCCCTGACTATCGAGTCCCCAATTACTAATGCTCTGCTCCTCTCCCCCCTTCCCTTCTGAGCAACAGGGACAGACTCCGTACCAGAGGCCCGTACCCCATGGCTTACCCCTGGTAAGTCGTCCCCCCCACAAGTATCCAAAGCGGTATACTTGTTTCTCAGGGGAACGACTGCAGGGGATCCCTGCACTGACTGCTTTTTCCCAGTCCCTCTTACAGTTACCCATCTATCTCCAATCTTTGGTGTAACTAATTCCCTGAAGCTGCTATCTATGACCCCCTCTGCCTCCCGAATGATCCGAAGTTCTTCCAACTCCAGCTCCAGTTCCCTAACTCGGTCTTGGAGGAGCTGGAGATGGCAGCACTTCCTGCAGGTAAAATCAGCAGGGACACTAACGGCATCCCTCACCTCAAACATCCTGCAGGAGGAACATTGCACTCCCTTCCCTGCCATCCCTCTAACTTTCTACCAAGATCTGGCTAACAACTAAATTAAACTTTTTTTTAAAAAAAATAATAATAATAAAATATGGTACTTACCTCACACCAATGGGTTTTATTATTAGGTTAGAGGAGGAGGGCGGGTGGGAGACACTACACGTGTAGTGTCTCGGGTTTCCTCTCCACCAGAATTTATTGGTGAGGGTCTTCCCAGAAGTCCGCGGGTCGAACTTCCTGTTCCCGCCTTAAACACTAAAATTAAATTTTTAAAAACCAGCAAAGAGGGACCGAAAACGGGACCAGGTAAGTGTTTTTAAAGGAGAGACTTACCTCCCAGAAATCACTTCCGCACTGCTCCCGCTGTAATTGACTAACCAGCTCCGCTCCCGCTGAAATCGACTGGCCTGCCCCTGCAAAGACAAGTGTTTTTAAAGGAGAGACTTACCTCCCAGAAATCACTTCCGTACTGCTCCCGCTGAAATTGACTAACCAGCTCCGCTCCCGCTGAAATCGACTGGCCTGCCCCTGCAAAGACAAGTGTTTTTAAAGGAGAGACTTACCTCCCAGAAATCACTTCCGTACTGCTCCCGCTGAAATTGACTAACCAGCTCCGCTCCCGCTGAAATCGACTGGCCTGCCCCTGCAAAGACAAGTGTTTTTAAAGGAGAGACTTACCTCCCAGAAATCACTTCCGCACTGCTCCCGCTGAAATTGACTAACCAGCTCCGCTCCCGCTGAAATCGACTGGCCTGCCCCTGCAAAGACAAGTGTTTTTAAAGGAGAGACTTACCTCCCAGAAATCACTTCCGCACTGCTCCCGCTGAAATTGACTAACCAGCTCCGTTCCCGCTGAAATCGACTGGCCTGCCCCTGCAAAGACAAGTGTTTTTAAAGGAGAGACTTACCTCCCAGAAATCACTTCCGCACTGCTCCCGCTGAAATTGACTAACCAGCTCCGCTCCCGCTGAAATCGACTGGCCTCCCCTGCAAAGACAAGTGTTTTTAAAAGAGAGACTTACCTCCCAGAAATCACTTCCGCACTGCTCCCGCTGAAATTGACTAACCAGCTCCGCTCCCGCTGAAATCGACTGGCCTGCCCCTGCAAAGACAAGTGTTTTTAAAGGAGAGACTTACCTCCCAGAAATCACTTCCGTACTGCTCCCGCTGAAATTGACTAACCAGCTCCACTCCCGCTGAAATCGACTGGCCTGCCCCTGCAAAGACAAGTGTTTTTAAAGGAGAGACTTACCTCCCAGAAATCACTTCCGCACTGCTCCCGCTGAAATTGACTAACCAGCTCCGCTCCCGCTGAAATCGACTGGCCTGCCCCTGCAAAGACAAGTGTTTTTAAAGGAGAGACTTACCTCCCAGAAATCACTTCCGCACTGCTCCCGCTGAAATTGACTAACCAGCTCCGCTCCCGCTGAAATCGACTGGCCTGCCCCTGCAAAGACAAGTGTTTTTAAAGGAGAGACTTACCTCCCAGAAATCACTTCCGCACTGCTCCCACTGAAATTGACTAACCAGCTCCGCTCCCGCTGAAATCGACTCAAATTCCAACCTTGGGTGACTGTCTGTGTGGAGTTCGTACATTCTCCCCGGGTTCCCCGGATCCTCCCACAGTCCAAAGGTGTGTAGATTAGGTGGATTGACCATGCTAAAATTGCACCTTCATGTCCAAAGATGTGCAGGTTCAGTGGGGTTATGGGGATAGGTTGGGGGAGTGGGCCGAAGCAGGGTGCTTCTATTGTCTTTTGGAAGGCCGATGCAGGCTCGGTGGGCCGAATGGCCTCCTTCTGCACTGTAGGGATTCTATGGTTCAATGGATGAGTTACGAGTTCCAGTTTGTTTTGCCTTTCCTGCATTGCGAGGTGTTCGATACATTTTCAGAAAGACTTGAATTTGTACAGTGCCGCCAACAACCATATAATGAATCATAGTGCTTTATAGCCCATCAAATACCTTTTCATAAATTTCATCGAATTTACAGTGCAGAAGGAGGCCATTCAGCCCATCGAGTCTGCACCGGCTCTTGGAAAGAGCACCTTACCCAAGGTCAACACCTCCACCCTATCCCCATAACCCAGTAACCCCACCCAACACTAAGGGAAATTTTGGACACTAAGGGCAATTTATCATGGCCAATCCACCTAACCTGCACATCTTTGAACTGTGGGAGGAAACCGGAGCACCCGGAGGAAACCCACGCACGCACGGGGAGGATGTGAAGACTCCACACAGACAGTGACCCAAGCCGGAATCGAACCTGGGATCCTGGAGCAGTGAAGCAATTGTGCTATCCACAATGTTACCGTGCTGCCCCGGTAGTTTTTTCAAATGTAGTTACTGTTGTAATGCAGCGACCAATTTTCTTTTTTTTTAAATGTTAGACAACCCAATTAATATTTTCCAATCGAGGGCCAATCCACCTCACCTGCACATCTTTGGGTTGTGGGGGTGAAACCCATGCAAACACGGGGAGAATGCGAAAACTCCATATGGACAGTGACCCAGGGCCAGGATGGAATCTGGGACCTCGGTGCCGTGAGGCAACAGTGCTAACAACTGCGCCACCGTGCAGTGTCACCATGCTGCCCCCCCCGCCCCCCCCCCCAGCCCCCTCCCTCTCCCCCCAGCCCCCCCCCCCCCTCTCTCCCCCCCCCCCCCCCCCCAGTGTCCCGTTTACTCAATGCAACTTCCAACAATGTGATAATGACCAGATAATCTGTTTCTTAAACTGTGTGTGATGCTGATTAGACCCATAAGATTCAGGAGTCGAAGAAGGCTATTCGCCCCATCGGGTCTACTCCACCATTCAATGAGTTCATGCCTGATCTGATAATCCTCAACTCCACTTCCCTGCCTTACCCCAAAACCCTAGATTCCTTTATTGGTTAAAAATCTGTCTATCTCAGCCTTTAACATATTTAACAACCCAGCCTCTACATCACTCTGACTGAGCAACAAATATTTGGCAGGACAACAAGGATCACTTCCCATTGCACTTCTTCGAAATTATTGCAGGGGATGTTTTATAACATTTTGTTCGAAAGGACAGCACAGCACTCCTTCAATCAAGTGTCAGCATGGATCATCCTGCTCAACTCCCCCTGGGGGTGAAACTTCAACCAGTAGCATGGTGGCACAGTGGTTAGCACTGCTGTCTCACAGCGCCAGGGACACAGACACAATTCCAGCCTTGGATGACTGCCGGTGTGGAGTTTGCCCATTCTCCCATGTCTGCGTGGGTTTCCTCCGGATGCTCCGGTTTCCTCCCACAGTCCAATGATGTGCAGATTAAGTGGATTGGCCACGCTGAATTGCCCCTTTGTGTCCAAAAGGTTAGGTGCGGTTACAGGGATAGGGCAGGGGAGTGGGCCTAGGTGCTCTTTCAGAGGGTGCTCGATGGGCCAAATGGCTTCCTTCTGCACTGTAGGAATTCCAGGAAGCTTGCGACTCGAGAGCATAAGTGCTACCTGACCTGAGCCAATATTAACACTCAAAATTTTGGAATTGTATTGTATTGGACCAGAGTGGATATGTTCAAAGATCTTCACCCATATTTGCCTATTTGCTCAGGGGAGGGAGCAGCCAGAGATGCATTTCTTGTTGTTTGCGGCAGTCGAAACAATGTTCTACCTCGCGTCCACCTCTGCAGCAGCACCTCGGTACTCCTGCGCAGAACCCGAGACTGTGGGCTACAGGAGGATGGGGGAGGAAAGACTGAATTAAATTCGAGCTGGGCATGCAAGACGAGGGACGGAAGATGTGGTGTACCACAGACTGTAACAATAAACTGTACTGCATTTCCTCTCTCCCTCCCCCCATCACCGTCCCTCAGTGCTCTACCCCACAGGACATTCAGCTCTTGGTGAGAAAACAGCCTGATACAAACTCAAGGCCTTTCACAGGCGATCACGTGCAGTGCTAAGGGACAAAACACGGGGCGGGGGGTGAGGGGAGGGGAGCAGGACTAATTGGGTAGCTCTTTCTGCCGGTGTCTACAACGTTTTGCATGGCTCTACCATCGCAGCGCCAGAGAACCTCGGAGGGGGCCACCCACAGTGGGAAGGGCTGGAAAATTCAGACCCACCCAGTCTTTCAAATGAGATGTTGAACTGAGGCCCTGACTGTGGGATCTTCCGGGCCACCTGCCGGGAAACGCAGCAGCGGAGGAGGCCCACCATTGGCGGGATCTTCTGGTCTCACTGTTGTCAAAGGGGTTTACCGTTGAGTTGCACCCATCGCCACCGGGAAACCCGCAAGCGGGGGTGAGCCTTCGGCAGGATCGGAAAATCCCGTACGCGTGAACGGCCGGGAAGTTCCAACCTTTGTCTCCCTCCTCTGGCGGGCGTTAAAGTTGAGATTATTGCCTTAACTTGCCAATATTTATCCATCAATCATTAACACAGATCAACTGACATTGCTGATTGTGCAAGTTTCCTGTGAGCAAATTAACTGTTGCATTTCCAAATTTACAACACTGACTGACGGCACTTGATAAGTACATAATTGCCTGTAAATCGCTTTGGGAAGGGGCAGCACATTGGCGCAGTGGTTAGCACTGCTGCCTGATGGCGCCGAGGTCCCAGGTTTGATCCCGGCCATGGGTAATTGTCCATGGAGTTTGCATATTCTCCCTGTGTTTGCGTGGGTTCCGCCCCCACAACCCAAAGCTGTGCAGGGTAGGTGGATTGGCCACGCTAAATTGCTCCATAATTGGAAAAAATGAATTGGGCACTCTAAATTTTTTTTTTTTTAAATCGCTTTGGGACATAGATGGCTTGATAAATGTGCAAACTTTCTATTTTAAGAAACGGTTTTGATTTGGTCTTGCTCGGACCCAAAGTGGATGATCTCACATGATGTACTGGACATGCTGTGTGGTTTTGCGTGCACTATTCTGGCTGTGGAAAAGCGAAAACACTTGCACTGTCGAAACGAGCATTAACCCTATCTGTCTCTCTCTCTGACAACTTTATCTCCCACCATCAGTCTCTGCTCCAGGTTGACTGTGCCGAGTCTGAAGGGCCTCAGAATGATATTAACCCACTCATGACCACACTGCGTGAAGCGCACCAACATCTTGCGAGACGTGGGCGTAGGAAAACACAGCTCAGCACAGCAGGGCAGTCAGACCGCAACTCAGTCTCTATGGCTGATTTGAAACACACTAGTGGTGCCGCATTATCTCATAAACACTCGCACCTGCCTGTGCACGGTGCAGCAGCTGGTGAGCAAACAGGAAACACAGGCTGAGGGTAAAAGTGGGCCTGGGGGAGGGGGGAGGGCTGGTCACTTGGACTGGAGAGAACAGACATAGTGTGGGTCCAGGAGGAAAGGCTGAACCCATCTTTGCTCTTGGTACATTTGGATGATTTGAGCTTGTCTGGATGGTATAGGAAGTGTGAGCTATTTTAGTTCCAACTAATTCCAGGAGGAAAGGCTGAGGGACTTGAGACTGTTTTCGTTAGAGAGAAGAAGGTTAAGAGGTGACATAATTGAGGCATACAAGATGATCAGATGATTGGATAGGGTGGACAGTGAGAGCCTTTTTCCTCGGATGGTGATGTCTAGCACGAGGGGACATAGCTTTAAATTGAGGGGAGATAGATATAAGACAGACGTCAGAGGTATGTTCTTTACTCAGAGAGTAGTAAGGGCGTGGAATGCCCTGCCTGCAACAGTAGTGGACTCGCCAACACTAAGGGTATTCAAATGGTCATTGGATAGACATATGGACGATAAGGGAATAGTGTAAATGGGCTTTAGAGTGGGTTCACAGGTCGGCGCAACATCGAGGGCTGAAGGGCCTGTACTGCGCTGTAATGTTCTATGTTCTATGTTCTAATTAAACAAAGTCAACACACTGAAGGACAAATTAAAAGGGCAGCTCCTTAAAGGGGAAGTGCCGTGCACAATAACAAAGAGCAAATAAAAACTTAAAACAAAAGGTGATAAAAGGGGGAATAAAGCACCCCGGTCGCTGCGGCGGCCACTGGGCATGGTGCGCCTCGTTGGTGCTCCCTCTCCAGGGACGCCTGGCCGCGAAAGAAGTCGTGGAAGAGGGGCAGACAGTCAGGCTGGAAGACCCCCTCAGTAGCCCGCTGCATGGACCTGTTGACAGTAAGTTCCGCCATGCTGGGGGCGGGGTGGGGGGGAGCGGCAGTGATGGTCTGTGCAATGGGTGCATGCTCATCACCGTCCCTGGCTGTCGGAGGAGAGAATGTTGTGAATTCCGATCCTGGACTGACTCATGGAAAATCTTTTTTTTTCAGGGCAGGGGGTCGGGACAATCCTTTCCTTGTCGGATATTCCACTGCAACAACGTCGGTCAGATTCTCAAAAGTTTGTCTTACTATGACTTGGCATCACTAAGGCTGCTCTCGTCCTGACCCCCTCCAGCACCTCCATTCTCTCCTGACCCCGTTCAGCTTCCTTGAGCCATGCCTGCACGTGCTGTGTGCAGAAATGAATGTCAGTGGGTAGCAGATTCCTGAGAGTGTTAGGCAATATTGAATACTCTGAATACCAGGCTGCAGGCTCCAGTCGTGATGTCACAGGATTACCGGCACATGTGGGCTGGTCAGCAGGCACAGTATTGGTGTCCATCTTGTGTGGCCATATTGTGTTGGCAGGATGTCAATGTTGCAACGTAGGAAACATAGCATTGGATTTGTGCAGAACTAGATCCCACAGTGATAAGGTGCAAATAAGGACTCGATTGTAAATGCTGTTGGGGGATGAATATTGGCCAGGACACCAGGAAAGGCTCCCCTCCCACCCCCCACCTGGCTCTTCATCAAAATTATGCCACAGGATCTGTGGTGCCCCCATTGCGTGAGCAACGGTTTTGCATCGATCTTGGAGATGGCATCACTTACGATGCTGCTCTCCCCCTCCAATGTTGCTGTGGGTGTCAACCTTCGCTTATTTTGGAGGTGTGCACAAAATTAGGTGTTCAATTTCCCATTCCCGGAGACTTAAGTCTGCGGTCTGTGCTGAAACTCGAAGCGCATTGCTGAGGGGACGTCGCATTGCCGAGGGTCTTTCGGGAAAGATGTCGGACTAAGGAGCGGCCCCCACTCTAAGCTGAAACTCAAAGGTCCCGTGGCATTGATTCAAGGGAGGCCAGGGGAGTTATTCCTGACCAATATGTATCGCCCGACCAATTTCACTGAATGACAGATTATCTGGTCATTGACCTCACTGCGGTTTGAGGGACCTTGCCATGCACAAGGCCTGTCACGAATCCTCTACTGCAGCAGTGACTGCACCTCAGTATGTTCAAGGCTGAGACAGACAGATTTTTAAATCAGTAAGGGAATCAAGGGTTGTGGGAACAAGGTGGGAAAGAGGAGTTGAGGCTTATATCAGATCAGCCACGATCTCATTGAATGACAGAGCAGACTCCATGGGCCAAATGGCCTACTTCTGCTCCTACATCTCATGGTCTTCAGGAATATTGCATAGTTGGCTGCGAAATGTTTTGAGATACCTTGACGTTGTGATAGGCTCTATATCAATGCCATCTCTTTTCTGCGTTAATTTTCTAGCCCGTATATCGATGTGTGGGCCCGGAGAGAAATGGTGCTTGGTGTCTGCAGCTCTATAGTATTGCTCACCTGGACTGATGAGCTTTCTCATCTTCTTCCACGCCGCGTACTGCAGGGGTCCTTGGAATGAGCCAACGTTCAACCGGCTGGCAGGCACCACCTCGCAATTTGCAATCCCTTGCTTCAATCTGCCGTGAGTAACAGATGGCGGCCGCTTTGGTTATTTCTTTCAGGGGATTGCAGTCCACTCGTCCTCCCGCCTCATTCCCGAGCCCTTTCCTCCATCGGGTTCAATGGATAGATGAGGATTCAATGGTCACTAGCCCCAGGAAACCTAGGCTCCAGGAAGGCCCGAGGCCTGATTTCCAACCCCTCCCCCACCCAATGTGGGGGATGGGAGGGGAAGCACTCAGGGTAATGCTGGTTCCAGTGCTCTGCCACTCAGTTTAGAACTGAATTTAAATTCCAGTCATGGGTGGTCCTTCCCTCTTGTCTCCCTCACGTCATGTGGCTGGGCCAGGGGAAAATCTACAGGGAATTCTGCCCTGACTTTATGCAGGATCTGCAGGTCCCTGCGAATCCCATTGCAGGCCCAGAACCATCACAACGACAAGACTTGTGATCACACTCCACCTGCCCTGGAAGGGGGGGTTTAATTATCTTGACTCAGGCACATTGGGCTCCACTGATGATCAATAACTGGGCAACAAGCACTGTTCTTTTCTTTTACTCAGTTTTGAGTCTTAGACAAGTTGGCATTCTGCTGCCATGGCCTCCAAGTGCAGTTGGATTTGGGCTGGGGGGAGGGGAGGGGTGGGGAGTGAAAATCCACTGCTCTTCCCAACTAGGGAAATGTCCTGATTCCCGAGGCTTCCTGATGGGGTGTCTGGGCCAGTGCCAGGGCAAGGGTTTCAGTGCACTGTGCTTACATACAACATAGAACATACAGTGTAGAAGGAGGCCATTTGGCCCATCGGGTCTGCACCGACCCACTTAAGTCCTCACTTCCACCCTATACCCGTAACCCAATAACCCCTCCTATCCCTTTTGGACACTAGGGGCAATTTAGCATGGCCAATCCACCTAACCTGCACGTCTTTGGACTGTGGGAGGAAACCGGAGCATCCGGAGGAAAGCCGCTCAGACACGGGGAGAACGTGCAGACTCCGCACAGACAGTGACCCAGCAGGGAATCGAACTTGGGACCCTGGTGCTCTGATGCCACAGTGCTAACCACGATGCTACCGTGCTGCCCTGTACTGTAAGGGAGTGGGCCCAAAGGTACGTCAAAGCCACTGTGCCCAACCAATAAAGATCAGGAAAGGTTCTGGCCTGTGCTGTAGATACTGCACCTCATTGCTGTGCCCTGATTATAAGGAAAAGATTAGTTTTGTCTGAAATGTAATCCAGCTGGCTATTTCTGTGCATGTGTTGGTGTTTGTGTGTGTCTTCATCCGTATGGCTGTGTAAGAATGTGTTTGTGTATGTGTATGCCCATATGTGTGTCTACGTGTGAGTTGTGTCTGTGTGTGTAAAAATGAGTGTCTCTGTATGTGTGTGTAATTAGGATCTTTCAGCCAAAACTAGGCCGCTAACCCGGAAACCGCATCCCCCAGCCACCCCATCCTCCTCAAACGCCACCCCAATGACGAAGCATGCCAGGCAACCATTTGAGGAGCCGGAAGGACGGCAGAATCAGTAAAAACCTGAAGAGGAAGAATGAGGTGACGACAAACAAGTGGACAATGAAGAAATGGCCTCACCCAAATGGGAAGGCTGCCAGGGGACATGACGGGCTACCTCCCTGTGTCTGTCAGTGTGACGGTGCGTGTGTTTATGTGTGTCTGTATGTGTGCATGTGCATGAGTGTGTGTTTCTAAAATTGTGTGTGTGCGTGTGTGTGTCCGGCGGTATGTGTATCGGGGTGAGTGCATGTGTATATGTGTGTGTGTGTTTATGAGAGTGTGTATGTGTCTGTGTGTCTGTCAGTATGTATATTGGTGTGAGAGAGCATGTGTATTTGTGTGTGTGTTTGTGTGGTGTGTGCTTGTCTGTCAGTATGTCTATATATGGGTGCGTGTGAGTGTCTGTGTGTGTGTTGGCGTGTCTGTCAATGTGGCAGTGCCAAGGTGCCCAGGTGGCACTGCCAATTGGCAAGGGCATGTCAGGGTGCCAGGTTGACGTTTTTCCCACGTTGCAAATGGGGGGCGGGGGTGCCCTGTACAGGTGCGGGAGGTCTGAGGACCCCCGTATTGGTGAGTTAGGCCTTGGATGGAGGTGGGGATCAGGGGTGGCATTGGGGGTTGAGTGATCAGGACGCCATTTAAAAATGGCCTCCTGATCTCTCCCTGCACTGAGGAGTTCCAGTGAATGGAGCTCCTCAGTGAGGAAACGGGACTAAGTGCGGCCTTGGCTGTCCGTTTTCTGTTGAGGCCCCGGATCTACCCGAATGGCTGCTTCATAGCACTCCCGAGCGCTGGGAAACCCCCGGCTAATCACGTACGGGACTCTGCTCCCATTCAACTAAATCATGGCCTATGTTGTATCTGGGCATATATTTGAATATGCACAAAAGGAAATTGCTAAATAATTTGAGACTATGAGTGTTTCAATCTTACCTTTCTGACAGGTCTTTAATGTCCTGTGAGATAGGAATAAAAGAAATATAATAATACTTAATATAATAAATGACAGTACTGCATTCCAACATTTCAAAAGTGCTTAATTTAATAAATTATGTCTTTGAGGTGCAGCGATTCTTGTACTTACACAAATGAAGCAGCTATTTTACTGCAGCAACAAATAACGATGGATACTGAGGTGGAGAAGACAACAGAGGCAGGAGTGGGGACGGGACCCAGTGGGAAATAATCATCAAAACCCTCACTCTGAATCTAACCCTGTGCTGTACCTGTCCTGGGAGTGTTTGATGGGGAGGGTGAAGAGGGAGCTTTACTCTGTATCTAACCCCGTGCTGTACCTGTCCTGGCAGTGTTTGATGGGGAGAGTGAAGAGGGAGCTTTACTCTGTATCTAACCCCGTGCTGTATGTCCTGGGAGTGTTTGATGGGGAGAGTGAATAGGGAGCTTTACTCTGTATCTAACCCCGTGCTGTACCTGTTCCTGGGAGTGTTTGATGGGGAGAGTGAAGAGGGAGCTTTACTCTGTATCTATCCCAGGCTGTACCTGTCCTGGGAGTGTTTGATGGGGACAGTGTAGAGGGAGCTTTACTCTGTATCTAACCCCGTGCTGTACCTGTCCTGGGAGTGTTTGATGGGGAGAGTGAAGACGGAGCTTTACTCTGTGCCTAACCCCGTGCTGTACCTGTTCTGGGAATGTTTGATGGGGAGAGTGAAGAGGGAGCTTTACTCTGTATCTAACCCCGTGCTGTACCTGTCCTGGGAGTGTTTGATGGGGGTAGTGTAGATGGAGCTTTACTCTGTATCTAACCCCGCGCTTTACCTGTCCTGGGAGTGTTTGATGGGGGCAGTGTAGATGGAGCAGTACTCTGTATCTAGCCCCGTGCTGTACCTGTCCTGGGAATGTTTGATGGGGACAGTGTTGTGAGAGATTTACTCTGTATCTAAACTCGTACAGTACCTGTCCTGGGAATGTTTGATGTGGACAGTGTAGAGGGAGTTTTACTCTATGTCTAAACCCGTAGTGTACCTGTCGTGGGAGTTATTGATGTGGATAGGGTAGAGGGAGCTTTACTCTGTACCTAAACCAGTGCTATACCTTCATAGATTTCATAGAATTTACAGTGCAGAAGGAGGCCATTCGGCCCATCGAGTCTGCACCAGCTCCTGGAAAGAGCACCCTACCCAAGGTCAACACCTCCACCCTATCCCCATAACCCAGTAACCCCACCCAACACTAAGGGCAATTTTGGACACTAAGGGCAATTTATCACGGCCAATCCACCTAACCTGCACATCTTTGGACTGTGGGAGGAAACCGGAGCACCCGGAGGAAACCCACGCACACACGGGGAGGATGTGCAGACACAGACAGTGACCCAAGCCGGAATCGAACCTGGGACCCTGGAGCTGTGAAGCAATTGTGCTATCCACAAGGCTACTGTCAGGATATTCAAACACACACATCATGATAGACACACCAACAGACAAATCAGAACACACAACACCACAACCAATGACAGAAAGATATAAAAGCACAGACACGACCCCCGGTGGTCAGTATTAGCTGCAGAGGAGGACTTCAGGGAATCTCGGCTGCCTCCAGTGAACCTGTTGGGACTCCGGACGGGGGGCATCGACGGAAGGCAGACCGGACTCCAGATGGGGAGCAGCCAAGCGCCGACTCTGATTTGCGCACGCCAGACCTTGCTCCGGACGGGCGGTGTCGCAGCCTCGGTGATGGCACGCTCAGGGTGACGGCGGATGCCACGGCGACAGGGAATGGATCGCGTGGCAGTCCCACTGGGTCGGCAGTGGCAACCAGCACCGGCGGTCCAAGATGGACACACCAATTCGCGCCATCGCCAGACGTTGATGCGAGCAACAATTCTCTCTCCAAGGCGACATGCTTCGACGTTTCTCTGTGGAGTCGCCCTTCCGGCACAGCAGGTGGCCGGAACCAGCGTGCACGGTCTCGGCCAACTTCCACATCTGGCACAGTCATCGCCTTGCATGATATTAGTGATGGTGCTACTTCGATGGCAACGACCCATCGGCTACAAGATGCCGTCCACCACAAACATAAAAAGAAAAAAGACTCCACCTTGTTCCTGGCATGCAGGGCGGATGGATTGGTGCGTAGGCGCAATCAGCGAGCTTTGCGCCGCCTTCCACGCTCGCAACTGAACCGTACGCACACGCCGGATCCTCCACTGGTTCCCAAGGATGACTTCGTGGAGATGCCACGGATCATGCCCCTTCCATCGCCACCAGAACCAAACCACAGCCAAGGCACCACTAACAAAGATGTTGAATGTTATATTTGCACGAATGAAAAAACCAAGCACTGCACGAAGTACAACAAATGGTAAAGTAGAGACTTCGGCAACAGCATCACCTCCAACAGTCCAAGGTGAACCAGTGTGACCCCAAATCTCCACAGCTGAACCGGCTTGAGGGCCAGCCCATTCTTGAGGCGGTCACCCATTAGACTGGACTTATAACGCTGTTCATACGTTCAAAAAGTCAAACACTTCTGTATTATAACCTGTTGTTGTTTATTGTTCCAGATATCGTCTGACCGGACCAATGTTCAAGTTTTTTTTTTTCTCTCGCATCCAAGTTTTGTTATGGTACAACCTTGTTAGTGTGACGCACCCGACATCGCCCCATGTAAATAGTTACGTCATATACACACGCTGTACACAACACACACACACACTCTTAGATGCACTCACGACACAATTATATTTATAACCACGTAGGCACATATCTTTGTAAAAAGGGGGGATGTCATGATATTCAAACACACACATCATGATAGACACACCAACAGACAAATCAGAACACACAACACCACAACCAATGACAGAAAGATATAAAAGCACAGACACGACCCCCGGTGGTCAGTATTAGCTGCAGAGGAGGACCAGGACACATCTGCTACCAAACACACTCAGGGAGACAGCACGTGCAGAGTATCCAGAACGAACTGTATTATAAGAGTTAAAATAAAATAGAGTTGAACCACATACAACTGTGTTGGCTCATCTGTGCACCAGAGCACCCAACACCACAGCTACCGTGCTGGGAGTTACTGGTATGGACAGTGTAGAGGGAGCTTTACTCTTTATCTAATCCTTTTCCACACCTGGCTTAGGAGTGTTTACTGGGGACAGTGTAGAGGGAGCTTTACTCTGTACCTAACCCAATGCTGTATCTGTCCTGGGAGTGTTTGATGGGGACAGTGTAGAGGGAGCTTTACTCTGTATCTAACCCCATGCTGTATCTGCTCTGGGAGTGTTTGATGAGGACAGTGTAGAGGGAGCTTTACTCTGTATCTAACCCCGTGCTGTATCTGTCTGGGAGTGTTTGATGGGGACAGTGTAGAGGGAGCTTTACTCTGTATCTAACCCCGTGCTGTACCTGTCCTGGGAGTGTTTGATGGGGACAGTGTAGAGGGAGCTTTACTCTGTATCTAACCCCATGCTGTATCTGCCCTGGGAGTGTTTGATGGGGACAGTGTAGAGCGAGCTTTACTCTGTATCTAACCCCGTGCTGTATCTGTCTGGGAGTGTTTGATGGGGACAGTGTAGAGGGAGCTTTACTCTGTATCTAACCCCGTGCTGTACCTGTCCTGGGAGTGTTTGATGGGGACAGTGTAGAGGGAGCTTTACTCTGTATCTAACTCCGTGCTGTACCTGTCCTGGGAGTGTTTGATGGGGACAGTGCGGAGGGAGCTTTACTCTGTATCTAGCCCCGTACTGTACCTGTACTGGGAGTGTTTGATGGGGACAGTGTAGAGGGAGCTTTACTCTGTATCTAACTCCATGTTGTACCTGTTTTGCGGATGTTCAGGTATAGTTCAGACAGAGCTTTATGCTTTAGTAACCTGCATATGATCTGTCTTGGGAATTTTGCTCGGACTGTGTGAATGGAGAGGTTCAGGATGAATGCCTTAATGGGGTAGGGTCTCATGTTCTAATAGTGAGAAAAATTGATGCTCCCAATAGTAAAGGGGCAGTGTCAGATTGGATACGTCTGAGAGACAGAACACAATGGAATTGGTAGCGGTTGTTACAGATTGGAGGGAGGGGCACAGAGTCTATCTCTGTGCCTCACATTCAGAGCACTGCCTTTTCTGTTAGACATTAACAAACCAGACTTGGGGTCACGGGGCAGAATGTCGGAGTTTGCAGCTGAGTCACAAATTGACAATGTAGTAACAGGGTAGAGAGTGGTGGCAGACATCAGGAGGATAGAGGCAGTCTGGTCAAATGGACAGACACAAGGCAGGATAATTTGATATGTGAAGCGATGCATTTTGGATGTTGGATTGAGGAGAGGCAATGTCAACTAAATGGTTAAACTGCAGATTCAGCAACAGAGAAAAACATGTGGCTGCATTTCTGTGTTGCTTTCTTCCGTCTTCAAGATTTGTTTTGGAGCTGATATTCTGTCAGTTCCATTGAATCCCTACAATTCAGAAGGAGGCCAATCAGCCCATCGAGTCTATGCCGACCCTCCAAAAGAGGCCTTACCTCATCCCAGCCCTCTACCCTGTCCCCGTAACCCCACCTAACCTGCACATCTTTGGACAGTGGGAGGAAACTGGAGCACCTGGAGGAAACCCACACTGACACGAGGAGAACGTACAAACTCCACACAGACAAGGGGGGCAGGTGTTCAACAGACAAATGGGTCCATAAACCATTTACTGTAAATGCTCGGAGACAATGAAATGATTCAGAACTGTTAAAGTTTCAAAGGCTTCAGACATTCTAATATACAAAGAGGAGAGGAATTAATTTGGGTTAAAAACCTCCACAATGCAATGATTCATTCCTGTCTGCCATAATCATTTGTGTGTGTTTGTTTGTGGCTGAGATTCAATATATTCATTAATGATTCATGATGATGTGATAGATACTTTTTTATGACACAAAGCTGCAGAGGACATCCAAACGGTGTACAAAAGGCATCTCGACAAACATATGGATAGGATGGGTATAGAGGGATATGGCACCAGGAAGTGCTGAGGGATTTGAGCGACCCACCCCCGTATCGAGGAAGGCCATGCCTTCATCTGTTTGGGTACCCGGTTTTTGTTTTCCCTCTTTGCTCCACTCTCCCTCTGTCTCCTCCCTCAATGATACTCTGTGAAGGCTCTCTTTGACCAGAGCTTGTTTTTTAAAATATATATTTAGAGTACCCAATTATTTTTTTCCAATTAAGGGGAAAATTAGCGTGGCCAATCCATCTACCCTGCACGTCTTTGGGTTGTGGGGTGAAACCCATGCAGACACGGGGAGAATGTGCAAACTCCACATGGACAGTGACTCGGGGCCAGAATCGAACTCGGGTCCTCAGTGCTGTAGGAAGTAGTGCTAACCGTTGTGCTACCGTGCCGCCCTGACCAGAGCTTGTTGATCTACTATGTGACTCGCTCTCCAATGTGCTTTGCTTTTGTCAAATGTCTTTCGTTCCCTTGTAATGATGGTAAGTGCAAGTTGTTGTTGTACGTTTGATTTTTTTTTTTTTGCCCCCCCCATCCCCCTTGTGTATCCTTCCATGGAATGTAGGCATTGCTGGCAAATCCAACATTGGTTTTTCATCCCTAATTGCCCTTCAACTGAACAGCTTGTGAGGCCTTAGAGTTGAATCGCACTCCTGTGGCTCTGGAGTCACACTTAGGCCAGGCCAGGCAAAGATGGCAGATTTCCTTTCTCAAATAACAATTTGTGAACCACATGGATTTTTACTCTCATCAATTGTTTCATGGTCACTATTTCTGAGACGAGGCCGAGATTCTCTGTTGCAAGTCCGTCCTGCAACCGCTGCTAGCGAGGATTTGGTGCACAATTAAATCTCCCATTCATGGCAGGGGGATGGGAGAATCCTACTGCCGTGATTGGATGGAGAATCCAACCCGAGCTTTCACTTCCAGATTTTAATATTTGAAATCAAATTCCACCGGCTGGAATAGGATGGGTTTGAACCCGTGTCGCCAGTCCTTTAGCCTCTGGATTGCTACTCCAACGATATTACCACTCTGCCATGCTCTCAACCGTTATGGCCCAAGGCGGAGCTCCACCCTTCAGCCTGACCTTTTCCTTCTCCCCTTCCCCGGAATGCAGGAATACAGGGGTCCGGATACTCTTACCTGGAGTAAGCAAACCGGATCCTCCTCGCTCATTCTCTGCTGAATGTTGACGATCACCGATTCCAGGGTGGATTTCTCATCGTGCAGCTTCTTGAAATTCTCTTCCATCTCTTGCAGGAGCTTTTGTTCCTCCTCTTGGAGTCTTCCCAGAACCACATCCTGCTCCTCCTGGAGGAACGTGCGGAGCACATCGAACTCCGAGATGATATGCCTCTTTATGGCATCCGCCCTGTCCTGTTTTAGTGGATGACAGGATGACATGGGATAGTAAGTGGACAATTTTATTTTTGGCCCTCCCCTCCCAGTTCCCCATTCCCCCACATTTCTCACTTCCCACTAAACTCGACGCAAGGTAAGACATCCTCTTGCACCTTGCCCCAATGGCTCCACCTTGTAAGATTTGAGAATTATCTTACCTGAGAAGGCTCAATTCTGTTTTTACCTCATATCCACTTATGTTTCACCACAGAAGGAGGCTTTTCGGCCCATTTTGCCTCCGAGGAGCGGAGAATCAGCGCCATTTTCACCGGCGCGTTTGGCGCAGCGCCGGTTGCGGACCGTTGTCCGCGGCCGGGCCGCCGATTCTCTGGCCTTGACGAGCCGCGCAGCCACGCGGAAACGGCAGAGTCCCGCCGGCGCCATCCACACCTGCTCGCAGCCGGCGGGAACTCTGTGCGCAAGGTCGGGGGGCGGCCTGGGTGGGAGGGGGGAAGGGGGCTCCTTCACCGGGAGGGGGGGGGGGGGGCCTCCGATGCGGTCTAGCCCGCGATTGGGGCCCACTGATCGGCAGGCAGGCCTCTCCAGCCCCGGCCCTATTTTGTTACGTGACCGGCCCCTGAACACCCACGCCATGTTGTGTCAGGGCCGGCACGTTGACGAAGTCTTCCGCGCACACGCGGATTGGCGCGGCGCCCAGTTGGCTCCGGGAAGGGAGGCTGGAGCGGCGTGAACCGCTCCAGCGCTGCGCTGGCCCCCTCTGGGAGCCAGAATCTGTAGTGCCCGCGCCCGTTTTGCAGCGTCGTGAAACTTAAGCATGGCCAATCCACCTAACCTGCACATCTTTTGATTATGGAAACAAAATGGAGGAAACCCACGCAGGCACGGGGAGAATCTGCAAACTCCATGCAGACAATCACCCAAGGCTGGAATTATTTTCTCCTCAAACATATATACAATTCCCTTTGCAAGTTACGATTGAATCTGCCTCCACTACCCTTCTGGATCATGAAAATAATTCTTGTCTTCCCTCTGGCTCCTTTGCCATTTGTCTCTCAATTTAGTTTTTCAACTCGTCTGCCAATGGAGACAGTTCCTACATATTTACTTTATCGTAATTTTCAACACACCTATTACATGTTCCCTCACCCCCTCTGCTCTCCGGGTAACTATCCAAACCAAGGATTCTTCACATGCCTGAAGTCCCTCACCCCCATTGCCCATCTTGTCCAATCCCCTCCAAGGCCTGAGCGTCCTTCCTGAGGTGTGTGCCCAGAATTGACCGCAACTCTCCATCTGATTGGGGGAGGAGGGGGTGGTGGAGATACCGATGTTTTCGGAAGTTGTCCTCCTTGCCTGGCTCTGTTGTCAATTATTAATCTCTGTTCCAAGTTGCAGTGACAATTTCTCCTATTTACTGTGTCCTTAATGATTTTGAATACCTCCATTGGCCTCCTTTCTTCTTTTTAATGAAGAGCAAGCAGGAGAGGAAAGCCTCGGTGATTTTCTCTCATTGCTCAGGAACCTCAGATGAATTACAGAACTCAAAAAGGATCATTTGATTGATCAATTATACAGGGCATTGGTGACACCACATCTCGGATACTGTGTGCTATTTCGCTCTCCTTATTTGAGGAAGGACGTACATATGTTGGCGGTGGTTTAGAACAGACATTTTCAAAGTGGGGATCGCGACCCGCAGGTGGGTCGCGGGGCAGGTGTTGGGAGGGCCGCGGAGCCATCCATCTCGGCATTCCTGATCGCGGAAATTCAGGCTCAATGGCCACGGCAACCGGCTTTTAAAAATGCCGGCTGCAAGTGGCTTTAAAAATGACAGCCGCGACCGGCTTTAAAAATGAGGGTGCGCTGCGCATGCATACCCGCTCATCAGTGTGCATGCCTGGAGCCCAGAGAGAAACACCGCCTCCTCCTGACGTCAGCACGCTGACCCAGGAGAAGATTTTTATTTTAATTCAATTCAGTCTTTCTGCATCTGTCTTGAATATGCTCAATGGCAGAGCCTGCAGAACTCTCTTTGTTCGTGAATTTTAGAGGTTAAAAGATTCACAATACTTTGAGTTAAATAATTCCTCCTCATCTATGTCTAAAATCATTGCATTGTAATCTGCAGACTATATCCCCAGGCTGTAAACCACCCATCTGAGGAAACCTTACAATCTACATCTGCTCTGTAGAGTCCTGAGAGGATAATGCCTATTTCAATGAGGTCATTTTTGATTCTTTGCTACTCTAGGCTATAGAATATAAGCCCAGGATCCCCTTTCACATTAAAGGTAAGATAAAATGGTGGTTCGCGACGGTCAACCGGTGTGTGTCGCGAAGGTCAGCCGACATGGGTTGCAAAGGTTGGCTGCCGTAGTTCGCGGAGGTCGGCTGGCGTGGGTCGTGAAGGTCGGCCGGCGTGGGTCAGGAAGGATGGCTGGTTGGGAAAAATGGGCCCTGGGCAAAAAAGTTTGGAAAACAGTGGTTTAGAGGAGGTTGCCAGATTGGTGCCTGGAATGAGCAGGTTGTCCATATGAGGGAAGATTGGACACACTGGACTTGTTTCCACTGGAGTTTGGAGTGTGAGGGGTGATTGAAGTACATAAGATCATGACTGGTCGCGATAAAGTGGACGTGAAAAGGATACTTCCTTTTGCGGGTGAGCCCAGAACTAGGGCCACTGTTTTGATATTAGAGCCGAAATTCTTCATTGAGATTCTCTGGTCCGGCAGGCAGCGCACCCCTGCCAATGGGTTTCCCGGTGACACGGAATGGCTTCCATGGGAATTCCCATTGACAATGGGGAGCAGAGAATCCGGCTGTCAGCGAATGACGTGCCATGTCCCTGTCTTCAGAAACACATGGTTGGGAGACCGGAGAATCCCACCCTAGGAATCGCCCTGTTAGGACAGAGATCAAGAGAATCTTTTTTCTCTCAGAGGATTGTGCAACTTTGGAACTCTCGGCCTCACAAGGTGGACGCGGGGTGACTGAATATTTTATGGCAGAGGTGGATAGATTCTTGTTAGGATCAAAGGTTATTGAGAGGTCGATGGGAATGTGGAACTCGAAACACAAACAGATCGGCCATGATCTTCTGAAATGGCAGAGCAGGTTCGAAGGGCCAAATGGCCCACCTCTGCTCCTACTCTGTATGTTTATACAACACGGACTCGGAATCAAACCCGGTCCTTCTGCGGCACAGAGTCAGTGATGTACTACACAGTGATGTCTCTAATAACAGGCCACCTGGGAGAATTGAATGTGGCTTGCCTACTGCACTATGTTAGGCCAGTGATGTCCCTGGAGACTAGCTGCAGTCTCAGATCCCCTTTCCTATCTCCATCTGTGGCGAGAGCTGGCCTCCAGTTATTGGCTCCGTCACGAGCATGTTATTACAGTGGGGTTTCTAAGATAGGAACGTATCGCCATTGATGCGGATCTCTGCGATTCATCGTGCCACTGTGACAAATGTGCTGCCAGGGCTGTTCTGATGCCTCCAGCAGTAAAAACGCCAACTTGACATGAAAGAAAGTCCAACAGACCAGGAAGGTACAAGTTTGGCTGCCAATGGCCAGTCTGTGCTGTCAGTCTACCAACAAGAAGCAACAAAGACAGTGTAATTGGACTTAACGGCTTTGCTCTGGGGAGGAATAATGTCTGCTCGAGTTTCCTCTCCAATCAATTAACACCCCCATTGGAAAGAGGATGGCCATTGGATGAGAATGGGTTGAGCTTCCACACCATCCTCGCTTGTGGGCAGTTGCAATGTATCACACAGGTGATGAATGATCGCCATGGCGAGGTGCTGGAGACAGGGAGGTGATTGGTGGAACTGTCACCATGGCACTGAAGAATGGAATACCGGACGACAGGGGCCGAGCGCGTGCTGTCCTGAAAATGTTATCCTGAAAATTCAGGCCAATGTTTTGGGCAAAGGATGCTGAATGAGGTGGGGATATGAGGGAAATATTTTGATGTCAATTGGAAATTGGATGGACACTTGAGGGAAATAACAAGGACAGAACAGGGGAGTGGGACTGACAGAGAGGCAGCATGGACTCAATGGGCCGAAGGACCATCTTCTGTGCTGCACTGATTCACAGACTCAATCATGCTATATCTCCATGATCCTGCAACAAGATAAAAGCACAAACACTCGACCCCGACCTCCTGACCGAGACTGGTTTGCATTGTGTATAGCAACGTGCCGATTGGTACTACAAAAGAAACGGGAACAGTTACCTTGAGTTCCTGAACCTTCTTTTCCTGGCTAGCCTCGATCCCCTTTATTGCTTCCACTCGCTTTGTGAGTTGAACTGAAGATTCTTTCAGCTTCTCCTGGAACAGAAATTTTAGTCAATGGTGCCATGGAGGCTATGTCTCCTGCTTTCGATGGCCTTGTGTTGGTTTTCGCACAGGTTTGAGATAGGCTCGCGTTACTCTGGCCGCTGTTTGCTTCCTCATCTCGCTGAGCTCTCTGCGCCCCCAGTTCACCACAGGTATTGGTGGTTGCGTGGGTTTCCTGTGCAGATGTGAAAGTTGGCATCGTTTGTCTCATTCAAACGATTGGTCGAAACTCTGAGACTGAACACAGCGAGCACTGAGCTTCTCTGCAGGTGACACCAGTCACGCTGTGCAGTGTGGAAAGAATTTTGTGATGCTCCCAACCCATTAGCGGGGAAGTTGTGGCATAGTGTTATTGTCACTGCACTCGTAATCCAGAGGCGCAGAATAATGCTCTGGGGACCAAATGTTCTAAGCCCACCCCTCTCCACCATGGCAGACTGTAAGATTTCGATTCAATAGAACTCTGGGATTAAATGTCTAGCGATAACCATGAAACCATTGCCAATTATTATATTTTAAAAAACATCTGGTTCACTAATGTCCCTTTAGGGAAGGAAATCTACCATTCTTACCTGGCAGAACTGCACTGTCTCGTGGATGGGGACGATTCGGTGATCTTTGTGCTCCTTGGAGACGCCACACACCACGCAGATGGCCTCCTGGTCATCCTGGCAGTACAGCTTGAGCTTCTCCTCATGCCTGGTGCAGAGCACCAGACTGGGTTCCCTGGAGGGGGCGGAGGTGTCCAGCCGCAGCTGTCGCACCCTCTCCACGATGTTGGCCAGCAGGCGATTGCTCTTGAACCGGAGCTGGGGGAAGGTCTCCTGGCACTGAGGGCAGCTGAAGCCTGACTCCAGCTCGCCCCAGAAGTCGCCGATGCAGGCGCGGCAGAAGTTGTGCTCGCACTCCAGCCGCACGGGGTCCTGGTACAGGTTCAGGCAGATAGGGCAGGTCACCTCGCTGGTCAGACCCTCAGCCAAGATCCAGGAGGACATGGCGGCCCCAATGCTCGGCACACACTGACCTGTTTTCAACAGACAAAACATCAAGGAAGTTCATAACTGTGAGACACACAGAGTTTAAACCAGGAAGTAAAAATGAGAACATTTCATTCACTGTATCATAATGAAATGAATGAAAATTGCTTATTGTCACAAGTAGGCTTCAAATGAAGTTACTGTGAAAAGCCCCTAGTTGCCACATTCCGGCGCCTGTTCAGGAAGGCCGTTACAGGAATTGAACTGTGCTGCTGGCCTGCGTTGGTCTGCCTTCAAAGCCAGCGATTTAGCCCTGTGCTAAACAGCCCATGTAGATATGGAGGTTCTCCATGTAGATATGGAGAATAAAGAGAAGGGCTGAAAATATGGAATTATGGGTGAGAGAGGGATAAAAGAGACAGAAGGAAAATGCTCCGAAAGAAAATCTCCAACAATAGCTTAGTTTTGATGGAATAAAATTCCACATTTGTAAAGTAAAATTTTCAGTGCCAGAAAGGCTATTTGACATGAATTACAGCCTGTCAAATTCACTTACTACAGGATGTACAAGGCCTAACTTTTCCGGGTCTATTTGTTGTGGAACCCTGTATTGTGTAGACCTGTCGGCTGTGCTCTCTTGTTCACCTCTGTCCTTTTAAAGTCTTTGCCTCTTACTCCCTGTTTCCTACAGGTGAGAAATTATTGAAATGTCAATGGATGAACAATTAACAATCCGGGGGCTGTTCTAATTGAAGCCGCCCATCAGGAAATTGGCAGTGGGGGAGGAGTGGAGAGGAGGTGGGCGGGGCAGATATATCGCTGGTTTCACACTCTGCCCATTCCCAATCTCCACTTAAAGTCAATATCTCAGCTGATGTAAAGCGACATACCTGGCCCATTCGGTGAATCGTTCCTCTCAATTGCGTAAACACGATATTCCAGATCCCATTTTAACACGATATTCCAGATCCCGTTTTAACACAGGAAATGAATTATTTTATTTGAGCTGATTTTGGAGAATGCATTTGGCTGTTTGGTATTTTCTTTTCTTCACTTTTTCCATCTTTTCCACTTTTCTCTCACCATCAATTTCCTTCTCACCATCCTCGTTTTCACCCGTTCTCTATCTCTGTGTTGTTTCTCTCTTGACTTGCACTCGTCTTTCTCTGCCCTACTCCCTTTCTCTGTTCCCTTTACAAGCTCCCACTTTCTGCTTGCACTCTCAGTTCCTCGATTTTTGGTCGGTGGGGCGGTGGAGGGCTTGGGACGGTGTGATTGCAGAATAACCTGAGAAATGGGACAGGTTTGGCTCAAACACTCCTTTTACACCCTGCCTGATTTTACTACCCTCCCGCAACCCATTGGTTGCAAGGCAGCGGCACGATGCATAGTGGTTAGCACTGCTGCCTCCCAGTGCCAGGGTCCCGGGTTCACTTCAAGTGTTGGGTGACTGTCTGTGTTGAATTTGCACCTTCTCCCCGTGCCTGCGTGGGTTTCCTCCAGGTACTCGTTTCCTCCCATAGTCCAAAGATGTGCGGGTTAGGTGGATTGGTGATGCTAAATTGTCCCTTTGTGGCCAGGGATATACAGGTTAGATTCCGGGGATAGGGTGGGGGAATGGGCCGAGGTAGGATGCTCTTTCAGAGGGCCGACGCAGAACCGCTGGTCCAAATGGCCTCCTTCTGCGCTGCAGGAATTCTCTGGTTCGATTCTATTCTATGGGATGTAGATTGGCGTACCATCCTAACGAGCCCTGTTTCCGGTGGGAAAGGTGGGCTAACATTTCCCTCCTCTCAATCTCTCTGTGCTTTCTCTCCTCCTCTTTCCCTGATCCTGTCTGTCACAGTCTCTTCTCCATCCTGTTTCTGAAAGAATGGATTGTAGAGCGATATGGCAAGACTGAGGCAGTTCTGCCCACCAAACAGGTGCTGGTCCTTTATCAGAACAATTCGAGTCGTCCCGTTATCCTCCTGCTTCACTATGGCCCTGTAAATTCCTCCCTCCTCTGTCCCCAAACTCCATTTGAAAGTTACCTATTAAATCTACTCCTGTTCCCATCCTTTCAGGCAGCAACTTTATCTGTTGCCCAATGCAAGCTGGCCACCAATGCCTGTCTGTACCTGAGCGCTTGTAGCGTGCCCGTGTAGAATCCGATGATGACATTTACAGGAGATACAATGCCAGTCTTTAAGCTGCTCAGGTAGTTTCTGAGTGGCCGGCAATTGGTTGGGGGGGCAGGGGGAGGGGTGGGTGGGCGGGGGGGGTGGGGTGGGGGGGGCGTAGAATTTTGGGGGAAGGTTCGGGGTGGGTGCAACCTCCAAGTCATCTCAGGAGATCGGGATTCCGTGCTCGGTGGGCAACGCAGGGGTTGGACTGCTTTACCAACCCCAGTTTTCCCATTTTGATTTAATGTTGTTAAATTTCCGATCCTCTTTGTTCCTTTTGGGCTGTGCTACATTTGTCATTGAGGAGCGCCCCCTTGTAATTTATCCCTCAGTTAATTTCTGTTCTTCCAATTAGTTGATTCCCTCTAAAATACATCAGGAGATCGGGATGAGGAGGCAGGGAGGAAGAGAGGCTCCTGGCCCACCAGGGACGACCGGAATTCTGTTACTGGCTCTATGGCTCATTCCCTGTGATGGACCCGGATTAATGGGAAGAGGCTCAGGAGCAGGAATTTCAGAAACTCCAGGAAGGCCACAATTGGGAATGCTGTAAGGAGAATGCTTCCACTTTAGTCAAAGATGTGAACCTGATGCTGCCAGTACTGTAATATTTACAGTTCCAGGTTGTGATGGCTGCACATGCCCCCTGCTGAACATTGCCTGCTGTAAAGATGGTAGCATTGGCAGCAACCTCTGCCTTTCAGGCAGTGCATTCCAAACTATAACTCACTATGGGAAAGATAGGTTACCACATGTCACCTTAAATCTGTGCTCTCTGGTTACAAACTCGCACTCTCACTTTCTCATTTTATTTCTCACTTCCTTCCTTTCTCTCTCTGTCTCTCCCTCTCTCTCCAGCTTCCACTTTCTGTCACGTGGGGCGAATTGCTTTTATTGGCCGATGTCAGGCGAGTAGTAGCAAATGGGATGCCCGTTTGACACCCTGCCCAACACTGTGGGAGGAAGATCTGGGCAAGTGAAGGAGGCGGACGAGTCGTTATTAATTGCTTATTGGGCAGCACGGTGGCACAGTGGGTTAGCCCTGCTGCCTCAAGGCGCCGAGGTCCCAGGTTCGATCCCGGCTCTGGGTCACTGTCCGTGCTGAGTTTTCACATTCTCCCCGTGTTTGCGTGGGTTTCGCCCCCACAACCCAAAGATGTGCAGGATATGTGGATTGGCCACGCTAAATTACCCCTTAATTGGAAAAAATGAATTGGGTACTCTAAATTTATTAAATAAAAAATAAAAATTAATTGCTTCTTGCCTTGCCATTCAAATATACAATCCATCCCAACTTCCACACGCAGCCCCCCCCCTCCCCCAAGGCAGCAGCACAATCGCTCTTGGCTTTTGCCATTGATAATGGCAGTGTGGCTATCTCTGTAGTTTGCACTCGTGCAATTTAATGTGGAGATCTGAAAATTACTGTCCAAGTTAGCCTGTTCATCCAGAGGCAACAACAGTGAATCAGCAAGAGAGCCAGCATTAAGATATGCACCACTTACCCACCAAAACACACCAGAAAAAAAAACAAGGCTTGTGCATTCAGATATAAATTAATTTGTAATGCCATGACAAACTGCAATTTGAGCCATTTGCCATTTACCCTCTCTGGCACTGTAGATTTAATTTTATAAGTGTGGAATTGCATTCCATCCAAATGAAGTTCTTGATGGAAATTTATTATTTTAACTTTTTCCTTCCGTCTATGATAACTCTCTTTCTTACTCCCATGTTTTCAATCCTTCTGTCTCTCACTGTGCCTGCCGTCTCTACCCAGCTCTGTCCAAGTGACCAGAAATCAGGCAACATTAAAGTCAATTTGTTCTATTTTGTTTTTAGAAACATTCTGGGCAGCTGGTTGTACAATTGAGGAAATAAGCTTATTGTTTGGGCTGCAAATTCAAGGAGCCGGCAACAATTCCTTGAAGCATTTCAATTTAATTAACAAAGCTGCGCAGAGAGGGGTCATGGTAAGGGAAGAAGCAATACATCCCTCGAGGCTGTTGGGCCTTTCTTTTAAATCATGGTTCTTTAGTGCCATAACCCCATCTACACCCAACTCGGTTCCATATTCATTAATGCTCTCAGCCATCAAAAGTCTCAACCATCAAAGTGAAGGTTGATCTAGGTGTTGAAAAGCACAGGAGACAAGTTGAGATCAAGCAGAAAAGGAAATGTTTAGTTATTGCTGAGTTTGGTTTGAACGGCTGTACATTATCAGAGGAAAGGTAAAAGAGAGGGATCTAGGGGATTCGACGTAGAGCAGGCCGTGGTGAAAGGGCTAGAGTCGGAAACTGATGGTGGAACTCATCAGTGGGGACGTAGCGAGAAGATTGGGGCTGGTAAGGGAAGTTTGAGTGAGACTGAAAAATGTCATTGTGGATGCAACAGTATTGGTCTGAGCTGAAATGAAACCAGCGTACTCACTAGGGAGTGAACGAGGAGACCAAAATAGATACACACACACAAAGAAAATTCAAATCAGTATTACATTGGTTTTGAAGAAATGTCTGCAGATTAATGCTGCTACAGTACACACTCATAACACAAGGATATCTTACCCCTGGAGGAATGACTGAGCACGATACAGCGATGACTCGGACCGGCAGCTTGCCCAGGTCTCAGGTTAACAAGTAACAGCAGCACCTGATTTCCACTTTTGACCTCTGAGAGGATGAGGTTGGAAGGTGGAGAGTGGAGGGGGAGGGTGCATTTCTGTAACATGGGTTTGAATTTACTGCAAGAAGATTTGACTGGTGCAAAACAAACCGAGGGGAGGGACTCTTTGAGCCAGAAATAAGAACACTCATGCATTTCAGCATCACTTAAAGGGGCTCTACCAAGTTCACAGCTTTAGCCAGGAGCACAGAAGTAATTTATTCAGTCTCTTTAAATGCTGTGCAGGCAGTGTCGCTGTCAATGATTGAAACTTTGAGTGTCTTAGGACTTGGTTTACTGGCCAGTCCCCGCTTCACATTCATTGGATTAAAGACTACATGCCAAATCATTCAGTTATTTTGTACAGTTAAGTTGTAATCAGGGTGTGCTGGTGCTTCTTGCCGCTGTAGCGCTGTCCATGAGAAGGACCACCTCCGTCTGTGATGCACAATCAATGACCACTAAAACGAGGTTGTAGTCCAACTGAAGGCTTTAATAAGCTAGATGTTTCCCCCAGCAGCTCAGGTACAGAATGAGGGCTGCTGGGACGGCACGGTTCTTATACCCCGCCTATCAGGGCAGAGCTATTATACACTCTAGCCAATAGCAAGCATACAGGTTCTACCAATGGTACTTCAGCCTCTCAGGTACCGTAATACCTATAATACCACATTCACCCCCTGTTAAAAAAAAGTCCGGCGGGGGTGATGGCCAGCAACTACAAAACATAACAACATGGTATAATTAGTTATGGAGGTACTGTAATACCTCCGTACAGTGTTTAGTAACTATTTACAAGTCTGGGAGCTATGTACATTTGATGGTTTATATTTACAGATTACAGTTAAAATGAAGCAATCAGTCGATCGGGGGCCCTGGGTGTCGTCTGTGATCGTCGGAGCCTTGGTGGTGACTCCGGTGGAGGCTCGGGCGTCTGTGACTCCGGGAGCGTGGCTTCGATCTCCATGGCAGCTTCGTCACCCCTAGACGGCGCTGGTGGGGAAAACGGCTGACCTGGGGAGGGAGCGCCTGCGGAGGGGGGGCGTCGGTGGATGGGGGGGCCTAGGCAGGGGCGGCGGAAGGACCGATCCTCCTGTTAGGTGCTGCGGTGGAGGGGAGGGTGGGACTGGTGGCTGGAATGTGCGTGGTGTTCCGGCGAGCCCCAGGTCCTGTAGGGAGTCAGTATCTTGTCGGCCGTCGGGTTACGCCACAAACGCGTACTGGGGGTTAGCATGGAGCAGATGGACCCTCTCGACCAACGGGTCTGACTTGTGCGCCCGCACGTGTTTTCGGAGCAGGATGGGTTCGGGTGCTGCCAGCCAGGTCGGGAGCGAGGTCCCAGAGGAGGACTTCCTAGGGAAGACAAGGAGACGTTCGTGAAGTGTCTGATTGGTGTTTGTACAAAGTAGTGACCGGATGGAGTGGAGGGCATCCGGGAGGACTTATTGCCAGCTGGAGACTGGGAGGTTCCTGGACCGCCGGGCCAGTAGGACGGTCTTCCAGACCATTCCGTTCTCCCTCCCTACCTGTCCGTTACCCCGGGGGTTGTAACTGGTCAGCCTGCTCGAGGCGATGCCCTTGCGGAGCAGGAATTGACGCAGTTTGTCGCTTATAAAGGAGGACACCGTTTCGCTGTTTATGTAAGCGGGGAACCCGAACAGTACAAAAATGCTCTGGAGGGCCTTGATGACGGTGGAGTCGGTCATGTCGGGGCAGGGGATGGCGAATGGGAACCGGGAGTACTCGTCAATCACGTTCAGGAAGTACATGTTCCAGACGGTGGAGGGGAGGGCGCCTTTGAAGTCCATGCTGAGGCGTTCAAAGGGATGGGAAGCCTTTATCAGGTGTGCTCTCTCTGGCCGGTAGAAGTGCGGTTTGCACTCCGTGCAGATTTGGCAGTCCCTGGTGGCTGTCCTGACCTCCTCAATGGAGTAGGGCAGGTTGCGGGTCTTGACGAAATGGAAAAAGCGAGTGATCCACGGGTGGCAGAGGTCCTCGTGGAGGGTTCGGAGGCGGTCCACTTGTGCGGTGGCACATGTGCTGCGGGACAGGGCGTGAGGAGGCTCATTTAGCTTCCCGGGACGATATAAGGTCTCGTAGTTGTAGGTGGAGAGTTCGATCCTCCACCGCAAGATCTTGTTGTTTATTTATCTTGCCCCGCTGTGCATTATCGAACATGAAAGCCACCGACAGTTGGTCCGTGAGGAGAGTGAATCTCCTGCCAGCCAGGTAATGCCTCCAATGTCGCACAGATTCTACTATGGCCTGGGCCTCCTTTTCGACTGAGGAGTGGCGGATTTCGGAAGCATGGAGGGTACGGGAGAAGAAGGCCACGGGTCTGCCCGCTTGGTTGAGGGTGGCCGCCAGAGCTACGTCGGACACATTGCTCTCGATCTGTAAGGGGAGGGACTCGTCGATGGCATGCATCGTGGCCTTTGCAATGTCTGCTTTGATGCGGCTGAAGGCCTGGCGGGCCTCTATCGACAGGGGAAAAGCAGTGGATTGGATCAGGGGATGGGCCTTGTCCGCGTAGTTGGGAACCCACTGGTTGTAGTAACTAAAAAACCCTAGGCAGCGCTTTAGAGCCTTAGAGCAGTGAGGGAGGGAAAACTCCATAAGGAGGCGCATGCGTTCAGGGTCGGGGCCTATAACTCCATTTCGCACTACGTAGCCGAGGATGGCTAGACGGTCGGTGCTAAACACACATTTATCCTTATTGTATGTTAGGTTAAGGATTTTAGCGGTCTGGAAAAATTTTCGGAGGTTGGTGTCGTGGTCCTGCTGGTCGTGGCCGCAGATGGTGACATTATCGAGATACAGGAATGTTGCCCGTAAACTGTACCGGTCAACCATTTGGTCCATCTCGTGCTGGAAGACCGAGACCCCGATAGTGACACCAAAGGGAACCCTTAAGAAGTGATAGAGCCGCCCGACTGCCTCAAAGGCAGTGTATTTGCGGTGACTAGTGCGGGTGGGGAGCTGGTGGTTGGCGGACTTGAGATCCACTGTGAAGAAGACCTTATAATGCGTGATCCTGTTTACCAGGTCCGATATGCGGGGGAGAGGGTATGCTTCCAGCTGCGTAAACCTGTTGATGGTCTGACTGTAGTCGAGGACCTTCCTATGCTTTTCCCCGGTCTTTACCACCACTGCTTGAGCTCTCCAGGGCTGTTACTGGCTTCAATGACCCCTTCCCTCAGTAGCCTTTGGACCTCTGACCTAATAAAGTTCCGGTCCTGTGCACTGTAGCGTCTGCTCCTGGTGGTGACGGGTTTGCAATCCGGGGTGAGGTTCGCAAACAGGGAAGGCGGGTCGACCTTAAGGGTCACGAGGCCGCAGACAGTAAGGGGGGTATATTGCCGCCGAATTGGAAGGTCAGACTTTGAAGGTTACACTGGAAGTCTAAACCCAGGAGTATAGCCGCACAGAGGTGGGGAAGGACTTAGAGACGGAAATTTTTGAACTCCCTAAACCTGGACCTCCCTTCCAGGGAGCCTGCAAGGGCCCGTGCCTCCCTAAGACCCAGGATGTCTTTCTCTAACAGGCACTGGCGGATTTGTGATGAAATCATACCTGCCACGAAAGCGTCCCGGACTAAGAGTTCCGTGTGTTCGCTCGCCGAAACTTGCGGGCAGCTGCAGCTTCTGCCCAACACCAGGAGTGCGCGGTAGAATTCCTCCAACGATTCCCCAGGATTTTTCCGTCTTGTTGCAAGCAGATGCCGGGCGTAGACCTGGTTTACCGGGCGAATATAGTGTCCTTTTAGCAGCTCGATTGCTGCATCGAAGTCTTCCGCTTCCTCGATGAGGGTGTAGATCTCTGGGCTCACCCTTGAGTGCAGGACGCGCAGTTTCTGCTCTCCCGTGGGTGTGTTTTCTGCCGTCTCGAGATACCCTTTAAAACACGTCAGCCAGTGCTTAAAGATTGCCGCTGAGTTTGCCACGTGCGGGCTAAGTTGCATACACTCCGGCTTGATTCGGAGCTCCATCCTTTGTTCTTAAAATCTAGCTTATTAAATTGATGCACGATCAATGACCACTAAAACAAGGTTGTAGTCCAACTGAAGGCCTTAATAAGCTAGATGTTTCCCACCGCAGCTGAGGTACAGAATGAGGGCTGCTGGGACGGCACAGGTTCTGATACCCCACCTATCAGGGCGGAGCTATTATAGACTCTAGCCAATAGCAAGCATACAGGTTCTACCAATGTTACTTCAGCCTCTCAGGTACCGTAATACCTATAATACCACAGTCTGTTACCTATGGAGATCGCTGTTCCTGATGGGCTGGATTCATTTTGGAATGTGTTATGCCAGGAATTCACCTGACCTTCTCTGGACCAAGGCAGGGGGAAAGGTTGAACCAGGGTGTAGCGTGATATGGTTGTTACTCTGATCAACCACCGGTCAGGTGAAAATAACTCCCTCCTCCCGCCGCACCCCAACAGCCTCCATGTCATTTTGAGAATGGCGTATCCCAAAATGCACACCTGTACCCCAACTGTGTACTTACTCCAGATTCCTCACAGTTGGGTTAAGTCGTATCCCTCAACGCAGAACCACATTTCTACTGCCTTTTCCAATTACAGTCATACGTTCTAAAGATCGATGAGATGGACGCGGTTACTCGTGACTATAGCACCAGACGACGGAATTCTGAAAGGCAGCAACGTGATCAATAGCCAGTGAGTATGGTCCAATAGAGTGTTTGGGAATAATATTGACTCATGCACATCGATACCTTTATGTGCATTGGGTGTTTCGCAGATTTATTTTGATTTACGTGCATTCGGTTTTGACTAGAAGTTTTTTGTTGTTGCAAAAATGTAACTTATTTATAAAATACCTGCAAGAACTGAACAAACATTTTAAAATGCCCATCACACAAAGTGCAATAATATTCAGATTCTCTACATCCATCATGTTGCTCCGTTTGACGTGCTTCAATACAGTCAAAGAAATGTTACCGACATTTCAAAATGGTCTACCCAGATCACGTTGTGCTCTGAGGTGCTTCAATACAATTAGGATATATGTCATATTCACTGCAAACATTCAATGTGAGTCAGACAGCCCAAGGGGATTCTATATACTCCACTCCCCTCCCCTCAGTTCAAAGTGACTGAAAGGTCTTCGACAGCGACCTTCCCCCATTGTGTCTCTGCAGCGGCTGCCCCAAGCTTTAGTGTGTCCCTTGAACTCTTTTTTAAAATATTTTTTATTCTCCTCCTTTTTCACATTTTCTCCCAAATTTACACCCACCAACAATAAACAATAATCAGTAAGAAACATGTCAATCCCCATGTCAATAACAACGTTCCCATCCTCCCACCAAACCCCAAACATTAGCCCGCATGTTCACACAAACAAAAGACAAAAAGGAATCAGGAATCACCCATATTCATCATCAACACACACTGCCCCCCTCCCCCCAACCCTCCCACCCACCTGCCCCAACTAATGTTCGATGTTATCCAGTTCTTGAAAGTGCATAATGAATAATGCCCATGAATTGTAGAACCCCTCCATCCTTCCCCTCAGTTCAAACCTAACCTTCTCAAGAGTGAAGAATTCCAACAGGTCCCCCCGCCACGCCAGGGCACAGGGTGGAGAGGTTGCTCTCCAACCTATCAGGATCCGCCTTCGGGCGATCAACGAGGCGAAGGCTACAACATCTGCCTCCGCACCCGTTTCCAACCCTGGCTAGTCCGACACCCCGAATATGGCCTCCCAAGGGCCCCGGTCCAGTTTCATGTGCACCACTTTAGAAATTACCCTAAAAACCTAATTCCAGTAATCCTCTAGCTTTGGACAGGACCAGAACATATGAACGTGATTAGTGCCCCCCCCCCCCCCCCCCCCCCCGCCCCCCCTCCACCCCGCAACATTCACACACATCTTCTACTCATTCAAACAATCGGCTCATCCTAGCCCCCGTGAGGTGCGCTCTGTATACCACCTTCAGCTGTATCATCCCCAATCTTGCACACGACGAGGAGGCATTCACTCTCCCGAGCACCTCACACCAGAACCCCTCCTCCATATCCTCTCCCAACTCTTCCTCCCACTTTGCTTTGATCCCTTCCAGTGGCGTCTTGTCCTCTTCCAAAATAGCTCTGTAAACTGCTGACACTACCCCCTTCTCCAATCCCCCTGTAGTCAGCACTTCCTCCAGCAATGTGGAGGCCGGCTCCACCGGGAAGCTCTGTATCTCCTTTCTGGCAAAATCTCGAACCTGCATGTGTCTAAACATTTCCTCCTGCTCCAGCCCACACTTCGCTTCCAGCTCCTTCAATCCTGCAACCGACCCCTAAGAAACAAATCTTTTAGTGTTTTAATCCCCTTCTCCTCCTATTTCCGAAAATTTCCATCCCACTTCCCTGGCTCAAATCTGTGGTTCCCCCGAATCGGCATTTCCCTTGACCCTGCCCCCAACCCGAAGTGTTGGCGAAACTGCCTCCAAATTCTCAATGAATCTATTATTACCGGACTCCCTGAGTATTTCCCCGGGGCAATCGGGAGCAGCGCTGTTGCTCGTGCTTTCAATCCCGACCCCCTGCACAAACTCTCCTCCATTCTGACCCACTGGGAATCAACCCCTCTGGCCCAACTCCGCACCTTCTCCATATTCGCCGTCCAGTAGTCCACATTCGCAGCCCAGTAGTAATTCATCAGGTTCGGAAGACTCAAACCCCCTGCCTGCCTTCCTCTCTGTAGCAGCACCTTTCTAACTCTGGCCACCTTCCCTCCCCATATGAATGAAGTAATCCTTTCCTCAATCTCTCTGAAAAAAGACTTTGGCAGGAAAATTGGTAGGCATTGAAAAATGAACAGAAATCGCGGCAACACATTCATTTTAACTGTCTGTACCCGACCCGCAAGTGACAGAGGAAGGCCATCCCACCTTGACAGATCAGCTTTCACTCTCCCCATCAAACTAGAAATATTGTACCTGCGGAGCCCCCCCTCCCTCCCCCACCCCCAGGCACCTAAAGTGCGTCCCTGCCTACGGAATGGCAGCCCCCCCCCCCCCCCACCCCTGTCCCCAACCCCAGCCGATACACCACAAAATACTCACTCTTGTATCGATTTAGTTTGTACCCCGAGAAAGACCCAAACACTCGAAGCAGCTCCAATATTCCCCCAATCGACACACTCGGTTCCGACACATATAACGGCAAGTCATCGGCATATAAGGACACCCTTTGCTCTATCCCCCCCCCCCCCGCACTATTCCTTTCCATACCTCTGAACTTCTTAATGCGATGGCCAACGGCTCAATCGTGGGTGCAAACAACAGGGTGGACATAGGACATCCCGGCCTAGTCCGTGTCCCTTGAACTCTACCAGATTGTTTGCAAACACTGCATACCCCCCTCCCATTTGACCCTGAGCCAGGTTTTCCACTCCATCACAGTGACCAACCATCCTGGGTTTTGCCAGACTGTCATGTAACTGAGGCGATCGTCCCGAGGCATTGGAAGTTGCCGTGACACTGTTTTATCCCATGTTGTAACCTTTTGAATTCCACGTGTGCGTGCGATATGTATCTGTGTGTTCGTGCTTCTCTTGGCTGGCCGATTGACAGGTTGCACCCCCTTCTTCAGAGATTCACCCGAAACACTGCTGTCTTTGTCTTTACTCACAGCAGCCCCTCTGCTCACTGATCTAATTTGGCCCCTACACGGTTAAGCAATGTCCTGATGTTTACATTTCAGTCCTTGTTTCCCTCCAAGGCTTTGCCCCCTCCCAATCTCTGTCATCTTACCCGACCCCCATGAACTCCATGTTCCTCGGGTTCGGGCCTCCTCCTGCATACAGCCTCGTATTGTTGTCCCACTGGTGGGAGGCCATCCCATGCGAACAGCAGTTGTTTTTCATTTGCAACGCCAACACAGAGCCAGCAACAAAGAACCTTACTGACACCAGGTGGCTAGGAGCAGCGCTGCAGCCCTCTTTGGCTCAGGCTGCAATTTGAATTAGTCAATGACAACCATTGCCACCCTTTGGTTTCTCTTTCATGGTGTCTTTGTTATTTAATCCCCCGTTCCTCTAACCTACCCTGATCTCCCTTTCTATTCTCCCCTCCACCGACCCCTCTTTCTGAACATCGGTTCCGAAGAAGGATCATATCGGACTCGAATCGTTAACTCTCTTTCCCTCTATCCACAGATGCTGCCTGACCTGCTGGTTTTCCCCAGCACTTTCTGTTTTTACTTCAGCCCTCCTGCATCAGCTGGGGATCAGAAGGGGGAGTGCAATGGGGACTGATTCGCTGCAGCTTTCACATTCACCCGCAGTTGCCTCTCTCGACCCCTCCACTGGCTGTAAATAGTCAGACTGCTTGTGACCGACATCCAAACGTGTTTTCGCCGCAGTCGCAGGATACAGGGTGGGCCAGTTAGATCTGAGATGAGGAGAAACGTCTACACTCAGCGGTTGGTGAACCTGTGGAGGCCGAGTCACTGAATATATTTAAGAAATAAATAGATACTTAAAATGTAAAGATGTTGTGGTATTATCGGTATTACGGTACCTGATAGGCTAAAGCACCATTGGTGGAAACTGTATGCTTTCTATTGGTTAGAATGTATGATAGCTCCGCCCTGCTAGGCGGGGTATAAGAACCCGTGCTGCCCCATCAGTCCTCATTCTGTACCTGAGCTGCTGGGGGAAACATCTAGCTCATTAAAGCCTTCAGTTGGACTACAACCTCGCTTCAGTGGTCATTGATTGTGCATCAATTTAATAAGCTAGATTTTTAAGAAGAAAGTATGGAGCTCTGAATCAAGCGTGAGTGTCTGCAACTCAGCCCCCACGCGGCGAACTCAGCAACAATCTTTAAGCACTGGCTGGTGTGCTTTAAAGGGTATCTCGAGACAGCCGAAAACGCACCCACGGGAGAGCAGAAACTGCACTTCCTGCACTCAAAGGGTGAGCCTAGAGATTTACACCCTCATCGATGAAGCAGAAGACTTCGATGCAGCAATCGAGCTGCTAAAAGGACACTATATTCGCCCGGTAAACCAGGTCTACGCCCGGCACCTTCTTGCAACAAGGCGACAAACCACTGGGGAATCACGGGAGGAATTCTACCGTGCACTCCTGGTGTTGGGCAGAAGCTGCGGCTGCCCGCAGGTTTCGGTGAGCGAACACACGGAACTCTTAGTCCGGGACGCTTTCGTGGCAGGTATGCTATCGTCACAAATCCGCCAGAGCCTGATAGAAATGGACACCCTGGGTCTCAGGGAGGCACGGGCCTTGCAGGCTCCCTGGACGTGGCTCCAGGAACGCCCATGCTTACGTTCCCGACCGCGCGGCAGCCCCCTGGGCAGCGTGCAACTCCTCCATGGCCGACCCCGAGACTTCCCCCATTCTCCCACAGGCCTGCGCTGCAAGGCGGCCTGGCAACCCCGAGGGGCCCCGCTGCTACTTTTGCGGGCACCCCCGCCAGCGCTGCCCGGCCCGCGCATCCACCTGCAAGGGATGCGGCAAAAAGGGCCATTTCGTGGGGGTATGCCAAGCCCGGGCGTTTGCCGTGGCTCCAGCGACGAATGAGGTCCGCAACCACAAACTTCACCACGGGCCCCGTGCGGCCAGCGGTCGCCGCCATCTTCATATTCCAGTGCCACGTGCGGACCCCGGGCGCCGCCAACTTATTCCGCGGACGCCCCATTGGAGGGATGGGCGCCGCCATTTTGTGCACCCCCTGCCATGTGCGACCAATGGGAGATGCCATCTTGGATGAACCCCCAGGACCCCAGCTCAGTTGACCATGCACTGCCCAACAGAACTATCAACTGCTGCGATTAGCCTCGGTGACTCTGGATCAGTCTCGGCCTCGAGCACTCTTAACCGCTACGACGACCATATTCATCAACGGGCATGAGACATCCTGCCTAATCGACTTGGGAGCACGGAGAGCTTCATACACCCCGACACGGTAAGGCGCTGTTCTCGCCTCGTCCCCCCCATTAATCAAAAAATCTCCCTGGCTTCCGGTTCCCACTCAGTGGAGATAAAGGGGTTTTGTGTAGCAAATCTCACAGTCCAGGGAAGGGAGTTCAAACATTTCCATCTCTACATCCTTCTCCACCTCTGCGCGGCTATACTCCTGGGTTTAGACTTCCAGTGTAAACTTCAAAGTCTGACCTTCCAATTCGGCGGCCCTATACCCCCCTTACTGTCTGCGGCCTTGTGACCCTTAAGGTCGACCCGCCTTCCCTGTTTGCGAACCTCACTCTGGATTGCAAACCCGTCACCACCAGGAGCAGACACTACAGTGCCCAGGACCGGATATTTATTAGGTCAGAAGTCCAAAGGCTACTGAGGGAAGGGGTCATTGAAGCCAGTAACAGCACCTGGAGAGTTCACGTAGTGGTGGTAAAGACCGGGGAAAAGCATGGGATGGTCATCGACTACAGTCAGGCCATCAACAGGCTTACGCAGCTGGACGCGTACCCTCTCCCCCGCATATCCGACCTGGTAAACAGGATCGCGCATTATATGGTCTTCTCCACGGTGGATCTCAAGTCCGCCTATCACCAGCTCCCCATCCGCACTAGTGACCGCAAATACACTGCCTTCGAGGCAGATGGGCGGCTCTATCACTTCTTAAGGGTTCCCTTCGGTGTCACCAACGGGGTCTCGGTCTTCCAGCGCGAGATGGACCGAATGGTTGACCGGTACGGTTTACGGGCAACATTCCCGTATCTCGATAACGTCACCATCTGCGGCCATAACCAGCAGGACCACGTACGGGACGGAAAATCTATAGGTCACTCGGAGCCATCGGGCATGCAGTGTTCCAGCACCACACCGATGCCGTATGGCAAGGCGTCACATGTGAGGAGCAGGGGCTTGTCCGTGTCGAAGTGGGTCAGCAATTCCTCTGATGAGAGCCCCTGCTTCACCTTGTGAAATGCCTTCTGATCTGAGAGTTCCCCAGTGCCACTCCTGTCCCTTCTTCAGTAGTTGGTGGAGCGGACTGAGCACATGGGTATAAATTTCCCACAATAGTTCACCAGACCGAGGAAAGAGCGGAGCGAGGGATGGGGGTCTGGCGCATCGCCTGCACCTTTTCCTCTGCTGGTGGGAGGCCTCTGCTGCCTACCTGGTAGCTGGGAGACATGACCTCCTGTGCGTGGAAAATGCACTTCTCCCTCCGGAGGCGGATCGCAGTCCGAGGAAACGGCTCGTGGAACTCGGTCATGTTCTCCACGTCTTCCTGACTAGAGATCCCGGTGATGAGATCATCATCCAGGTAGACTGCCACCCTTGGCAACCATCGCGAAATGTTCTTCATAACCCTCTGGAATAACGGACAAGCCAAGGAGAGTCCGAACGGCAACTGCATACACTCGTACAATCCCCGATGGGGATTGATCGTCACATATTTCTGGGAACTTGGCTTGAGCACCAGCTGCAAGTATGCGGGTCTCATGTGCAGCTTAGTGAATGTTTTTCCTCCACTGAGCCGGGCTTAGAGGTCCCCGATCTGAGGGACCAGATAGCGGTCAAGGTGGGAGACCCGGTTTATGGTCACTTTATAGTCCCTACAGACCTGCACCGACCCGTCTGGCTTCAACACTGGCTCTACAGGCGCAGCCCAATCAGCACAGTGGACAGGGCAAAAAATACCCAGCTGCTCCAAACGGTCTAATTCCGGTCTACCTTGATGCGAAGTACGTACGGCACAGGCCGGGCGTGGAAATACCGGGGCTAGTGTTTTCCACCACATTGATCGTGACCATAGCTCCTTTAATGGTCCCGAAAACCGAGGGAACTTAGACAGCACTCCATCCTGTCAATGGCCAATCCAAATGTAGGTGATGCAGCCAATGCGCCCCAATAGGTTGGCCTGTTGCCGTGGACTACCACCAAAGGTAGGCAAGCAGACTGGTCTCCGTATACCACGAGCACCTGGGAAGTACCCGTTACTTCGCTTCTGGTAGCCGTCGGCCGATGGTATTGGTGACGCCCAATGTTCAGGACCACCAGGCCCTGGAGCCCGCGGTCAGCTTTTTCCTGGGTGAGTGGTATGTCGACGGCCCTGTCAAAAGTCAGAAAATCTCCATAAGCATCTTCCGCTGCTTCTCCTGGTCCTGAAATCTGCAAATGAAGCGGTCCCGCAGTGTATCAGCCAGGGCAGCTCTAAACTCACAGAGGGGGCAGCGAGTCTCCATAAGTGCATCAAGGACTTCCGGGTGTGGCAATGACCAGCTAAGTCGCACGTTTCGGCAGCTCCCGGTGGAAAGGACTTTTGGGCTCTTAATAGGAGCCCCAACGGCAATTTTAACGGCTAAAAACACTGTGCGGTAAACCAGAAGGGAATCCCCCCTGGACACGGATGGAAAAAGGAGAGGAAAGTGGCCGGATTGCGGTGGATCCTCTAGAGCAGCGGCCAGGAAGGCAGGCACAAAGCAAGATGGCGTCGGAAGGAGGCAGTTTAATATGGGGCCCTGACCAACAAGAGTTCCTGCGGCGTTGCGTGGAAGAACTTAAAAAGGAGATGAAGAAGGAGCTGTTGGCCCCGATATTACAGGCGATTGAAGGGCTAAAGGAGGAGCAAAAGACCCAGGAGCAGGAGCTTCGGGTCGTGAAGGCAAAGGCTGCTGAGAATGAGGACGACATACAGGGCCTGGTGGTGAAGACAGAGATGCACGAGGCACAACACAAAAGGTGTGTGGAAAGGCTGGAGGTGCTGGAGAATAATGCGAGGAGGAAGAATTTAAGGATTCTTGGTCTTCCGAAGGTGCAGAAGGGGCGGACGTTGGGGCTTATGTGAGCACGATGCTGCACTCGTTAATGGGATCGGAGGCCCCGACGGGCCCGTTGGAGGTGGAGGGAGCCTATCGAGTTATGGCGCGAAGACCGAGGGCTGGAGAAATTCCTCGAGCCATAGTGGTGAGATTTCTCCGATATAAGGACAGAGAGATGGTCCTCAGATGGGCAAAGAAAACTCGGAGCAGTAGGTGGGAGAACGCGGTGATCCGCGTATATCAAGATTGGAGCGCGGAGGTGGCGAGAAGGAGGGCAAGCTTTAATCGGGCCAAGGTGGTGCTGCACAAAAGGAAGGTTAAATTTGGAATGCTGCAGCCGGCAAGACTGTGGGTCACACATCAAGGGAAACACCACTACTTTGAAACGGCGGATGAGGCGTGGACATTTATTGTCGAGGAGAAACTGGAATAAGCGGGCTAGAAAAAGAACGTTTGGGACAAAGTGGTGGGGCGAATATGTGGGGTGAAGAGGGGGAAAAGGGGGAAGAGATGATTTCCCAAGTTGTTAATCCTGCGACCCTGTAACTTTTCTCTCTTCCCCATGTCGTGGGGGAGGGAGGATGAGGAGCAGGGGGCGCCGGCCATTGGGGGCGGGGCCAAATGGGAAGTGCGCTATGTTCCCGCGCTATGGTAATGATGGCGGGAACAGGGAAGCAGGAAGGAGGGGGCCTCGCACAGTGGGAGCCAAGGTCACGGGGGAAGCCGAGGTCGGCCAGAGTTTGCTGACTTCTGGGAGCAACATGGGGGGTGCAATTACGCTAGTGAGGGATCTAGCGGGGGGGGGGAGGGGGGGGGTGTTGTTAACTGGGTTGCTGCTGCTGGTGAGAAGGGGGAGCTGGTATGGAGTGGGGTGGTCGGGGCGGGAGGGCGCCGTTGGGGGGAGATACGGCTACGTGGGAACCGGGTGAGGAGCTGGATTGAAAAAGGAGATGGCTAGTCGACAAGGGGGGGGTGTAAAGAGCCCCCCAACCCGGCTGATCACGTGGAATGTGAGAGGGCTGAACGGGCCGATAAAGAGGGCACGGGTACTCGCACACATAAAGAAACTTAAGGCAGATGTGGTTATGCTGCAGGAGACGCATCTGAAACTGATAGACCAGGTCAGACTACGCAAAGGATGGGTGGGGCAGGTGTTTCATTCGGGGCTAGACGTAAAAAACAGGGGGGTGGCTATACTAGCGGGGAAGCGGGTAATGTTTGAGGCAAAGACCATAGTGGCGGATAGTGGGGGCAGATACGTGATGGTGAGTGGCAAATTGCAAGGGGAGGCGGTGGTCTTAGTGAACGTATATGCCCCGAACTGGGATGATGCCAACTTTATGAGGCGCATGTTAGGACGTATCCCGGACCTAGAGGTGGGGAAGTTGGTAATGGGTGGAGATTTTAATACGGTGCTGGACCCAGGGCTAGACAGATCGAGGTCCAGGACCGGAAGGAGGCCGGCGGCAGCTAGGGTGCTTAAGGACTTTATGGAGCAGATGGGAGGAGTAGACCCCTGGAGATTTAGTAGACCTAGGAGTAAGGAGTTTTCCTTTTTCTCCTATGTCCACAAAGTTTATTCACGGATAGACTTTTTTGTTTTGGGAAGGGCACTGATCCCGAAGGTGACGGGGACGGAGTACACGGCTATAGCTATTTCGGATCACGCTCCACATTGGGTGGACCTGGAGATAGGGGAGGAAAAAGAACAACGTCCACCCTGGAGAATGGACATGGGATTATTGGCAGATGAGGGGGTGTGTTTAAGGGTGAGGGGGTGTATTGAAAGGTACTTGGAACTCAATGATAATGGGGAGGTTCAGGTGGGAGTGGTCTGGGAGGCGCTGAAGGCAGTGGTTAGAGGGGAGCTGATATCTATTAGGGCACATAAAGGAAAGCTGGAGGGTAGGGAAAGGGAGCGGTTGTTGAAAGAACTTCTGAGGGTGGACAGACAATATGCGGATGCACCGGAGGAGGGACTGTACAGGGAAAGGCAAAGGCTACATGTAGAATTTGACTTGTTGACTACGGGTAATGCAGATGCACAATGGAGGAAGGCACAGGGTGTACAGTACGAATATGGGGAGAAGGCGAGCAGGTTGCTGGCCCACCAACTGAGGAAAAGGGGAGCAGCGAGGGAGATAGGGGGGGTGAGAGATGAGGAGGGAGAGATGGAGCGGGGAGCGGAGAGAGTGAATGGAGTGTTCAAGGCATTTTATGAAAGATTATATGAAGCTCAGCCCCCGGATGGAAAGGAGAGAATGATGTGCTTTCTGGATCAGCTGGAATTTCCTAAGGTGGAGGAGCAGGAGAGGGCGGGACTGGGAGCACAGATTGAGACGGAGGAAGTAGTGAAAGGGATTGGGAGCATGCAGGCGGGGAAGGCCCCGGGACCAGACGGATTCCCAGTTGAATTCTATCGGAAATATATGGACTTGCTGGCCCCGCTACTGATGAGAACCTTTAATGAGGCGAGGGAAAGGGGCAGCTGCCCCCGACTATGTCAGAGGCAACGATATCGCTCCTCCTAAAGAAGGAAAAAGACCCGCTGCAATGCGGGTCCTATAGGCCTATTTCCCTCCTGAATGTGGACGCTAAGATTCTGGCCAAGGTAATGGCAACGAGGATAGAGGATTGTGTCCCGGGGGTGGTTCATGAGGACCAAACTGGGTTTGTGAAGGGGAGACAGCTGAATACAAATATACGGAGGCTGCTAGGGGTAATGATGATGCCCCCACCAGAGGGGGAAGCGGAGATAGTGGTGGCGATGGATGCCGAGAAAGCATTTGATAGAGTGGAGTGGGATTATTTGTGGGAGGTGCTGAGGAGATTTGGCTTTGAAGATCGGTATATCAGATGGGTACAGTTGCTGTATAGGGCCCCGATGGCGAGCGTGGTCACGAATGGACGGGGGTCTGATTATTTTCGGCTCCATAGAGGGACGAGGCAGGGATGTCATCTGTCCCCGTTATTGTTTGCACTGGCGATTGAGCCCCTGGCCATAGCATTGAGGGGTTCCAGGAAGTGGAGGGGAGTACTCGGGAGGAGAAGAACACCGGGTATCTCTGTATGCGGATGATTTGTTGCTATATGTGGCGGACCCGGCGGAGGGGATGCCAGAGATAATGCGGATACTTGGGGAGTTTGGGGATTTTTCAGGGTATAAATTGAACATGGGGAAAAGTGAGTTGTTTGTGGTGCATCCAGGGGAGCAGAGCAGAGAAATAAAGGATTTACCGTTGAGGAAGGTAACAAGGGACCTTCGGTACTTGGGGATCCAGATAGCCAAGAATTGGGGTACGTTACATAGGCTTAATTTAACGCGGCTGGTGGAACAGATGGAGGAGGACTTTAAGAGATGGGGCATGGTGTCCCTGTCACTGGCAGGGAGGGTGCAGGCGGTTAAAATGGTGGTCCTCCCGAGATTCCTTTTTGTGTTTCAGTGCCTCCCGGTGGTGGTCACGAAGGCTTTTTTCAAAAGAATCGAGAAGAGTATTATGAGTTTTGTGTGGGCCGGGAAGACCCCGAGAGTGAGGAGGGGATTTTTGCAGCGTAGTAGGGACAGGGGGGGGCTGGCACTACTGAGCCTAAGTCACTACTACTGGGCCGCCAATATTTCAATGGTGTGTAAGTGGATGGGAGAAGAGGAGGGAGCGGCGTGGAAGAGATTGGAGAGGGCGTCTTGCAGTGGGACTAGCCTACAAGCTATGGTGACGGCACCGTTGCTGTTCTCACCGAAGAAATACACCACAAGCCCGGTGGTGGTGGCTACATTGAAAATTTGGGGACAGTGGAGACGGCATGGGGGAAAGACGGGAGCCTCGGTGCGGTCCCCGATAAGAAATAACCATAGGTTTGTTCCGGGGAGAATGGATGGGGGATTTGGAGCATGGCAAAGAGCAGGGGTAGCACAATTGAGAGATCTGATCGTAGATGGGACGTTTGCGAGTCTGGGAGCGCTGACGGAAAAATATGGGTTGCCCCAAGGGAATGCATTTTGGTATATGCAACTGAGGGCTTTTGCGAGGCAACAGGTGAGGGAATTCCCGCAGCTCCCGACGCAGGAGGTGCAGGATAGAGTGATCTCAGAGACATGGGTGGGAGATGGTAAGGTGTCGGACATATATAGGGAAATGAGGGACGAGGGAGAGATCATGATAGATGACCTGAAAGGGAAATGGGAAGAAGAGCTGGGGGAGGAGATTGAGGAGGGGCTGTGGGCTGATGCCCTACGTAGGGTAAACTCATCGTCCTCGTGTGCCAGGCTAAGCCTGATACAATTTAAGGTGTTACACAGGGCGCATATGACTGGAGCACGGCTCAGTAAATTTTTGGGGGTAGAGGATAGGTGTGCGAGATGCTCGAGAAGCCCAGCGAATCACACCCACATGTTCTGGTCATGCCCGGCACTACAGGGGTTTTGGGTGGGGGTGGCAAAGGTGCTTTCGAAGGTGGTGGGGGTCCGGGTCGAACCAAGCTGGGGGTTGGCAATATTTGGGGTTGCACAAGAGCTGGGAGTGCAGGAGGCGAGAGAGGCTGATGTTTTGGCCTTTGCGTCCCTAGTAGCCCAGCGCAGGATATTGTTAATGTGGAAGGAAGCCAAACCCCCGGGTGTGGAGACCTGGATAAACGACATGGCAGGGTTTATAAAGTTAGAACGGATTAAGTTCGTATTAAGGGGTTCGGCTCAAGGGTTCACCAGGCGGTGGCAACCGTTCGTCGACTACCTCACAGAAAGATAGAGGGAATGGAAAAGAAGACGACAGCAGCAGCGGCCCGGAGGGGTGGGGGGGGGGGGGGGGTGGGAGGAATCGGACGGACTCTCAGGGATGTTATTGTATATATATAGGCACTTGCTTTAGGTAATGTATATTGGACTGTTGGATTGTATCTTTGGAGAGTATTTATTTTTGACCAGGCAGTTGCCATTTAGTTTGGTTTATGTTTCTGTTCATATATTATTTATTTACTTGTTTAAAACTGGCCACTGTTATTTATATTGCTTTATTGTTGTTTAAAAGAAACACTACGTACTGTTATGTTTGGCCAAAAAATCTTGAATAAAATATATTTAAAAAAATAAATAAATAAGTGCATCAAGTATTCACCGGTGGACTCCGCTAGTGTCTGCAATGCGATATGGAAATGGTACCATCGGACCATAATCGGGGGCTGTGGATTTAAGTGATGGACCACTTGGTCGATCAGCGTGGTGAATAGAAATCCATCCGGCCTGTCAGGGTAAGTCAAGTTCCTGATTAGTGTATAAGTCAGTCTGACAACGGCGGTCAGTAAGGTGATGGTCTGTCGCTCATCGCTGGTGATGGCGTTTGTGTGGGAGCAATGTTGAATTTTTTTGACCTACTGGGCCCAATCACCGAGTCGTGTCAAAATGCTCGAGTTTACCGATATATGCCATGCCTGCCTCCCGAGGAAGTGGAAAAGCGGTCCGAGTTCGAAGCACTTGCCTCTTATGACAGCTCCACTTGATCCTTGTCGCCAGGGTAGTAGAAGGAGGCAATGGCTCCACAAGAGGCCAGGCTGATGGGATGTAACTCACTTTAATCCACATTGGTCCCAATAATCACTCCTCTCCACTCCCCGCAGGATCTCCTTCCCCAAATTGCTTCCAGTTTGGGGTTCAAATCCTGTGGGGAGTTCCTCCAATTGGGATGAAGCTCCTCCCCAGGTCACCTGAGTAGCTCACACTCTGAGGTGTAGGAGGGGAATTTTTCTCTGAGCTCCTGCTGCTTCTGGCTGTAACTCTGCTGGAATACAATGTTGACAAATGTGAGGTTCTCCATTTTGGTAGAAATAACAGCAAAAGGGATTATTATTTAAATGCTAAAATATTAAAACATGCTGCTGTACAGAGAGACCTGGGTGTGCTAGTGCATGCGTCGCAAAAAGTTGGGTTACAGGTGCAACAGGTGATTAAGAAGGCAAATGGAGTTTTGACCTTCATTGCTAGAGGGATGGAGTTTAAGACTAGAGAGGTTATGCTGCAATTGTATAAGGTGTTAGTGAGGCCACGCCTGGAGTACTGTGTTCAGTTTTGGTCTCCTTACTTGAGAAAGGACGTACTGGCGCTGGAGGGTGTGCAGAGGAGATTCACTAGGTTAATCCCAGAGTAGAGAGGGTTGGATTATGAGGAGAGGTTGAGTCGACTGGGACTGTACTCGTTGGAATTTAGAAGGATGCGGGGGGGAATCTTATAGAAACATATAAAATTATGAAGGGAATAGAAAGGATAGATGCGGGCAGGTTGTTTCCACTGGTGGGTGAAAGCAGAACTAGGGGGCATAGCCTCAAAATAAGGGGAAGTAGATTTAGGACAGAGCTTAGGAGGAACGTCTTCACCCAAAGGATTGTGTATCTATGGAATTCCTTGCCCAGTGAAGCAGTTGAGGCTCCTTCATTAAATGTTTTTAAGATAAAGATAGATAGCTTTTTGAAGAATAAAGGGATTAAGGGTTGTGGTGTTTGGGCCGGAAAGTGGAGCTGAGTCCACAAAAGATCAGCCATGATCTCATTGAATGGCGGAGCAGGCTCGAGGGACCAGATGGCTTACTCCTGCTCCGAGTTCTTATGTTCTTATGTTCTGCACTTGGTGTGTTATTCTGTATGCTGGCTGCCTTTTTCAGATTTTGAAACCTGGTCTACGGCAAGGGAGATTGGTGCTGTGACCGGCTGGATGGAGGGCAAGAGGAGCCTGTTGCTGCTGCCAGTTGGTTGCAGGGGAGAGAGAGGAGAGCTTGCAGTTGCCATGCCTGGCACCCTTTCTTGTTACTGACTTCCTGCTTATCGGCTGGGAGTGGAGCATGGGGCAGATTTTCGTCGGCCTGTTGCTGTGCTGAAAGTGGAGGAGAACGGACTTGCTTTTGCAGTTTTGGACTGGATGGTGGCCGGAAATCGGATGTTGGAACTGTGAGAGGAGCAGGTCGGTGGCCCAATTGACTATGTGCACTGTTTGCACTGATGTTGGTTTTGTTTCAGTGTTTGGGGGATTGTATGGTCATTATTGTATTTTTGTTGTGTTTATTTTCTGCCTCATGGTTTGGTGCTCACCAGTTGTCCTGGTGCTAGTGAGGGGAAGGGGTGTTCTCTCCCTCTCCTCAACCATGCACTGCCTGTCCTTTTTGAGTGAACTGTGCTGCTTGCACACGCCGCTCCACTGACTTGGAGCTGTTGCTGGAGCCTGGGGAGGGTGGGATAGTGGGAGAGTGCGCTGGCTTGAGTGCTGGCGGCTTTGTCTTGTACTTAGTTGTTTGTTGGGTTTCTTGTGGTTGCTCTCTATTTTTGTCTTGGGTTTTTTTTGTAAAGTGAGTTCTCTCTCTCTCTACCACCATGCCCCGTATCGGTGTGTCGTTTTTCACTGGTCTGCGCTGCTCATTTGGATGCCTTTCCACCGATGTGGGGCTACCATTGGGGAGGGGTTGGGGGGGGGGGTAGAGGTGGCTGTGTGCTGGCTTTGCAGCTGGTGGTTTGTTTAAAGGAACGGTTTTGGGTTGAACTGTGCCCCCTCTTGGGAGGGAAGGGGTGTTTTTTTTTCTCTCTCTCTTCCGCACTCGCTCTCGCGCTCTCTCGCTCTATCTCTCTCTCTCTCACCATGCCCTGCATCGGTGTGATATTTTCCGGCGGTCTGTGCTGCTTGTTCCGTCTGTGCTGGTTTGAGAGTTGGTGGGTTTGTTTTTTTTGCGTTGTCTTGTAAATGCTTTTAATATATTAATGATTTTCATGACAGTTTTTAGCATGTTGCTAATTCTTTTGTATTGTTGAGTTGTCTCTGAACTGAAAACATTTGTGGTGTGTTTAGTCCCTTGTACTTTATGAAGTAACTCACCAAACACTTTGCTGTCCAAACCAGGATCCTTTTATTGGGTCTCGTCCAGTCGGTTGGCAATCTGATACAGAGCACGTTATCATGGAGTCTTGCTGCACCTCTGGAACCGACACCGAGCACTGACCAATTACACGTCTGTCTTATTACCTTTTCCTTGTTCTGCTGAAGATGGTCGGATGTCCCAGGTCACATGACCTTGGTCTGGAGACTGCATGGTGTACTGCCACCTGCTGGTTGGGGGTCTCACACCATCCAACTATGATATCGCCCATAGGCATATCGCCACAATTTGTAGGAGGGGAAACATATGCTATACAAGCTCTGTCCCTGTTGGGGGTCGTAACACCACCCAACCCCCGCCCCCTCACCCCTGTGAACTCTGATCTATATTAGCCCCCCATCCGGCAAAGCCTTAAATCTAAATTTCTCACCCTTGCGTCTAACCCCCTACACGTTCTCGCCACACCCCCCCCTCTCTCTCTCTCTGGAAGCTCTGCCAACCCACAATCCTCCTGGACTTCTGTGCTCCTGTAGCATTCCCTACTTCCTGGGTGAAAACGTCTTCACCACTGGAAATCCCTCCCTCAGTCTCTCCGGCTCTCAATTTAATTTCCCTCCATTCAGACACTCCTTATGACTGTGTGGTTGTGGTAGTTTTTATTTTCTCTTCCTAACATACAATACCCCCCTTGCCATCCCCATCCCACTCCCCACTTCCTATTTCTTGGTTTTGTGCTCATTTTCCTGGGAACGGCCTTGGGTCATTTCCCCCTGTTGAAGGCGCTTTATAAATGCAAGTTGTGGCTTTAGTTGCATTCCAACAGAGGCAGCAAAGCAGCTGACTGCCACCTGGTGGCTGTTTGTGGTATCGGAGGTTCAGATTTTGGACAATGTTGCTATTTTTCTTCAACAAAGCCTTAGTGGCTGCCATTTGCTACATCCCGAATCACTCTTTGGGAGCCAGCGGTATGACACCTTCTTGAACTGCTACAGCCCAGGTGATGTGGGTACACCCACTGTGCTCTCAGTGGGAGGGAGCTGAAGCATCTTAAACCAGAGGCAGTGAACCATCCGCAACGTCATTCCCGCTCCGAAGGTGCGTGACTTGTAGGGGAGCCCTGCCGGCGGTGGTATTTCTATGTGTCTGCTGATGTTGGCGGTGAAGGTCACAAGTTTTGAAGATATTATTGATGTTTTGGCGAATTGCTGCACTGGTTTAGCACAGGGCTAAATAGCTGGCTTTTAAAGCAGACCAAGGCAGGCCAGCAGCACGGTTCAATTCCCGTACCTGCCTCCCCGAACAGGCGCCGGAATGTGGCGACTAGGGGCTTTTCACAGTAACTTCATTTGAAGCCGACTTGTGACACAAAGCGATTTTCATTTCATTTCATTTCTTCTTGCAGATGGGACACGCTGTCGGCATTGGTGGTGGAGAGAGCGAATGTCTGTGGAAGTGGTGCCGATCAAGCAAGGCTGCTTTATCCTGGATAGTGTGGAGCTTCATGAGTGTTGTTGGAGCTGCACTCACCCAGGCAAGTGGAGAGTATTCCATCATAGTCCGGCCTTGTGCCTTGCAGATGGTGGACAGGCTTTGGGCAGTCAGGGGGTGAGTTACTCTCCGCAGAATTCCAAGCTACTGACCTGCTTTTATAGCCGCAGTGTTTATATGGTTGGTTCAGTCCAGTTTCTTGTCAATGGTAGCCCCCCTGGATATTGACATTGGGGGGACTCAGTGACTGAAATATCTTTCAATCTCAAGGTGAGATGCTCATTGCGTGGCACTTGTGTGGCACGGATGTTACTCGTCACGTAACAATCCAGGGAGATGCTTCTGGCCAGTGGAGAAAATGTACAAATAAAACCCACAATGACCTTTCTCAGCTCTTTTACGCTATCACAAAGTCATGATCGACATCTCTACAAACGGATATATCGATTTTTACAAAGAAATTTAGAGTACCCAATTCATTTTTTCCAATTAAGGAGCAATTTAGCGTGGCCAACCCACCTACCCTGCACATCTTTGGGTTGTGGGGGCGAAACCCACACAAACACGGGGAGAATGTGCAATCTCCTTCAGCGACTGATGTACGAGGACACCCAGGTCGCATTGCACATTCACCTCTCCTAATTCCTCTCGGCAGCACGGTAGCACAGTGGTTAGCGCTGTGGCTTCACAGCACCAGGGTCCCAGCTTTGGTCACAGTCTGTGCGGAGTCTGCACGTTCTCCGCGTCTGCGTGGGTTTCCTCCGGGTGCTCCGGTTTCCTCCCACTAGTCCCGAAAGACATGCTGTTAGGTCATTTGGACATTCTGATTCTCCCTCTGTGTACCCGAACAGGCGCCAGAATGCGGCGACTAGGGGTTTTTCACAGTAACTTCATTGCAATGTAAGCCTACTTGTGACAATAAATATTATTACTATATATATATATGACAAATGTGATATAAAATAGTTACTTTAGAGATATTAGTTAATGTAATGTAGAGGTAGGCCAGTCTAATTCTGGTGAGTTCACAGACAAAAGATTTCAGACCGCATGGCAAAGCAAAGGAAGAGGTGTGTCCACCAAAGGAGGAGAAAAGGATGCTGGGTAATAGGGGCCAGAGGAAGGAATTGGAAGTGAGCCAATCAGAATGTCTGACCAGGTCAGGAGGGGTATATGATGACCTATGGGAATCGTGTATGTGAAACTTGATGCCATTTGAATGTATCAGTAGAGACCTCTTTGTTCTACAGACTCACTTGATTCCAGAAGTGTACGAAGCAGGATGTGCTTTGTGCCGCTGTGAACTGAGTCAAGCTTGCAAGCTAAATAAAATAACTAATGCTGTACCTGCAAATCCATCTCGACTTTTATTGAGGCCAGACTGACGGGTAAAGAAATTTGAGATTTGACACAAATATACTATATCTTTGCTATCAGTGAGATGCTGATCGGCGAGGCCTTTAATGAGTTACTCTTTGATTCTGATGCAAAGAAATAAAGACTCATTCGCATTTTTCACCAACTGAGAATGTCCTGAAGTGTTTCACAGCCAACCGAGTATATTTGAGGTGTCGTCACTGATATGTGGGGAAACACCTCAGCTTATTTGCACACAGCAAGAACACAAAAAACAGCAATATCAGACCCATGAGACCGTTCATCCTCTTTCCACCTTTCCCACGTCACATGAGGTCACCACAGCACCAGCCGATCACCTTCACATCAACTTCTGTTTTTGTTTTTTCTGTTGGGCGTGTCAGATGGTTTTGAAGCCCCCAGTGCCCTTCCTGCCACCCACCCCCTCCACATTCCCATTGATTAATGCTGGGTACCAGTAGGCACTGGCTTAGCTGCACCAGTGACTAAAGTCCTTTCATTGCCAACAAGCCATGCAGTGGAAATAGAACTCGGGGCATCCTGGCTCGGAAGACAGGCGAGCACCCACTCCAGCAACTCCGACAATGGCGAGACAATCTTTCTTTAAAATTAGCGATGTTTCTATTGGCCAGAACGCTGGGACAGACTTCCCTTTGCTCTCCAAAACAGTTCTGTGCGAGTTAGTATTATTGCTTCAAACACCTTCCCCGTCCATCAACGAGGAGAAAATGGCGGCCACATCCCGTCCGATAGATTCACGCACAAAATCTCTTTCTTGAACTCACGTGGGTGTCACTGCCAGTGCCAGCTTTTGCTGCCCATCCCAAAGGTATCGTGTGAAGGTGGTGCTGAGACATTAGTCTGACCGATATGGATTTTTTTTGTCGCAGTTTGGTACAACTGTCAGGCTTTCTGGGCCTTTCTAGAATCAATCACATCACCTGTGAGTCTGGGATCATTCTAGGCGAAGACCAGGTAAGGATTCCACCCCCCTCCACTCCCTACAGGATATTAGTCAATCAGTTGGGTCTTTACATCAACCAATGGCCATCATTGCTAAGTCATATACTCCAGTTGACAACGTAGGATTTGAGCCCATGTTGCCAGGGCTTTTACCTGGGCCTCTGGATTACCAGTTCACTGACAGTACCACTGTGCCACCACCATTCCCCCCACTGTCCTCGTATCACTTGTTTCAAAATGTCATGAATTGCAAACTGTGTCTGGGGCTTGTAGTGACCTCTGGCTGTGTTTGGAGGGGAAAGCACGTGACTCCTTCTGGCTTATCTGAAAACTCAGTGCCAATGTAAACCGCCTTCAGATGGGTCCGATTCCCCCATTTGGCAAGACCTTGTTGCGTATTAACCAAGGGGAGAGGTTTGTTCGGATGTTCCTGGGATTTAGTGTTGCAGAGGTTCCTGGATGGGGTTGGCATGCTCCACGGTGCTGTTTGCAGATGTGTTCATTGGCCCACGCACTTTTTATTTCACATTACAATTCAACTCAGGATGCAGGCGGGGGAGATGATATTTTCTGTAGTAGTGCAACAATGCCCTTGATTTTAATAATTCATATCTTTATTTTTAAATTCCTCCACGGCTGTGATCCCTCCCTATTTCTCCAACCTCCTCCGACCCCACAGCCCCCCCAAGTCATCGCTCCTCCTCCGATTCTTACCTCTTGAGCCAATGCAGTTTTATTTCCTCCAGCATTGGTGGCAATGCCTACCGCTGACTGAGCTCCTTCCCTACACATCTCCGCCTCCCTTTCCCCCCACCCCTCTACTCCTTAAAGACTGCATAGAATCTAAGAGTAAGGGGAGGGGGGGTTCTTCTCTCAGAGCATAGTGAATCGATGGAATTCTTCACCGCCGAGGACTGTAGAGGCTGGATCATTAATTATGTTCAAGTCTGAGATAGAGCAGTTTTTAAATGATGTTAGCCCGATCATGCTCCTGTGGACTTATATTTATAGAGCGCTTTGGCACATTTTGCTGTATAAACACACGATGTTGCTGCTGTTTGTTCCTGGTGAAGCTTCTAAAGGTTTCCCAGCTGTTCAATTCTGCTCTTATGGAGAATGAGGTTAAAATTACGCATCGCCCTCCGCTTGAGTTTTACTTAATAGCAATGGCTTTTGTGCCCCAAATTTCCAGTCGGAACAATTTTGCAGATGAGGTGAGATCCAACATCTCCTGGATATTAGCCTCCGGTTAATGAGTAACTGGCCGTCAATATTGACTTTGCAAAGCCCAGTCTGTTTGTGGGCTCACTTCCATCTTTAATACCGTTAGGACTGGACGTTTACCCGGCCATGGAGCCACTGATGATATTGTTCGTTGCCTGTTTGTTTCTGCCTATGGCTGACCTAAAACCCTCGTGAGTACCCACTTTAATTACTCGAGCTAAGCGAAGCCTCTGCTGTAATAACGTCCGCCGGTCTCCGTTTTCACAGGGTGCACACAATCTGCAAAAACAGCAAGGCAAAGGCGAAGGGTTTTCTGACAACAATTTGGGTCACGGCCTCACACTCATGGAGCCATTTATTTAACCATTTTGAACACCATCATTTCGGAAAGGAAGCAACATGCAGGCCGGGATTCTTCGGCCGCACCCACCCGCCGACCGGAAATTCCCGCTCCAGGACCTTTCCACGGACCCGTCCCATCCATTGTGATCTTTTATTAAAACTATTTTTATGCTCCTCCTTTTTCACATTTTCTCCCAAATTTACACATAACATTAAACAATAATCAGTAACGAATGCAGTATCAATCCCCATATCAATAACAACGATCCCATCCTCCCACCAAACACCCAAATATTAACCGGCATGTTAACATAAACAAATGACAAAAAGGAATCAGGAATCACCCATAGTCACCATTAGCACATACAGTCCCCCCCCGCAACCCTCCCAGCACCCCCCCTAATGTTCGATGTAATCCAATTCTTGAAAGTGCATAATGAATAATGCCCATGAATTGTAGAACCCCTCCACCCTTCCCCTCGATCATCCATGGCAATCTTGGGGCAGGAGTGGCTGATGTATCCAGCTCTCAGTTTCCTCACTGCGGCAACCCTCAGTCAGGGGGCAAATGGATTGTATTGACAGAGAATTACCTGGAATGTACAGCAGCGGACAGTCCGGCCTGGTTGGAATACTCTGGTCGTTTGTGCTCCACACGAGGCTCCATTAGCTCTTCTTCAGCTCACTCTGTCATCGTATCCCCTCCATCAGACATTTGTGCTGCTTCCCCTTAAATGAGTGATGAATTCCAGTGTCTCGATGAACGAGTTTCGAACTGAATCACAGGATCTTATAGCGCAGATTGAAGCCATTTGGCCCTTTATATCTGCACTGCCTTTCCATATGAGTAATTCACTCTGTGTCATTCTCCCCGTGACCCTGTACGTTGGTCCCTTTCAAATGGCAACATAATTTGTTTTCGAATGCCTCGAATGAACCTGCCCTCACCAGGCTCTCCAGCAGTGAATTCCAGACCGTAACCACTCAGTCGCAATTCCTTATTAAATTTATTGGTGGCACTCCTGTGCTCGGGTCTCCCTGGCAAATGACCATATGTTCTCTGTGGTTACCTTATCAAACCATTTCATAATCTTAAAGACCTCACCCCAACCCCCCCCCCCCCCAACATCCCCTTACCCCCCAACCCCCCCCCCCCAACATCCCCTTACCCACCACATCCTCACCATCCCCACCTCCGACCTTCTATTTTCTACAGAAAAGTACTTCCAGGAATTCAATTTTCCCAACAGCTGTAGATTTTCAGTTTTGGAGTCATCCATGTGAATATTATTTTGCATCTTCATTCAGTGTCTCTCTAGACTTTATGTAACATGGAAGCCATGTTGGGGCCATACTGAGGGGTCAAATACTGTAACATACTCCAGTTCACTTGTTCTCATGTCACTGCGATATTGGAGGTGCTTCCTTCGAACGTGGCGAGAAAAAAATCCTCATCGCTATTTTGAAGGTGAGCAGGCGAATCCTCCCAGGCATCCAGGCCAGCATTCTAACCAATTACAAAAACACAGATTGTTTGGTCCTTATCACATTGCCATTAGTGGGATCTTGCTGTGCACAAATTGGTTCTCAAATTGGCGCTGGTACTGTCACTGGACTAGTAATCCAGAGAAACAGAGCAATCTTCTCGAGACTAGGGTTCAAATCCCGCCACGGCAGATGGGGAAATCTGAATTCATGAAACCATTGTCGTAAAAACCCATCTGGTTCACATTTCCGCCCTTTAGGGATGGAAATCTGCCCCTCTGGCCTACATGTGACTCCACATCCACAGCAATTTGGTTGACACTTAAATGCCTCTCTGAATTGGACAGTCAAACCACTCAGTCCATGGACAATTAGGGATGAGACACTAAATTCTGGCCCAACCAACAATGCCCAGGTCTCATGAATGAATTAAAAACACATTTCCTGTATTGTAACAGTGACAGTGTACTCAGGGAGTGGATTACTCTTTTTTCTTTACCTTGGGTATGTAACTTCATTTCCACGATATTGGTGGAAGGAAAAGGTGTTGGGGATGTGGAGGATATATTAAAGTGCGATGGAAGCAAATTTGGTAGTAACTTTCAGAAAGGAATGGGGTATATACTGAAAAGAAACGTTTATTCCAAAGCTATGGCATAGTCAGGTTGGGCTGAAAGACCTCCTCCTGTGCCACATGATTCAATGGTTTTGCGACATGAGGGGCGACATGTCCACCTGAAACGACCAATTGTGACTGGGTTTAGTTTCTCACTCGTTTGCTTCCTTCAGGAAAGGGGATAGGTGGGTTAGACAGTGGAAAACATTTGGAGCTGGGTGGAGATGAAACTGCAATCTGTCAGGTAGATTGAAGCGCGTGCTTCTTGAAGAACATGCCACTTATGTTCCCTTAGATACTTGATCACCGCTCCCAATGTTGTTCACGTGGGCATGGATGAGACCATCGCTGTTCAAGTGTTTGAGGCCCACACAAGTGTTTTCATCACCGTCTACATGAAGGAACAAAGGGCGGGAGCACAGAATATAATATCATCCCAAAAATATACAGTCGAACTGAACCAGACGAACAACTTCACCCAAGTAATCCTTGCACAGGTAAACTCAGTTGTTGAGGGCTTTTGCCAGAATTACAGAGGGTCAGGAGGAGGCCCGTTCAGTCCCTTGAACCTGCTTCACCATTCAATTAGTCCCGCAGCTGATCTGTGTCTTAAACTCCACCTACCCATTTTCATCCCATAATCTTCAACAACCCATCCCAAAAAACCTATCCAAGTTCACTTCTGAAATTTCCAAATGACCTTCAGCCTCAACAGCATTTTGCGAGCGAGAGTTCTAGATTTCCATTACCCTTTTATGTGAAGGAGTTTGTCCTCACATCACCCATGATGGCCTAGCTTTTCATTTACAGATTTTTTCTCCCTTTTCCCCAGCCTAGAAGTAGAACCATTCAATCATTTTAAATGCCTCAATCAGTTCTGCCCTTGGTCTTCATATTCAAGAAGCTACAAGCTTAGACTATGCATCCATCCCTCACAACCCTGTTTGCTGTAAAATTCCTAGTGGACTCTCGTTTTTAACAATTAAGCTCACAACCTTCAGAACTAGTTAACTAAAACGAATTGCGAGCTTTATGAGACAAAAGCCTGCCTTGGTGTTACATTACATCGTCGATGCCTCTCACATTCTCCTTCTACCATCATCATCGATCTGTCTGCCTGACAGAATTAATTACCAACTGGCCTCCTCTGTCTTCACACCATTTGTTCGTATGTCTGCTGGATGCTGCGTAATCTGTACATGCAACGTTCCAGAGAGTGTTGGTTCAAATTTCATCTCAGAAGATGCATGACATTGACTCAGCCACACGGTACGTGCCTTGGGATTTTAAAACTTACACACCTGGGCGGGAATCCCACAGGATCAGATTAATGCACGTCTGGGCTTAATCTTTAATATAGAATGGAAATGGTCAAGTGGTCACAGAGGAGTCCGGTAAGAGAGTTGAACGAAAAGGTTAATTGTCAAAGTAAGCTATTTACAAGCACAATCCAATCCCCAAGCCGGGACTGCTCAGAACAGCACGTCTCCTATCTGGGCCGGCTTTTATGTCCCAAATCTTATGTCCTCCTGATGGGTCTCCGCCCCTCAGACGGAGAGCTCGTATTCCAAGAGGCTCACAGGAAGATTAATCAGTTCATCCCCGTGGGTCTCGTGGGGCTTGCAACAGTGGGGTAAAGACCAGTATTGCACCCAATTTATGGGTATTAAAACCCAGGAAGCCAGCGGTAAGAGTAATGCAGATTTTAATCTTGATCACATGAAGTCTGCTCACATCAACGGGTTGTTTACATAGCACACTCCTGTTGGGACAACTAACATTCCGGTCCCTATCATGGCCGGCCTTTATACTCGACTCTTATAAGGCCCAGCTGGGTGGGTCTCCGTCCGCTAGCGGTGACACTCATGTTCCATGAGCCCCATGGGGAGGTCAGTCATGGTATCCCCATGGGCCTGATGGGGGGTTATTGCAATGGGCTAGCTGCTGAGGTTAAAATTGCCCCTGGACTGAATTTTAGGCATTATGGGTAACAGGTCACAAATGCAAAACCACCTATTTTACCCAAGTCATTTCACACCCATATTTGCACAATTGGCATTGATCAAACAATTCCCGTTACAATCATTAACACTCATTTACCATTTCACCAAGCAATAGAATTAAATAACAGATCTGGGGCGTCATTCTCCGCCGGCGGGAGTCTCCGTTTTGCCGGCGCTGGGGGGTTTCCCGACGGCGTGGGGCTGCCCCACAATGGGAAACCCCATTGACCGGCCGGTGTTACGGAGACTCCCGCCGGCCGGTCGGGGCAGAAATGTGGCGGGGCGGGTAGGAGAATTTCGCCCCTGTTCACCAAATATCTGATCGACTGGTGCCATTTAGGATTCACCTGAATTGAAGGTATTTTCTGGACACTGGTAATGGCCATGTGAGACCACTTTAATTTAATTGATGTGAGCCGGAAGGGGTATTGTGTTAACAGAATCAAATCTCCCATTGACAGAATCTGAGAAATGGAATGAATATGTAGCTGCTCATTCCGATCAAGTGCAATTGCCTGCTGCTCGGTTTCTGAAAGAATGGGCCACTTTATCTTTCATTGGAATATCTGCCCTCGGCATTATAAGAAATACAGACGCTTAACGCTTATTCTATTAATGCACCATTTGCTGCTTTACTGAGGGATCCTGGGCCCAAAGAATTTCTTCCCTATTCCTCTTTGACACTTTCTCTCCTTCAAGATGGATTCTAAACATCTTTATATCTCTGCATGAGGCTCCTCTTTCTTATGCTCAGTGCCATTTGTATTCTGTGGAAGAAATGCACCATGTTGTTTTGAACAGCTGTATTGTGACCTGAGGGCCTATACTTTCGGTAGTGACTGGTGAAACTTTAATTCTGCAGGTACTCCCAGAGAAGACACAGCATTTGAACTTACTGGTGCAGCCCAGTACGCAATGTTTGTGGCTGAATTCCCATTCGAAGACACCGTTGAGAAAGTGATCCGCCTCTCATCAAGACCCTATTTCATTTACATCGTGACTGATAAGCCGATTTATCGGCCTGGTGAAATTGGTAAATAATTGGACCACACCGAACATTCAATTGTCTTTGTTTGTTTCCTTCGCACAGGGTCTCAACACTCATATAAGGGCTAGGACAACTTCTGGGTCAATTTATTGTCTGTGAACATATTAAAATCCGAGTGTGCAGAGGGCGGGCTGAGGGTGGAGGTGTTTGGAGTTGCGACATCTTCGTAAGCCTGCTCCTGGGACCGGCCAATGTGGCCACGAATAGGTCCAGGCAGTGGACGGTCCAAGGGGGTTGTCCAACCCACCTGTCTGCCCCTGTACCACTTTTACATTCACAGCCGGGTGGCCTTGGAGAGGGGAGCACGCTGAGTCCACTGCTTCAGGCCTTCATGCCCAATGGGCATGACAGGGGCTGGGGAGGGGGGGGGGAAGTGTGGTGTGGGAGGGGGGGGGAGGTGCATCGCCAACCCCCGGGAATGACATTTTGATTTAATTTGTTAGATTTTCTTTTCATGTTCTATTTTAGTGACAGTGTTCCACCAGAGGCTGTTAATCATGTCAATTTTGTTTGATTTATTAATTATTGGTTTTATTAAAGAAGGGCCTGTACTGTGCTGTTCTATGTTCTAATATAGACAAATTAAATTGTCTTTCACTGACAGGAGTGCAGGAAAATTAATGACCCAATGTGTTACAAAATACTGCTCACTATTATGTGGCAGACTTCACTTGAGAATATATGGCAAAAGTAACTGAGGGGAGAGGAGATAATTTTTATACACAGTGAATTATTGTGATCAGGAATGCACTGCCAGAAAGGCCAGTGGAAGAAGATCGAAGAGTAACTCCCTTTCCAAAAGCTATAGCATACATATTTGAAGGGAACTTTGTTTCCAGGGCTGTGGGCAAAGAGTGGATGAGCTACTCAGCTCAAGCGAAGTTCGGATGGGTACATCACAAGCATTCAAAAAAGGACATATTTCACTCATCCCCATTAACAGCACTGTGATAATGATTAGGTGACAAGCTTTAGTTATGTTGATCAGGTAACAAATGGCAGGGAGACTACCTCTGCTGTTCCAATGCATGGATCTTTAACGTGCAACTGAGAAGGGAGATGGGTCCTCAATTTAAGCCTCAAGAGAAAGATAGCAGTGATGTGCCAGCTGAGGTCATGTGCTGAAGTGTGCGCCATGGCACCAGAACCCACAGTCTTCTGACCCAGGGGTGGGGCTGGCACCCTGAATACAACAATGTTTTCAGAAGAGGCACCGAACAAATGTTAAGATTACCCTGGGGGGGGCAGGGGGGGGGGGGGGGGCAGGGGGGGGGGCTGGGGGGGGGGGGGGGTGGAGGGGGGGGGGGGCGGGGGCTTTGTTTCTGGATTGGATTGCAAGATTTCAAAAGTGCAGCCATTGATTCAAACAATTTCATTCAAGAGTCATGATCCTGGAAAATTATTATGATCTATTTCAGTACAATACAAAACCTTTACTCTTGACCAAGGAATGAATCCCATAAATTCGATTCTTATAGTGGAGGTATTGGTAAGTGATTGTTCTTTACTAATGATCATTTTACTATATAGTTCCACACTTTACCCATTCACTATATGCATATATATATTTCCAAATATGTATAGTTTTTATGAAGGATAGCCTTCCTGACAACAAATGCCCAACAAACATGTCCATCATATTTATAGTGCAAATGAGTGAATATTCATTTATCGATATATGGTCATGGAGAATTGCTTCCCGTCTAATCCTAGTGATGTACTGAAGTCTCAATCCTGGCATCAATAAATCCTCTCTCATAGAATTTTTACAGCACAACGAGAGGCCCTCCAGCCGATCATGTCTGTGTTGGCCTTGAAGACAACACCATCAACAGTGCAATACTTCCTCCGCATCCAACAGGAGCGTCATCATGATTGTTCCACCCAACTCCAAGATTAGTTCTTGAACCCACCACCTTCTGAATCAAAAGCAAGCATGCTACCTCCAGATTCACTGTTGACACGCACACCCTCTCTATGCAATATCCATGGATCTGTTTGAGAGTGTCCAAGTGAACAATTGAGGAGTCGACACAAACGATTTATCTTTGGCACTTTACACAGTTTCTCCACACAACTGATGCCTTTCATCCTTGGTGTCATTCCCCGCCACCCTCTCCAAGGCCATGATAAACTGAGTAAAGTTTTGTACTGGAAGAGGACTGAATAGGCCGAACAAATGATTCACTGCGTGCTGCATGGTCAGATTCATTGGTGAAAACCAAGTCTTCGTTATTTCGAAACACTTAAACCAGGTTCTTGTGAGAGGGTTTTTTTTATAGCAAAGGTAGTCCTGCATCGAGGTTGAACTAAACTCACCAACTAAACATTCCTCCCTGGAATTACTGCTGAGTTTTGTCAATGCTTTACTGCCTCAGGCCTGGTTCTGGGATCCCTCCACAAGGATTGGAGAGTGGCCTGCATTTTGCATGTTTAGGAGCTCGAGAGATCTGTTTGGATCCCATTGGAACAGATGAAATTAATAATAACATTTTGGATTGTAATGACTAACGTTGTTTGATATCGCGCCCCCCCCCCCCCCCCGCTTCAACCATCCACAGCTCAAATTAGATTTTTCCCTTTTGTTTGATTTGGCGATCTTCCCACAACTATTATGAGGTGCTATTACGTAATTAGGCATTCTGATTCTCCCGCTGTGTACCCGAACAGGCGCTGGAATGTGGCGACTAGGGGCTTTTCACAGTAACTTCATTGCAGTGTTAATGTAAGCCTACTTGTGACAATAAAGATTATTATTATTATTATTATTATTATTATTATTATTATTAATAATCATTGCATTTATTGAACTTCAAATGTCTTTTATTCCAGGATTCCCAGGGCAATGTCTCAGGAAGTGTGGGTCACCACTATGACTCCAAACCAGTGCACAGTGGTAAAATTACCATAAATTCTGAAATGTAAGTCTCAATCTGTCTTTTCTGTCTCATGACGTCACTCCAGACATGTGTATAGCTTGGCAATTCTGATCTCTTATCTCACCTTCCGAAATCACTGAAGCCAATTCGCTCCTTACCAGGTAGAGCCCAACCAAACTCTTCCAATCTGCTCAGCATTGATTTTCTTTCTCCCTAAGGAAATGGACGAGTTGAAGTGGAGCAGATCTCAGTGCAGGACACCACTGAGTTTGCAAATATGTAAAATATAATGAGAGGATTGTGTCCATTTCTGGGCACCGTACTTTAGTGAAAGCATGAAAGTGTTGCAGAAAAATGTTCACAAGAACGGATCCAGAGATGAAGAACTTCAATTACGTCAATAGATTGCAGTCACTAGGAGCATTCGTTTGGATAAGAGAAGGTTGAGAAGAAATTAGACAATGATTTTCAATGCCATGAGGTGGTCTGTTCACAGGACATAGGGAGAACCTGTTTCCATTAGCACAGGGGTCGAGAAGTAGTGGGTGCCATGTTAAAGATGCAAAGGCAAAGTGAGCATAATCTCAGATGGTTGGGGACTGGAGGAGAGGAAGGAAATGGGGAGTGGTGTGGCAATGGAGAGTAAGGGAGAGGAAGCTTTCAAGCAAAAATGGAAGTTGGAAACTTTTGTCTATCAATGATGAGAGTTTTCTGGCTGAGAGTAGCAGTGAAGTGATAAAGGAGATTATGCAGTGAGTGGTTAGAATTTGAGATGCGCTGGCCGACAGTGTTGTGGAGGCAGATTCAGTTGTGACTTCCAGAAGAGACGGATCATTATCTAAAGAGTGATATTGGCAAGGCTATGGGACGGGTGTGGGGATGGGGGGGAGGGGGGGGGGGGCAGAAGGCAAGGGCCCATTTTCAGGGACCTGGCAGATGGGAGGCAGGGGGGTGGCATGAAATGCATTGCTCTTGCAGAGAAAGGGCACAGACATGATGGGAGTGAATGGCCCGCTTCTGCGCGATACCACTCTATCAAACTACCAAAAGCAAGGATGAGATAAATTGGGAAGTTGTGCTTGGATGGTTGCAGGCTCCACGTTTTGAAGCCCGGGATTGGTTGCTGGGAAGATAGGCAGGTGGAGGTCAGGATTTCCACTGAACCGACATTGGTAGAAAGTATGAGTTAGAGGTTCAACAACCCAATGCGTGAAATATACCAACCCAACCATCATGAATCTGATGGAATCGGATGTACCGTGGTTTGAAAGAAGAGTAAAATTGGATGGGGTCCAAAACCAATATTGCCTCCCATCTGCCAGGTCCCTGAAAATGGGCCCCCAATCAGATTGTGCCTTGAGTCAATGCAATAACTGCAGGGGGGGGGGGGGGGGGGGGGGGCGGATAAACATTTTGGATGGAATATTCAGACTTCTGAAGGACCTAAAAGGATTTTTGTAACAGTCCCAATGATGGAAGTAGCCACTAAAACATAGAACATACAGTGTTGAAGGAGGCAATTTGGCTCATCGAGTCTGCACCGACCCACTTAAGCCCTCACTTCCACCCTATCCCCGTAACCCAATAACCCCTCCTAACCTTTTTGGTCACTGAGGGAAATTTAGCATGGCCAATCCACCTAACCTGCACGTCTTTGGACTGTGGGAGGAAACCGGAGCACCCGGAGGAAACCCACGCAGACACGGGAAGAACGTGCAGACTCCGCACAGGCAGTGATCCAGCGGGGAATCAAAACTGTGACCCTGGTGCTGTGAAGTCACCGTGCTGCCCACTAAATAGATAGACAACAACTTAAATGTACAGATGACCATTTATGCAATGAAACACTCCGAGGTGCTTCACAGGAACACTATGGGCGCGATATAACTAAAACGTTTCTAAGGGTGCGATCTGTCGGTCATGTTGCGCCTGGAAGTCAGCGCGCTGCGGCGCAACATGGCCGGTAGATGTCAGGAGACCCTGCTCCTGGGATCTACCCAGCTCGTTATGCCCCGCGAGATCTAACATGATTTTGCAAGATGTCGTGATGTGAATCCCGCCCATTGTGAGCAGGAACACTTTTTGGCAAATCTGCACATTAGAGCGAGGCAGCTAGTCCCTGAGGTAACCGAGGCATTGGGATCTATCCTCTTCGCCTCCGAGCCCTCGAGCAAGCACTATTCAGTACTGGTCCCCACAAATGTCGACCAGGTAGAGCGGCACTTGTGGGGTGCTCCCAGGAGGCCCCGTGTTACTTACCCTTTGGACAAGGTGGCACCCTGGCATTGTTATTGCCACCTGGGCACTCTGCCAGCCTGGCACCCTGGCAGTGCCCCAACTCAATATAGGGTCAATATAGGGGAAGCCTGGGCCCCCATACACCCCCCACAACCGTACAGAGAACTCACTGGCCCAATCACTGCCTTGCAAAAAATGCTAGTGTTTCACCATGGCAGTGCCACCCTGGTGCCAGCCTGGCACTGACAAGGTGCCCAGGTGGCACTGCCAGGGCATCAAGTTGACACTGCCAGTGTGCCAACCTAGTACTGGCAAGGTGCCAAGCTGCCATTTTGTGCAAGGTGGTGATCGGACCTGGGAGGGTGGTGGCTGCGTGGGTGCTGCACAGGTGGGGCCGAGTGACTGCCATATAGTGAGTTGAGGCTTGAGGGGGTTCAGGGTGCTCTCGAGATCGGGACATAGAACATACAGTGCAGAAGGAGGCCATTCGGCCCACCGAGTCTGCACCGACACATGTAAGCCCTCACTTCAACCCTATCCCCTGAACATAATAACCCCTCCAAACCTTTTTGGACACTGAGGGCAATTTATCATGGCCAATCCACTTAACCTGCACGTCTTTGGACTGTGGGAGGAAACCGGAGCACCCGGAGGAAACCCACGCAGACAGGGGGAGAACGTGCAGACTCCGCACAGACAGTGACCCAGCAGGGAATCGAACCTGGGACCCTGGCGCTGTGAAGCCACAGTGCTAACCACTATGCTACCGTGCTGCCCATTTAAACGGCATTTAAAAATGCGGAGCTACTCAGTGCAGAAAACAGGGCTAAGTGCGGTGTAGTTGGGGAGTTCCCCTCTGAGGTCCCGATTTACCTGAATGGGTTAGATAGTGGGGTGTTTCTCGGTGGTCCGAGCACCGGGAAACACCTAATTAATCTCGCTCTACAGGCCTCTAACCCCATCCAGGTTTGTGGCGCCCTGAATGTCATTTGTGGCGGGTTTTGCTGGGAGTTTCCCATCGGTTCTGTCGGCGGGTTCTCCACCGTTATCGAACCACACTGAGGGCACGATTTAATGGCCGTGTTGAGCTTAAGCGAGAGCGCGACAATGCCGTTCGATTGCAGAAGTGGCCAAAATCGAAAACCACGCTGAGCGGCGATTGGTTTGCGATCTAAACGGCCCGCTCCAGTTGCTGAAATTAGGATCTCGGCTTGGCATGGCGAGGCGAGAAACCAATAATCACCATTTCCGGCCAACCTCCATGCAAATAACGTGGAGTGACCCCCCACGGTAACCGCCTCCCCAGCAAGTTTTAGTACACTTTTGTAAAACGAGAAGCTGGAGGAAGGGCTGCTGTGGGAACCCGAGGAGGTGAGTAGCATCTTCGCTCCTAGGCAATGCGCCCGGGGGCATTAGGCTTGCTGCCCCGGTGCTCGGTGAGGGGATCCCCCGGGAGGCCAGTCTCCGTCGGGGTGATCTATCGTCAGTGGTTGGGGGAGGGAGGGGTGCGGTCGGGGGCACCCCGGGACTGGAGGGAGTGGGACAGGTGTCTCAGTGCCCGTGGGTCCTCCATGCCACCTTCGGATCGTATTTACCCATTAAGAGGGCAACCCCAACCTCTGCCTGTCTGCCACACGGGCCACTCATTACTCCCACTGACCATGCTGGTCTCTGGCTGCGGTGTTGAAGGCTATTGCTAATAGGAAATTGGCAATCGTTGTTAAGGGAGCACTTCATAGCTCCAAAGTGCATTCCTGTGGGTAGGCGTGCTTTGTGGCATGTGGGTTATTGCCTGAGCACCACAAGAAGCAACACCACAGACGCAGCGGCTGACATCAAACACCCGGGGCTGGGCCCCAGCACTGGGAACGATTCTGCGACCAGAGGGTGGGTGTTTGCACTGGTGAGGAGAACCAGCGCCTGATCCAGGTAACGTTATGTTCAGGTGCCTGGGGTACAGGGTGTGGGGTCCGGTGACCAGGCACCCCTGCTGTGGCAAGGGCAGGGCATGTCGGATGGCAGGGAATGAAGTGGAGGTAGCAATGGGGAAATGGAACGCCCTAGGGTGGAAAACACTGCAGGTTGTCAGTCTCACACACTGTCTAACTCGTTACAAATATTAAACGGAATGGGCGATATCTTGGACCCCAGAGAGGCTGCCCTCGCGTGATGCTGGGTGGCCAGATGGCGGAGAAGGCGACGGCAGCAGCGTCGACTGAGGTTCGAGGTGGCGGCCCGTGTGCAGGGCCCCGCCCCATACCCTGAGGACCCAGCTGCCCATCAGGCCAGGGAGGGATGCAGAGAGGGAGGCTGGTGACGGCTTAAGGTGCACAGGCATTGCTGGTCTTTTGAACAGATGTCGATCAGCATGTGCCGCAGGAGGTTCTACCTCATCAAGGAGATGGTGCGACACCTGTGCCACGTCCTCGTGGACTTGACATCTCATGGGGAAGGAGGATACCCGCTCCTGATGGCCATCAATGTCACCGCAGCCTTTGAGCCTCGGGATTGTTCCAGGGCTTGTGCATGGACCTGTGCTGCACCTCACAGGCTACAGCCCACAAGTCACGGATGCCCTGCTTGCCTGGGCAACAAACTATATAACCTTTGACACGGACCCCCAGGCACAACAAAATGCCGGGCAGCAGAATTCTCCGACATCGCTGGGATGCCCCAGGTCCAGGGGGTAATTGCTGGCACATATGTCACCTTGTGCTCACTGGGCTGTCAGGGAGTGCCCTACATTAACAGGAAAGTGTTTCACTCCCTAAACATCCAGCTCGTGTGCGACCACCACGCGGAAGATAAGCCTGCAGATTCAGCAGGCAGTAAAGAAGGCAAATGGTATGTTGGCCTTCATAGCGAGAGGATTCGAGTACAGGAACAGGCAAGTCTTGCTGCAATTATACTGGGCCTTGGTGAGGCCACAACTGAATATTGTGCGCAGTTTTGGTCCCCTTATCTGGGGGAAGGATGTTCTTGCTCTAGAGGGAGTGCAGCGAAGATTTACCGGACTGATTCCTGGGATGGCAGGACTGAAGTATGAGGAGAGATTGTATTCACTGGAGTTCAGAAGAATGAGGGGGAGTCTCATAGAAACCTATGAAATTCTAAAAGGATTAGACAGAGTAAATGTAGGAAGGATGTTCCCGATGGTGGGTTTGTCCAGAATCAGGAGTCACAGTCTGAGGAGACACGGTAGACAATTTAGGACAGAGATGAGCAGACATTTTGACACTCAGAGTGTTCGGCCTGTGGAATTCATTACCAAAGGAAGTAGTTGAGGCCAAAACGTTTGTGGCTGCATTCTCCAAGGGTGTGATCCTCCGTTTCGCTGGCAGCACACTCACGCCTGCGGGTTTCCCGACGGTGTAGGGGTGACCACGATGAAAAAAAACCATTGGCCGGCTGCTAAGATGAAGGATCCCGCTGCTGGTGGGGGCGCATCGCACCAGAAAATGGATGCGGCGGACAGAGAATCCCGCCCTGTATGTTTTCAAGAAGCAGTTAGATGTAGCACTTGGGCTGAAGGGGATAAAAGGATATGAGGGAAAGGGGGTTTGGCGACTGAGTTGAATGATCAGCCAGCATCATAATGAATGGTGGAGCAGGCTCCAAGGGCTGAATGGCCTCCTCCCGCGACTATTCTCTATATTTCTATGTTTCTATGAGTGTCGCTGACATCCTCCTCTGAATCTCACGGCCGCACCCTGTCGACTGCATCAGCTCCGGATAAACCTGGTTGGTCCACAGGCTCAGCATCAGGCTGGGACCCAGCTGGGTCCTGGGATCCAGCAGACCTCCGACTGCTGTCTCGCCTGGGCGTTCCTGCCTCCACCTGATGTGCAGCAGCAGCAGTGTGGTGCTCACCACATTGTGCTCCAGAAGCCTGTCCACTACTGTTGCCGACCGACGTGAGTCCCTCTGCAATGGTGGAGGGTGGGGATGAAAGCTATGCCACGAACACTGTGGTCTCCTCGGAGCTCCCTTCTGAGGTGTGCTCATGGGAGGCAGGGTGGGGGTCCACCCTGGAAGGGCTGGCACCGTCGGTTGGAGATCCCGTGGAAGAATGACATGTGATCAGTGGGGGGTGTATGGGTCAATCTGTATGGCATTAACAACTCACGTCTGATAGGTTGTCTGAGTAGGGGCCGGTGGATCCTCACCTCTGCACCGTGTGCCAAGCTCTATGTCGGCGACAGATCTGTCCTCGGTCACCCCTGTGACCTCCAGGGCCTGTTCCTCGTAGGGAGTGAGGACTCTGATGTCCGACACCCCTCCACTCTGGGCCCTCTCCCATTGGTCGTGGGTCTGCTTCTCCTGCAGGGACTCAGAGGGGACATCGAGAGCCACAAGCTTTGTTCATTGCGGGGGTGGGGTTGGGGGAGGGGAAATGCGGCATATGGGGCGGATACGGAGCATCGGGGTATGGGGAGTAGGCGGGGAGTATGGGGCTGTTCTCGGGTTGAGGAGTATGAGGGATAGGTTGTATGGGGAAGATGGGAGAATGGGTAGTATGAGGGGGTGGGGAGTATGGGAGTATGTTTGGAGGGGTTCAGGGGATGGGAAGTATGGGGTGTATTGGGAGTTGAGGCATATGGGGGGGGGCTAGTATGAAGCCAACTTTTGATAGCGCTCTATCCAGCCCCACTGATCCACATTCCTCCCTGCCCCCCACCCCACAACAGTGTAAATCTCATCCCATATCCAGTTCTCTAGCTTTGACAAAGAGTCATTCAGACTCGAAACGGACTCTGTTCTCTCTCCTTGTTAAGCTCCTCTTTCAGAGAGTCGGTGCAGGCTCGATGGGCCGAATGGCCTCCTTCTTTACTGTAGGGATTCTATGGTTCTATTCTCCGGTTCTGTTTTCATTTCAGATTCCAGCATCTGTAGCAATTTGCTTTTAAATTATGGTAGCATGGTGGTTTATGTTAGTGGGTTAATAACCCAGAGACCTAGCCTAATGATTCAGAGATATATATAGTTCAAATGTCATGCCAACAGCAGGGCAAGTTAAAGTCAATTAATTCAATTAATCTGGAATGAATGAAATGAATGAAATTCGCTTATTGTCACAAGTAGGCTTCAAATGAAGTTACTGTGAAATTAAACCAGCCCCGAACTAAACGCGTATATTCATAGTGGCGACCATGAAACGACCAAGTGTTGTAAAAACCTATCTGGTTCATTAATGTCTCTTTAGGGGAGAAAATCTGCTGTCCTTACCCCATCTGGCCTACATATAACTTTGGACTCCACAGCAATGTGATTGACTCTTAACTGATGAAATGGCTGAGTTACCCACCCACTTGTGTCCAAATGACTGCAAAAAAACTGGCACCGTGCAGATTGCAGTGATTCAAGAAGGCAGCTCACCCATCACCTCCTCGAGCGACGGATGGGCAAGAAATGATGGTCTTGCCAGTGATTTCCACACTGTCAATGAAAGCATTAAAAAAAGTGCCTTCTCCAATTTTTGAACCACATTTCTTAATGCGATATTTATTTACTAAAAGGAATTCATCATACAATGTGTTTGCTTATTTACAGAACTGGAAGATATCAGATACGGGCTAAAGTGAGTGAAAACTCTGAGTATCAAGGTTTAATATCATTTCAAGTTCAGAACTATGGTGAGTTTGAATTTTGTTCTGGTCCCGCAGTTTGGCACTAGTTGAACTGCCTCACTTCGGCCTATCTTTGTGGATTCATTCATGGGATGTGGGAAATCACTGGCCAGCATTTGTCACCCACCCCTAAATTCCCCATTAGAAGCTGATGTTGAGCTGCCTGTCATAATATACACATCAGTATACGATGGTGCAGAGACACACACTGACTGACACACTGCAAGACCAGTCAACACACACAACACAGCAGCCAATCACCAGTTAGGGCGCGGTCACTATAAAGACAGAGGGCACTAGTTTTCCCGCTCATTCGGGATGCAGCTTCTGAGACAGTTAGAGCCCGCAGTCAGTAGCACAAACATCCACCATGTGCTAGCAGTATAGGCTGGTCAGGTTAGGCATAGGTCTTCAGTCAATCTAACATAGTGTCAACCCACATGCAAGTATGTTTAACAGCTCTTAGTTAAATAAAATAGAGTTGTACTATTACAAGTGTTGGTAGCCTGTCCATGTTTCTGCTACGGTAAACGCAGTCTCCACAGATCCAGAGTACCCAACACATCATGGTACAAGTATGTGATGTTAGAGTTTAATAGACCTACCTTCAAGTCATCTGCCTTCGACCAACAATCAGCCATCCGGTAGTATGGACAGCGTCCGCCCTCCCCCACCGCTCCGCATCACCGGCAACCTCAGTGTGAACTGAAAAATCTTTAAACAACGATTCCAGCTATACCTCGAAGCTACAGACCTGGAAGCTGCCTCAGACACCAGGAAGATTGCTCTCTTCCTTTCCATGGCCGGGGACCACGCCATCCATATCTTCAACTCTCTCACTTTCGCTGAAGGTGAAGACAAGTCCAAGTTCAAGACAGTCCTGCTCAAATTCGACAGTCACTGTGACATCGAGGTCAATGAAAGTTTTGAGCGCTATGTCTTTCAACAGCGTCTGCAGGGTAAGGATGAACATTTTCAATCTTTCCTCACCCACCTTCGCATCCTCACGTGGAGTCCTGTAATTACAGCTCCACCTCCGACTCGATGATCCGTGACCAGATCGTTTTCAGTGTGCAATCGGACCCCCTACGCCAGCAGGTCCTTAAGGTTAAACAGCTCACCCTTGCGTTAGCCATCGAGACCTGCGTTCTGCATGAACACGCCACTAACCGATACTCGCACATTCAAGTGGCTGAAACGGCACGGCAAGGTCCCCACGAGGCAGAGCGGATGCAAGTCATTAAACAACTCCAGGGCCTAAGCCTGGATGAGGGCGGCCATTTTGCGTGCTTTTCGCAGGCTCCCACGCATGCGCGCACTGACCGAGGGGATGGCGCATGCGCGATGGCGTACCGAACATTCTGACGTCATGACGTGCGGCAACTGTGGCTCCGCCCACTTAAAGCAGCAATGTCCTGCAAAATCCCGACACTGTCTCCAATGTGGCAAGCTTGGCCACTATGCAGCCCTATGCAGGTCTGCTCAATCTACTACCTCTCGTCGCTCCAACCAGCCACGCAGGGATGTCCGAACCATCCAGCCACCGGTCACCGATTCCGACTTGATTCCGGACCTTGACACCGAGAACCCGAAAGCACCATTTCGGATGGGCATCATCACCAAACACAAGATGCTCCAGAAGACAAAAGCCAAGTCTCTCCCAATATTAAGCATTGATCCGGATAACGAGTGGTGTGCCACCCTCACGGTGAACCGATCCCGCATCCGATTCCACCGGGGCACCGGCGCTTCAGCCAACCTCATTACGCGGTCTGACCTCGAAAGCCTCCATGTCAAGCCTACCATCCTGCCATCCGCCTGCCAGCTTCTGGACTATAATGGTAATAGCATTGCTGCCAGTGGCTCTTGCCAGCTTGAAGTGTCGCACCGGTCATTAAAGGCTAACCTGCCATTCGAAATAGTGGGATCCACTAAAGCCTCCCTGCTTGGTGCTCAGCGTGCAAACTTTTAAACCTTGTCCAAAGGGTTCACTCCATGTCACCCGCTGACGCTTCCGCATCTCAGGACGCTGACTTTTGGACACAGCTGAACGCCATTATCACCCGATACCACGGTGTATTCGAAGTGTATCCCATACACTTGTAAAATCTTGTTAAAACCAAATGCCACGCCTGTGGTGCACGCACCTCGCAGGGTATCAGCACCCCTCAAGGACCGCCTCAAGCAGCAGCTGCAGGACCTCCAGGACCAGGGCGTAATTTTGAAAGTTACAGAACCGACTGACTGGGTCAGCTCGATGGTGTGCGTGAAAAAACCATCCGGCGAATTACGCATATGTATTGATCCCAAGGATCTCAACCGCAATATGATGAGAGAACACTATCCCATTCCAAAGAGCGAAGAACTGCGAGATGGCTCATGCCAAATTTTTCACCAAGCTAGACGCATCCAAGGGGTTCTGGCAGATCCAACCCGACGCATCCAGTCGGAAGCTCTGCACCTTTAACACCCCGTTTGGCCGGTATTGCTACAACCGGATGCCGTTTGGCATCATCTCTGCATCGGAAGTATTCCACAGAATAATGGAACAGATGATGGAAGGTATTGAAGGGGTTCGCCTATATGTGGACGACATCGTCTGGTCTACCACCCCGCAGGAGCACATTGATCGCCTCCAACGCATCTTACGACGAATCCATGAGCTTGGCCTCCACCTCAACAAGGCCAAATGCTCCTTTGGTCAACCAGAATTTAAATTCCTCGGAGACCACCTTTCACAGTTTGGCGTGCAGCCGGAGTGCTGACAAGGTATCTGCCATTAAGGCCATGAAGGCACCGGAGGACAAGAAGGCGGTCCTCCACTTCCTGGGCATGGTCAATTTCCTGGGGAAATTCATCCCTAATCTCGCCTCCCACACCACGGCTCTCAGGAACCTGGTTAAGAAGACGACCGAGTTCCAATGGCTCCCCGCCCTCGAATAAGAATGGCGGGAACTCAGGGCGAAGCTGACCATGGCCCCGGTGTTGGCATTTTTCGATCCGGCCAAAGACACAAAGATCTCCACGGATGCCAGTCAGTCCGGCATTGGAGCAGCGCTCCTTCAACGTGACAACGCCTTTTCATGGGCTCCTGTCGCATACGCGTCACGTGCAATGACGCCCACCGAACGGCGCTATGCGCAAATTGAAAAAGAGTGCCTGGGCCTTCTTACCGGAGTTGTCAAATTCCATGACTATGTATATGGACTCCCGAAGTTCACAGTCGAGACAGACCACAGGCTACTGGTCAATATCATTCAAAAAGACCTTAACGACATGACGCCGCGCCTGCAGCGCATTCTCCTTAAACTCAGGCGGTACGACTTCAAACTCACCTACACCCCGGGTAAGGAGCTCATCGTCGCCGATGCACTCTCCCGATCTGTCACCACACCATGCGACCCAGAGGGTTTCGTGTGCCAAATTGATGCTCAGGTGGCATTCGCCGCATCCAATCTGCCCGCCACGGACGAACGACTCATCCATATTCGTCGTGAGACGGGCAACGATCCCCTGCTCCAACGTGTCATGCGCCACCTGACAGACTGGTGGCTCAAGGGCCAATGCCCTCAATTCTATAACATTAAAGATGACCTGGCGGTGGTAGATGGAATTCTACTAAAGCTGGACAGGATCGTCATTCCGCACAGCATGCGGAACCTCGTCCTTGAGCAGCTCCATGAGGGCCACCTGGGAGTGGAGAAATGCCGCCGACAGGCCCATGAGGCAGTGTACTGGCCTGGAATCAACGAGGACATTGCCAACGCCATTCTTAACTGCCCAACATGCTAGCATTTCCAGCCTGCTCAGCCAAGGGAGACCTTGCAACCCAATGAGTTAGTCACGTCCCCCTGGACCAAAGTGGGCATCGACCTGTTCCATTCACTTGTCCGGGACTACGTCCTTATAGTGGACTATTTCTCAAACTAGCCGGAGGTAGTTAGGCTACACGACCTCACCTCAACTGCCTCATTCGGGCATGCAAGGAAACCTTCGCTCGCCATGGCATCCCGCTCACGGTCATGTCCGACAATGGCCCGTGTTTTGCCAGTCAGGAGTGGTCCAATTTTGCCAAACGATACAACTTCAGACATGTCACGTCCAGTCCCCATTACCCCCAGTCCAATGGCAAAGCTGAAAAGGGGGGGGCACATTGTCAAACGACTCCTGTGCAAGGTGGCCGATGCAGGATCCGATTTTTACCTCGCCCTGCTTGCTTACAGGTGAGCTCCATTGTCCACCGGCCTGTCACCGGCTCAATTGTTGATGAATCGCACGCTGCGGACGACGGTGCCGGCCATTCATGTCCCGGACTTGGACAACCTTCCGGTCCATTGTCGAATGCAGTTGTCTCGGGCCCAACACAAATCGGCGTATGGCACCTGCACCACAGATCTCCCGGCTCTGGCTCCTGATGACGAGGTCGTGTCCAACTTCCCGATGGTGGTTGGTCCGCCACCGCTGTGGTGCTCAGACAAGTGGCCCCCAGGTCATTTTTGGTTCATCTACAAGACGGCTCTCTTCTTCGCCGAAATAGGCGGGCACTACGACTCCTTCCTCGCTCGCCTCCAGATCATCATGTTCTGCCCCGCCGTCACGACGAACCCGTCACGGATTTTGCAGATCTCCCTTTCGCTCTGCCACCTTCTGAGTCTGGCACAGTCCTGCCCATTCCAGAACAGACAGCCCCTGACCCACTCTTGAGGCGGTCAAACAGAATTCGTCGCCCACCTCAGAGACTGAATTTATGAACTGCCTGAATTTATGGACTCTTTGAACTCATGAACTGATTGTTTTGTTACCCTGTTTGATTAACTCACTGGTTTGTACATACTGTTGTTCTAGATATATTTTGTTTTACATACTGTCCATCTGCACTAGACACCTTCCTATGTAATTATCTTAGAATTTCTGTACATAGTCCTGTAAATATGCTCGCATGTGCCACACATAGTTTGGAACATTCGCATACTACATTATTTATTGCCACAAACACACATTTTATTTAGAAAAGGGGGGGATGTCAAAATATACACATCAGTATATGGTGGTGCAGAGATACACACTGACTGACACACTGCAAGACCAATCAACTCACACAACACAGCAGCCAATCACCAGTTAGGGCACGGTCACTATAAAGACAGAGGGCACTAGTTTTCCCGCTCATTCAGGATGTAGCCTCTGAGACAGACAGAGCCCGCAGTCAGAAGCACAAACATCCACCATGTGCTAGCAGTATAGGCTGGTCAGGTTAGGCATAGGTCTTCAGTCAATCTAACATAGTGTTGACCCACAGTGCAAGTATGTTTAACAGCTCTTAGTTAAATAAAATAGAGTTGTACTATTACAAGTGTTGGTAGCCTGTCTATGTTACTGCTAAGGTAAATGCAGTCTCCACAGATCCAGAGTACCCAACACATCACTGCCATGTGCAGCCCACACAACTTATGCTACTCCATAGCCGTGAACAGGGAGGCTCATTGAGCTTCTGCCTCCTCTAATGAGTTGTTTCATTGTCCATTACGGCTCTGGGCCAGATATAGCAGGACCGTAGATCTTTAATCTGATCCTTTGGTTGTGGGCTTGCTTTGTTGCGTCCATTGCATGCTGCTTCTGAGCTCCGTCACATGACTTAATTGCTCTCTCGCAGTCCTCACTGAACCAAGGTTGGTAGAGTGAGAGATACATTGGGCCATGAGGTTACAGATTCTGACAGAATACAAATTTGCTGCTGATGGCATACAACACCTTTCCAATGCCCAATTTTTTAGCTGCTGGAACTGTTCATGATTTTGCTCATATAATGGTCATAGAATTTAGAATTTATAGTGCAGAAGGAGGCCATTCGGCCCATCGCGTCTGTGCCAGCCCTTGCAAAGAGAACCCTACTCCAGCCCACGTATCTACCCGGTCCCCGTAATCCACTAACCCCCACTTAACTTTTTTTGGACACAAAGGGCAATTTAGCATGGCCAATCCACCTAACCCGCACATCTTTGGAATGTGGGAGGAAACCGTAGCACCCGGAGGAAACCCACGTAGACACGGGGAGAATGTGAAGACTCTGCACAGACAGTGACCCAGCCAGAAATCAAACCTGGAGCTGTGAAGCAATTGTGCTAACCACTATGCTACTGTGCAGCCCTATGTTGGACATTGAGCAATTGCAGATCGCCAGTTCTCTATGTCTGGGTATTATCGTTCACAAGACATTCACTTGTCCTTGCCAAAGCAATGGGCTTAAGTCATTGAAGGTGGTAGGACAGGTGGAGAGAGCAGTTAATAAAGTTTAAGGTATTCTAGATTTTGTTATGGATGTAACAGAGTAAAAGAGCAAGAAAGTTATGTTGAACTTGCAGAGGATACTCAGTTTGTGTACAGTTCTGGGCACCACATATTAAGAAGGATGTGAACATATTGGAGAGAGAGTGCAAAGGAATTGTCCTGGGGATGAGAAAGCTCAGTTACGAGGATAGATTGTAGAGGTTGGGACTGTTCTGCTTGGAGAGAAGAAGGCTAAGAGAAGATTTGACAGAGATGTTCAAAATCATGAGGCGGCTGGACAGGGTAGCTAGGGAACAACGGTTCCCGCTTGTAAATTGATCAAGAACGACATGGCATAGATTTAAAGCGATTCACAAAAGAAGCAAATGCAAAGTGAGAAAAATGTCTCTTTCACACAGCGACTGGTCGGGGTATGGAATGCACTACCTGGAAGTGCGGTGGAGGCAGGTTCAACTGAGGCATTCTGGCAGTGGGGCGATGGATTATTATTTGAATTGAAACAATGTGCAGAGGTACAGGGGACTGGCACTCGTCATAATGCTCATTTGGAGAACCATGATGGGCTGAATGGCCTCCGTCTGTACCACAACAATTCTATGAAAGTAACAAAGCAAGGGGGGGAAAAAAGAGTGGATGTTCAATTGGCGATCAATTTTGTGTTGGGTGGGAATAACATCATGAAGTTTGTATGCTAAAGTCCTAAAACGGACTTGGCAGTCACAGCAAGGATTCTGTGTTTGCATTTTCTCCCCGTATCTGTGTTGGTTTCCTTCGGGTGCCCCGGTTTCCTCCTCCAGTCCAAATGTGGGCCAATTAGGTGAATTGGCCACGATCAATGCGCAGTGTTACGGGAATAGGGTGGGGTTGCAGGGGGTGGTGCTGGGGGGGGGGGGGGGGGGAGTTGGGGTGGGGGTGGAAGGGCTGGGCTGAGGCAGAGTGCTCTATCGTAAGGGTGGTGCAGACTTGATGGCCGAATGGCCTCCTTCTGCACTGTCGAGATTCTATGGACCTAATTGAGTGCATCGTTAGTTTTATGCCCTGACCAATTTAATTCTTTATTGTGGCCTAATCAGTGTAACATCAGGTGGGATGTAAATGCAGCCAACAATCCACCCAATCCCACAGGGAAGAAAATACAATTAAAATCAAGAGCGGGAATCAGGCAAGGTATGCCTCCATTTTCTAACCAGTTCCTGGCAATTAGGGGAGGTGTTGCATAGAAGTATTGGACAAGAAATATAAATGTCACCACAGTCCGCTCTCCCCTTTTCAATCTGCCTGTAGTGATTTAACCTGAGAATTCTTGCTCACCTGGAGTGGGACTTAATATAAGAACATAAGAACATAAGAACTAAGAGCACGAGTAGGCCATCTGGCCCCTCGAGCCTGCTCCGCCATTCAATGAGATCAAGGCTGGTCTTTTGTGGACTCAGCTCCACTTTCCGGCCCGAACACCATAACCCTTAATCCCTTGAATCTTCAAAAAACTATCTATCTTTATCTTAAAAACATTTAATGAAGGAGCCTCAACTGCTTCACTGGGCAAGGAATTCCATAGATTCACAACCCTTTGGGTGAAGACGTTCCTCCTAAACTCAGTCCTAACTCTACTTCCCCTTATTTTCAGGCTATGCCCCTAGTTCTGCTTTCACTCGACAGTGGAAACAACCTGCCCGCATCTATCATATCTATTCCCTTCATAATTTTATGTATTTCTATAAGGTCCCCCCTCATCTGTCTAAATCCCAACAAGTACAGTCCCAGTCTACTCAGTCGTAATCCAACCCCTTCAGCTCTGGGATTAACCTAGTGAATCTCCTCTGCACACCCTCCAGCACCAGTACGTCCTTTCGCAAGTAAGGAGACCAAAACTGAACACAATACTCCAGGTGTGGCCTCACTAACACCTTATACAATTGCAGCATAACCTCCCTAGTCTTAAACTCCATCCCTCTAGCAATGAAGGACAAAATTCCATTCGCCTTCTTAATCACCTGTTGCACCTGTAAACAAACTTTTTGCGACTCCTGCACGAGCACACCCAGGTCTCTTTGCACAGCAGCATGTTTTAATATTTTAGCATTTAAATAATAATCCCTTTTGCTGTTATTCCTACCAAAATGGATAACCTCACATTTGTCAACATTCTATTCCATCTGCCAGACCCTAGCCCATTCACTTAGCCTATCCAAATCCCTCTGCAGACTTCCAGTATCCTCTGCACTTTTTGCTTTACCACTTATCTTAGTGTCGTCTGGAAACTTGGACACATTGCCCTTGGTCCCCAACTCCAAATCATCTATGTAAATTGTGAACAATTGTGGGCCCAACACTGATCCCTGAGGGACACCACTAGCTACTGATTGCCAACCAGAGAAACACCCATGAATCCCCACTCTTTGCTTTCTATTAATTAACCAATCCTCTATCCATGCTCCTACTTTCCCCTTAATGCCATGCATCTTTATCTTATGCAACAACCTTTTGTGTGGCACCTTGTCAAAGGCTTTCTGGAAATCCAGATATACCACATCCATTGGCTCCCCGTTATCTACCGCACTTGTAATGTCCTCAAAAAATTCCACTAAATTAGTTAGGCATGACCTGCCCTTTATGAACCCATGCTGCGTCTGCCCAATGGGACAATTTCCATCCAGATGCCTCGCTATTTCTTCCTTGATGATGGATTCCAGCATCTTCCCTACTACCGAAGTTAAGCTCACTGGCCTGTAATTATCTGCTTTCTGCCTACATCTTTTTTTAAACAGTGGTATCATGTTTGCTAATTTCCAATCCGCCGGGACCACCCCAGAGTCTAGTGAATTTTGGTAAATTATCACTGGTGCATTTGCAATTTCCCTAGCCATCTCTTTTAGCACTCTGAGATGCATTCCATCAGGGCCAGGAGACTTGTCTACCTTTAGCCCCATTAGCTTGCCCATCACTACCTCCTTAGTGATAACAATCCTCTCAAGGTCCTCACCTGTCATAGAACATAGAACATAGAAATTACAGTGCAGGAGGAGGCCATTCGGCCCATTGAGCCTGCACCGAACCAGTTAAGCCCTCACTTTCACCCTATCCCCATAACCCAATAACCCCTCCTAACTTTTTTTGGTCACTACGGGTAATTTATCATGGCCAATTCATCTAACCTGCATGTCTTTGGACTGTGGGAGGAAACCGGAGCACCTGGAGGAAACCCACGCAGACATGGGGAGAACGTGCAGACTCTGCACAGACAGTGACCCAGCAGGGAATCGAACCTGGGACCCTGGCGCTGTGAAGCCATAGTGCTAATCACTTGTGCTACCATGCTGCCCTAATGAGGCATGGCCTCATTTCTATCAGTCACTGGCATGTTATTTGTGTCTTCCACTGTGAAGACTGGCCCAAAAAACCTGGTCAGTTCCTCAGCCATTTCTTCATCTCCCATTATTAAATCTCCCTTCTCATCCTCTAAAGGACCAATGTTTACCTCAGCCACTCTATTTTGTTTTATATATTTGTAGAAACCTTTACTATCTGTTTTTATATTCTGAGCATGTTTACTCTCGTAATCTATCTTACTCTTCTTTACAGCTTTTTTAGTAGCTTTCTGTTGCCCCTAAAGATTTCCCAGTCCTCTAGTCTCCCACTAACCTGTGCCACTTTGTATGCTTTTTCCTTCAATTTGATACTCCCTTATTTCCTTAGATATCCACGGTCGATTTTCCCTCTTTCTACCGTCCTTCCTTTTTGTTGGTATAAACCTTTGCTGAGCACTGTGAAAAATCGCTTGGAAGGTTCTCCACTGTCCCTCAACTGTTTCACCATAAAGTCTTTGCTCCTAGTCTACCTTAGCTAGTTCTTCTCTCATCCCATTGTAATCTCCTTTGTTTAAGCACTAGTGGTTGATTTTACCTTCTCACCCTCCATCTGTATTTTAAATTCCACCATATTGTGATCGTTCCTTCCGAGAGGAACCCTAACTATGAGATCATGAATCAATACTGTCTCATTACACAGGACCAGATCTAGGACCGTATGTTCCCTTCTGACTCAGAGGCGACAGTGCTCCCACTGAGCCACAGCTGTGAGTGATACTGTACTATAGACAATATAGAACATCACAGCGCAGTACAGGCCCTTCAGCCCTCGATGTTGCGCTGACCTGTGAAAACAATCTAAAGCCCATCTACACTATTCCATTATCATCCATATGTTTATCCAATGACCATTTAAATGCCCTTAATGTTGGCGAGTCCACGACTGTTGCAGGCAGGGCATTCCACGCCCTTACTACTCTCTGAGTAAAGAACCTACCTCTGACATCTGTCCGATATCTATCTCCCCTCAATTTAAATCTATGTCCCCTCATGCTAGCCATCACCATCCGAGTAAAAAGGCTCTCACTGTTCACCCGCACTAATATTCCATTGGCCCAGGGTAATGCATTGGGGCCCCAGAGTTTGAAGCTTAAATCCAATTTTTAAAAGTGCTGGAATAAAAATCCAAGGATGCCCATGAAACCATTGTCTATTGTAGTAAAAACCCATCTGGTTCACTAATGTCCTTTAAGGAAAGAAATCTGCTGTCCTCATCTGGTTTGGCCTACACGTGACTCCAGATCCACAGCAATGTGGTTGACTCTTAAATGCCTCTCTGAAATGGCCTTGCAAGCCACTTGGTTTAAGGACAATGGGAGGTGGGCAGAAAATCCTGGTTTAGCCAGCGATGCCCACATCCCATGAAGGATGAATAAAATATAACACCCCCTCAATTAATTTATTACAAAGTAACTGGAAAATGTTTATATTTTTATTGGAGAAGTGCATTGTCGTTCGTCAAATGGAATGATTCAACATTACACTTTAAATTTATTAAAGATATATATATGTGCACATTTTATATCACATCAATTTTTGTTTGACTGATTCATTCCTACAGTGTTCCGTAAATTTGATGTGAGGATAATCCCAGACCGTCAGTATTATGTGGTGACCGATAGCAGCTTTCCACTCACAATACAAGTACCGTACGTAATGCATTCATATCCTATAATGTATTTTTATGTGCAGAGAGAGATGTTTTTGACTTATGAAGAATTATAAGGTGCCTTTAACTTTACCAAATGTCCCAAGATACTCACATCAAAGTTTAGGTAAAAAGGCCAGAGCAGAAACTGTTAAATATCTCGGTTTTAAAGTCACTTTGAGAAGTAGGGAGAATGTTTTGGTGTGGTGGACAGTGTTATGTTGGGGTAAGACATTAGATTTGTCACTGAACGCTATTTCCTGCATCAGAAGTATTTGGGCGAGATTCTCCAGTTCCCCAGCTGCATGTTTCTCAGCGGCATACCGTTCCCTGGAGGTGGGATTTTCTCTTCCCGCTGCTTGTCAATGGAATTTCCCATTGATGCCACCACATGCCACTGGGAAACCTGCAGGACGGGAAGATAGAATCCCAACTACCAGAAAATTCAGGCCATTGTCTATTAGCTCTGACGTGTTATGGGAGTCACAGAATCACAGAGGATATACATTGCAGAAAAGACCCTTCGCCCAATCGAGTCTGCACCGCTGCATGAAAGACACCTGATCCGCCAATCCTCATCCCTTTGAACATAGAACATAGAACATAGAAAAATACAGCACAGAACAGGCCCTTCAGCCCACGATGTTGTGCCGAACCTTTGTCCTAGATTAATCATAGATCATCATTGAATTTACAGTGCAGAAGGAGGCCATTCGGCCCACTGAGTCTGCACCGGCTCTTGGAAAGAGCACCCTACCCAAGGTCAACACCTCCACCCAACACTAAGGGCAATTTTGGACACTAAGGGCAATTTATCATGGCCAATCCACCTAACCAGCACATCTTTGGACTGTGGGAGGAAACCGGAGCACCCGGAGGAAACCCACGCACACACGGGGAGGATGTGCAGACTCCGCACAGACAGTGACCCAAGCCGGAATCGAACCTGGGACTCTGGAGCTGTGAAGCAATTGTGCTATCCACAATGCTACCGTGCTGCCCTTAAGAACAAATAAATCTACACTATATCATTTTACCGTAATCCATGTACATATCCAATAGCTCCTTGAAGGTCCCTAATGTTTCCGACTCAACTACTTCCACAGGCAGTGCATTCCATGCCCTCACTACTCTCTGGGTAAAGAAGCTACCTCTGACATCCCCCCTATATCTTCCACCATTCACCTTAAATTTATATCCCCTTGTAATGGTCTGTTCCACCCGGGGAAAAAGTCTCTGACTGTCTATTCTATCTATTCCCCTGATCATCTTATAAACCTCTATCAAGTCGCCCCTCATCCTTCTACGTTCTAATGAGAAAAGGCCTTGCACCCTCAACCTTTCCTCGTAAGACCTACTCTCCATTCCATGCAACATCCTGGTAAATCTCCTTTGCACCTTTTCCAAAGCTTCCACATCCTTCCTAAAATGAGGTGACCAGAACTGTACACAGTACTCCAAATGTGGCCTTAACAAAGTTTTGTACAGCTGCATCATCACCTCACGGCTCTTAAATTCAATCCCTCTGTTAATGAACGCTAGCACACCATAGGCCTTCTTCACAGCTCTATCCACTTGAGTGGCAACTTTCAAAGATGTATGAACACAGACCCCAAGATCTCTCTGCTCCTCCACATTGCCAAGAACTCTACCGTTAACCCTGTATTCCGCATTCATATTTGTCCTTCCAAAATGGACAACCTCACACTTTTCAGGGTTAAATTCCATCTGCCATTTCTCAGCCCAGCTCTGCATTATATCTATGTCTCTTTGCAGCCGACAACAGCCCTCCTCACTATCCACAACTCCACCAATCTTCGTATTGTCTGCAAATTTACTGACCCACCCTTCAACTCCCTCATCCAAGTCATTAATGAAAATCACAAACAGCAGAGGACCCAGAACTGATCCCTGCGGTACGTCACTGGTAACTGGGATCCAGGCTGAATATTTGCCATCCACCACCACTCTCTGACTTCTTTTTTAAAAAAAAATATATTTTATTGAAATTTTTTTCCAAACAACAATTTTTTCCCTCTTACAAAGCAAACCTAACAGTAAAGAAATTTTTAACAGTACACAAATAACTAAACCCCATAATCTTTTGACATAAACTAAACTAAACCCCCCCCCCCACCTCCCCCCTCCCCCCCTCCCCCCTGGGTTGCTGCTGCTGGTCATCTGTCTTCCCTCTAACGTTCCCCTAGGTAGTCGAGAAATGGCTGCCTCCGCCTGGTGAACCCTTGAGCCGATCCTCTCAGGGCAAACTTTATCTGCTCCAGTTTAATGAACCCCGCCATATCGTTTACCCAGGCCTCCAGTCCGGGGGGTTTCGCCTCCTTCCACATGAGTAGGATCCTGCGCCGGGCTACTAGGGACGCAAAGGCCACAACGTCGGCCTCTTTCGCCTCCTGCACTCCCGGCTCATCTGCAACTCCAAATAGAGCTAGCTCCCAGCCTGGTTTGACCCGGGCCTTCACCACCTTCAAAATCACTCCCGTCACTCCCTTCCAATACCCTTCCAGTGCCAGGCACGCCCAAAACATATGTGCGTGGTTTGCCGGGCTCCCGCCGCACCTCCCACATTTGTCCTCCACTCCAAAGAACCTGCTCAATCTTGCTCCCGTTATGTGTGCTCTATGTAGCACCTTAAATTGAATCAGGCTAAGCCTGGCGCATGAGGAAGAGGAATTTACCCTGCTTAGGGCATCAGCCCACATACCCTCCTCTATCTCCTCCCCTAGTTCTTCTTCCCACTTTCCTTTTAGTTCGCCCACCACTCCTCCCCCTCTTCCCTCATCTCTTGGTATATCTCTGACACCTTGCCCTCTCCGACCCACACCCCTGAAAGCACTCTGTCCTGAATCCCCTGTGTCGGGAGCAGCGGAAATTCCCTCACCTGTTGTCTAGTAAACGCCCTCACCTGTATATATCTCAGGAAGTTTCCCCGGGGCAACTTATACTTTTTTCCCGATGCTCCCAAGCTCGCAAATGTCCCATCTATAAATAAATCTCCCACCCTCCTAATTCCCAACTGGTGCCAGCTCTGAAATCCTCCATCCATTCTTCCTGGGGCGAACCTATGGTTGTTCCTAATTGGGGACCCCACCAGGGCACCCCGCACCCCTCTCTGTCGCCTCCACTGTCCCCAGATATTCAATGTTGCCGCCACCACCGGGTTCGTGGTAAACCTTTTCACTCTCTGACTTCTATCGGTTAGCCAGTTCATTATCCAACTGGCCAAATTTCCCACTATCCCATGCCTCCTTACTTTCTGCAGAAGCCTACCATGGGGAACCTTATCAAATGCCTAACTAAAATCCATGTACACTACATCCACATTTACTTTCATCCACATGCTTGGTCACCTCCTCAAAGAATTCAATAAGACTTGTAAGGCAAGACCTACCCCTCACAAATCCGTGCTGACTATCCCTAATCAAGCAGTGTCTTTCCAGATGCTCAGAAATCCTATCCTTCAGTACCCTTTCCATGACTTTGCCTACCACCGAAGTAAGACTAACTGGCCTGTAATTCCCAGGGTTATCCCTAGTCCCTTTTTTGAACAGGGGCATGACATTCGCCACTCTCCAATCCCCTGGTACCACCCCTGTTGACAGTGAGGACGAAAAGATCATTGCCAACGGCTCTGCAATTTCATCTCTTGCTTCCCATAAATCCTTGGATATATCCCGCCAGGCCCGGGGGACTTGTCTATCCTCAAGTTTTTCAAAATGCCCAACACATCTTCCTTCCTAACAAGTATTTCCTCGAGCTTACCAGTCTGTTTCACACTGTCCTTTCCAACAATATGGCCCCTCTCATTTGTAAATACAGAAGAAAAGTACTCGTTCAAGACTTCTCCTATCTCTTCAGACTCAATACACAATCTCCCACTACTGTCCTTGATCGGACCTACCCTCGCTCTAGTCATTCTCATATTTCTCACATATGTGTAAAAGGCCTTGGGGTTTTCCTTGATCCTACCCGCCAAAGATTGTTCATGCCCTCTCTTAGCTCTCCTAATCCCTTTCTTCAGTTCCCTCCTGGCTATCCTGTATCCCTCCAACGCCCTGTCTGAACCTTGTTTCCTCAGCCTTACATAAGTCTCCCTTTTCCTCTCAACAAGACATTCAACCTCTCTTGTCAACCATGGTTCCCTCACTCGACCATCTCTTCCCTGCCTGACAGGGACATACATATCAAGGACACGTAGTACCTGTTCCTTGAACAAGTTCCACATTTCACTTGTGTCCTTCCCTGACAGCCTATGTTCCCAACTTATGCACTTCAATTCTTGTCTGACAACATCGTATTTACCCTTCCCCCAATTGTAAACCTTGCCCTGTTGCACGCACCTATCTCTCTCCATTATTAAAGTGAAAGTCACAGAATTATGGTCACTATCTCCAAAATGCTCCCCCACTAACAAATCTATCACTTGCCCTGGTTCATTACCAAGTATCAAATCCAATATTGCCCCTCCTCTGGTCGGACAATCTACATACTGTGTTAGAAAAGCTTTCTGGACACACTGCACAAACACCACCCCATCCAAACTATTTGATCTAAAGAGTTTCCACTCAATGTTTGGGAAGTTAAAGTCACCCATGACTACTACCCTGTGACTTCTGCACCTTTCCAAAATCTGTTTCCCAATCTGTTCCTCCACATCTCTGCTACTATTGGGGGGCTATAGAAAACTCCTAACAAGGTGACTGCTCCTTTCCTATTTCTGACTTCAACCCATACTACCTCAGTAGGCAGATACTCCTCGAACTGCCTTTCTACAGCTGTTATACTATCTCTAATTAACAATGCCACCCCCCCCCCCACCTCTTTTACCACCCTCCCTAATCTTATTGAAACATCTATAACTAGGGACCTCCAACAACCATTTCTGCCCCTCTTCTATCCAAGTTTCCGTGATGGCCACCACATCGTAGTCCCAAGTACCGATCCATGCCTTAAGTTCACCCACCTTATTCCTGATGCTTCTTGCGTTGAGGTAGACACACACCAACCCATCTCCATGCCTGCAAGTACTCTCCTTTGTCAGTGCTCCCTTCCCCACTGCCTTACTACACACTTTGGCATCCTGTATATCGGCTACCTTAGTTGCTGGACTACAAATCCGGTTCCCATTCCCCTGCCAAATTAGTTTAAACCTCCCTCCCAGGATAAGGTGCCCCTCTGGTTCAGATGCAACCCATCCTGCTTGTACAGGTCCCACCTTCCGCAGAATGCGCTCCAATTATCCAAATACCTGAAGCCCTCCCTCCTACACCATTCCTGCAGCCACGTGTTGAGCTGCACTCTCTCACTATTCCTAGCCTCGCTATCACGTGGCACCGGCAACAAACCAGAGATGACAAGTCTGTCTGTCCTGGCTTTTAACTTCCAGCCTAACTCCCTAAACTCGTTTATTACCTCCACACCCCTTTTCCTACCTACGTCGTTGGTACCAATGTGCACATCGACTTCTGGCTGCTCCCCCTCCCCCTTAAGGATCCTGAAGACACGATCCGAGACATCCCTGGCCCTGGCACCCGGGAGGCAACATACCTTCCGGGAGTCTCGCTCGCGACCACAGAATCTCCTATCTATTCCCCTAACCATTGAATCTCCTACTACTATTGCTTTTCTATTCTCCCCCCTTCCCTTCTGAGCCCCAGAGCCAGACTCAGTGCCAGAGACCTGGCCGCTAGGGCCTTCCCCCGGTAGGTCATCCCCCCCAACAGCATCCAAAACGGTATACTTGTTTTGAAGGGGAACGGCCACGAGGGATCCCTGCACTGTCTGCCTGTTTGTTTTCTTTCCCCTGACTGTTACCCAGCTATTCTTGTCCTGTACCTTGGGTGTGGTTACCTCCCTGTAACTCTTCTCTATCACCCCCTCTGCCTCCCAGATGATCCGAAGTTCATCCAGCTTCAGCTCCAGTTCCCTAACACGGTCTTTGAGGAGCTGGAGTTGGGTGCACTTCCCACAGGTATAGTCAGCGGGGACACCGGTGGTATCCCTCACCACCCACATCCTACAGGAGGAGCATGCAACTGGCCTAGCCTCCATCCCCTCTTACCTTACAGAATATAGCTGCCCTGTGGACCAACTGGACATCCGCCCTCCGACTCTGCTCCCAGTCGGCTGCACTCTCTGTAAACTCCTGGCTCTCTTCTCACTCTTTGCGGAAATGTAGAAAACATTTGCCAGCACTTGGCCCATAGCCTCGAATGTGAAGACATGCCAAGTCTAACACCCTCCCAGGCAGCGCATTCCAGACTGTCACCACCATCTGGGTAAAAAAGTGGGCCTCAGTCCATTACTCGATGAGCCTCACAGGGAGATCAGTGAGTGATTTCTCATGATCGTGGTGATGGTTAACACATCTACATTTCTAATTGAGGAGAATGCTTGGTAAATGCAGCAAATAATAGATATGATACATGCTTTCTAAAATGTAATGGATGGTGAGTTTACTGGGTAAAAATGGACAGAAAAAAAACCCTCTTCAAATTGTTTGTATCAAAGCTATAGTAAGATTCCGGCTGGAGTTCTCCAGCTGTCCCCCACTGACGGGATCTGCCGGTCATGCCAGCGATGTACTGGCATTGTGGGTTTTCAGACGGCAGAGGCGGGGCGGGGGGGGGGGGTAGTTTGTGTTAAAAAAACAGGAAACCCCCATTGACAATGGCGGGAGCAGAAGATCCCACTGCCAGCCAAAAGCCAGCTGCCTCCGTCGCCATGCAGAGAAAGTCCCACCCTTCTTTTTCGTCCTCTTCTCGAACGGGATGTGGACGTATGTGGCTAGGGCCAGCATTTTTTGCCCATCACGAGTTGGCCTTGAAAAGGAGGAGGAGATCTGTCTTCTTGAACTGCTGCAATCCCTGAGGTGTAGGTGCACCCACTATGCTGTTAGGGAGTTTGACCCAGAGACAGTGCAGGAACTGCAATATATATCCAAGTCAGGATGGTGAGTGGCTTGGAGGAGATCTTGAAGGTGCTGGTGTTCCCATGTGTCTGCTGCTCTGGTCTTTCTAGCTGGTAGTGTTTGTGGCCTTGCAAACGTGAGTGGGTAAATGGAGAGTGGCTGAATGGGTAGTTTTGGTGAGGTGGGCTGGTAAAGTGGGTGGGTGAATGATTGGTGGTCAGGTTAGGTCAATAGTCACTTTGCTTTAAGGAGCCTTGGTGAGTTCCTGCAGTGCATCTTGTAAATGGCACACTGCGCTGGTGAAGGAGGGAGCGAACGTTTGTGGAACATCGCCTGTTGGGATTAAGACCCAGATTCCCAGAGCACTTCCAGATTATGAGTGCCGTTTCATTCCCACAATGCTAACACTTCCTCTTTGCTGAACTTGCTGCCCAAACAATTCAGTCAACTCTGTACAGTCGCTTTTCACTCCATTTGTTTTCCTTTCAGGGATAAATCAGATAGCAAACTTCGAGGTATTGTGATATTTGAGATGTGTACAACTTCTGGTCAGAGGACCCACCTATCACAGCTAGATGAAACCCTCTCGGTAAGTAAGCAACTTCCTGGTTGGTGCAGGATGTGTCGATCAACCGTGTGTGGGAAGTGCAGAAACTGTGCGTTGGGACCTTTGAAAGTCCTGATGTGAGGAATTTTGTGAAAATTACCCAAAAGTTTAATCTGCCAACTGTCCCTGATTCTGAGTGAGGATTAGAGACTCGGTTTAGATCTGCGGGAGTTATTTGGATAGTTCCCCGAGAAATATTAGACACATTAAAACCTAGTCTAACTCCTGGGTAACACCACAACCAACCACCCAACTTGCGCCCACACCTTGAATACCCTGCTAATGACTTGAATTCCCCCTGACCACCTGACTTCCCCCCTAACCACTTGATGATGCCCATGTGCCATCCCCACCCAATCAAACTGACCCAACACCCAACTACCCCTCAACACGCCCACCCTCTGCCAAGTACCTGACTAACCGCCAACTCTCCCCCTGACCACCAAATTACCCCTGTCCCATCCGTGGACATGAGTCAACTACAGCCTTAACCTAGCCATCCTGACTGCATCCCAGATGTGGCACAGCCACCCCCTCTGAATGCACCCGACACAACTAACCCCTGGCCACACCCAACTACCCACTGAACTTAGTTCATAGAATCCCTCCAGTGCAGAAGGCCACTCCGCCCATCGGGTCAGCACCAGACCTCCGAATGAACACTCTACCTAGTTCCCCTCTCCTGCCCACCCTTCCCTATCCCCACAACCTAATCTGTACACCCCTTCAATTTGTTAAAGCTAGTCATGGCATCCATGAAATTGTCAGAATTTGTCAAAAAACACCCTTGTGGTTCAGCGGGGAGGAAATGGCGTAGTAGTCTCACTGGACTAGCAATCTAGCGATCCAGGATAATGCCCTGGGGATTTGGGTTCCAAACCTGCCTTGGCAGATGGGAAGTCACTAAAAATCTGGAATTAAATGTCTAATGATGGCCATGATACCACTGTCGATTGCTGGTCTATATGTGATTCCAGACCCACAGCAATGTGGTTGACTTGTAACTGTCTTCTGAAATAGCCAAGCAAGCGACTCAGTTCAAGGGCAATTAGGGTGGGCAACATATACTGACCCAGCCAGTGATGAATCCCTTGAACGAATTTTAAAAAAACCTAATGTTCTTCAGGGAGGGAAATTTGCCATGATCCTTACTGGTTTGTCCGACATATAACTGCAGACCCACAGCAATGTGGCTAACTCCTAACTGCTCCCAATTTTAATAAAAATCCCTTCATGGGATAGAGGCAATTCTGGCAAACCCCATCTGTATAATTGCCCTTCAATTGAGTGCCTTGGTTGGCCATTTCAGAGGGCCATGATTCTGGGTCTTGTTCGGAAGTGCAGAAGCGAACCAGATAGGTTTTGAACCACAAACAATGGTTTCATGGCTATCATCAGGCGTTTAACAATTCCAGATTATTGCTTTTTAAATTGAATGAAAATGCCGCAGCCTGCCGTGGTGGGACTCAAACTGAGATCCCCACAGCATGACCCTCGGTCTTTGGATGAGAATCATGGAATCCCTGCAATGCAGAAGGAGGCCATTCAGCCCATCGAGTCGACACCGCCATTCCAAAAGAGGCCCCCTACCTAGGCCCACTCCACCTGCCCTACCCCTGTAATCTCGTCTAATTTTGGGGCACGAAGGGGCAATAGTGTGGCCAACCCGCCAAACTAGTTACTCGTCCACCACCTCCCCCATTTTGTAATGAGCAATAGGCAACAAATGCTGGTCTTTGCGAGCGATCCCCACATGCCATAAACAAATTAAACCAAACTCAAAGTCCCACAACCCTGGTACCATTCTAGTAAACGTCATCTGAAACCTATTCAAAGCTATGGCATCTTTCCTAAAGTGTACTGTGTATAGCTGGATGCAAAACCCCAGTTGAGGCCAACCATTGATTGCACCATCCTTACTTTATACTCTATGCTGTTATCGATCAAGATCAGGATCACATAAATTTACTTCCAGCAACTCATCAATAAGACTGCCACCTTCGAAGATATGAGTCCGCACGCTTCCAAGTCTCTCTGTCCAGCGCTCCTTTGAAATTGGAGCATTTAATTTAATTCTTTCATCCTTTCTGCTAAAATGTACATTGTGCCACATAAAATTTGATCATAGAATTTACAGTGCAGAAGGAGGCCATTCGGCCCATCGAGTCTGCACCAGCTCTTGGAAAGAGCACCCTACCCATGGTCAACACCTCCACCCTATCCCCATAACCCAGTAACCCCACCCAACACTAAGGGCAATTTTGGACACTAAGGGCAATTTATCATGGCCAATCCACCTAACCTGCACATCTTTGGACTGTGGGAGGAAACCGGAGCACCCGGAGGAAACCCACACACACACGGGGAGGATGTGCAGACTCCACACAGACAGTGACCCAAGCCGGAATCGAACCTGGGACCCTGGAGCTGTGAAGCAATCGTGCTATCCACAATGCTACCGTGCTGCCCAAATCGATCAAGTGCCTGCCATTTCACCAGTTTTGCCTATGTCATCCTGAATTCTGTGACTCTCCATTTCACCATATGCAACATTTCCAAGTTTTGTGATGTCAGCATGCTTTGAAAATAGGCCATTTTTAGACAGGTACAGCTCTGTGTCACCATGCCGCCAATATACGACAGAGCTGTCGATCCAGGTTCGATTCCGGCCTTGGGCGACAGTCTGTGTGGATTTGCACATTGTCCCCTAGTGTTGCAGCATAAATCAACAAGCCTTAAAATAATTGTCTTGATTTCTCCTCTTAGATTCAGAATGGGACAGCTCGTGTTGTTTTAAGTTCTGATAAACTGGTTAACAGCATAAAAAGGACTGGAGGAATGGACAGATTTAAGACAAACACTTTGTGTATTACAGCGCAGATTGAGGATCAAACAGGTTAGTGACTATCTAAATAGAGCCAGATATTCTGTTTATATTTTAAATCCTGTTCAATGCTCCCACACTGCCTATGATTTCTCACACTGCATGATTGAGATTTAGTGTAGCATGAAGGAAAATGCAATCTAAATACAGGAAACGCTGTGACCATTGCGGTTAAGTGCTGCACTTGTGAGATGTGGGAGGTACGTGACACTTCCAGCGTCTCGGCCGACTACATCTGCAGGAAGTGCACCCAATTGCAGCTCCTTACAGACCACATGAATAGGTTGGAACAGCAGTTGGATGCACTTAGGAGCATGAAGGTGGCGGAAAGCACATAGACAGGAGTTTTAGTGATGTGGTGACACTCAAGGTGCAGGCAGATAGATGGGTGACTGCTAGAAGGGTCAGGCAGTCAGTGCAGGAATCCCCTGTGGTTGCCTCCCTCTCTAACAAGTATACTGTTTTGGATACTGTTGGGGTGGGGGAATGGCCTTTCAGTGGATCACAGCAGCAGCAGCCAGAGCAGTGGCACCATGGCTGGCTCTGTTGTTAAGCAGGGAGGGACAAAGAGCACGAGAGCAATAGTTATAGGGGACTCTATAGTTGGGGGTACAGATAGGCACTTCTGTGGACATGAAAGAGACAATGGTATGTTGCCTCCCTGGTGCCAGGGTCCAGAATGTCTCTGATCGGGCAGAAAGCATTCTGAAGGGAGAGCGTGAATAGCCAGAGGTCATAGTGCACATAGACAGTAATGACATAGGCAGGAAGAGTGATGAGGTCCTTCAGAAGAAGTTCAGGGAGTTCGGCAATCAGCTAAAATGCAGGACATCTAGGGTTGTAATCTCAGGATTACTCCCTGTTCCACGTGCCAGTGAGGCTAGAAATAGTAGGATAGTGCAGCTAAACACATGGCTAAACTGGTGGTGTCGAAGGGAGGGTTTCAGATTTCTGGACCACTGGGATCTCTTCCGGGACAGGTGTGACCTGTACAAGAAGGGCGGGTTGCATCTAAACTGGAGGGACACCAATTTCCTTTTCTTTTAGAAAATATTTTATTAAGGCACTTATAATTTTAAGACTTTTAAAGATAAAAATGCAACAAAGACAAAAATCCACAAGAACATAGCCATTCCCCCCAAACACAGACCCCAACCAACATGGTCCATATAAACACTGTCTCGCAACCCTCCCTTCATTGGGTTTCCTACCCTTATTTGTCACTTCTATGCCTTCCCCCTTTTCCCTCCAACCCCCCCTTGATGACAGACTTATTTTTCTTAAAGAAGTCGATGAACGGCTGCCACCTTTGAGCGAACCCCTGTAACAAACCCCTTGAGATGAATTTGATTTTCTCCAACTTGAGAAACCCCGCCATGTCGCTTACCCATGTCCCCGACTTCGGGGGCTCCAGGTCCCTCCATCCCAGCAGAATCCGTCTCCGGGCCACCAGGGAAACAATCGCCAAAATGTCGGCCTCTCTCCCCCCTGGGCTCCCGGATCTTCAGACACTCCGAATATTGCCACCTCTGGACTCAGAGTCACCCTCCCTTGCAGGACCTCTGACATAATGTCTGCAAATCCCTACCAAAAGCCCCTCAACATCGAACACACCCAGAACATCTGCACATGATTTGCAGGTCTTCCCCCACAGCAACTTGTCGCACTTGTCTTCCACCTCCTCAAAAATCCTCCTCCTCTGTGCCACTGTCATGTGGGTCCTGAGGACTACCTTGAATTGGATCAGGCTGAGCCTGGCATACGACGAGGTCACGTTCACTCTCCGCAGGGCTTCCTCCCACAGCCAGCCTCCAACTCCCCTCCCAACTCTTCTTCCCATTTCCTCTTCACCTCCCCTATTGGGAATCCCTCCCCCTCCATCAGCTCCTTATAGATCTCTGAGACCTTCCACTCCACAACTCCTGTTTTTGACATCACCTTGTGCTGTAGCCCCCTTTGTGAGGGTTGTGGAAATCTAGGGACCTGCCTCCAAACAAAATCCGTACTTGCAGGTACCGGAGCACCAATATCCTGGCTGGGAGGTTTGCTAGAGTCACTCGGGAGGATTTAAATTTGTATGGCAGGGGTGGGTGGGAACCAGAGCATTATCTCAGAAGGTGTGATAACTGAAACCGGTGCAGGCACATCACCATCACCCTTGGCGGCTCGTTCCCCTGTGGCTTCCTCATCAGTGCCCTGTGGGCCTGGTCCACTTCCGAGGGTTGTACAAATGCCCCTTCATCTAGCAACTTCTGGAACATCAGAGCCACGTACGTGCCAGCATCCGCTTCCTCGCTGGTGTCTGGCAGACCCATGATCCTCAAATTCTGCCTGCGGGACCGGTTCTCCGAGCCCTCCACCTTCTCCTGCAGCCACCTCTAATTATCCCCCAATACCTCAACTTGGACCGCCATCGAGGCAATCTTCTCCTCATGCTCCCCCACCACCTCCACCACCTTCTGGATCTCCTGGCTCTGGGCCCCCAGTCTCGTTTCCATCCGGTCAATCCCTGCCTTTAATGGGTCCACCACCCTAAGCCAGGTCTTCCAGATTCTCCTTCCTCTGCTGGGTGAACTTCTCATTCAGAAAGCCTTCCAGCTGCTCCGTTGACCATTGAGAGGGCAGGGCCAATTCCTGACCTTCCACCATCTTCTCCTGTGTCGCAGGTGCACCTCCAACTCGCTCCAACTGCTCCTTTCTTTTTAGATCACTTCTGGTCCACGAATCCATCCAATGGTGGGACACTCTCTCCTTCCACCACCCCCCCCCCCCCACCACCACCCCCCGCACCTTTTATGGTCAACAAATCCACCCGTTAGCCGGGGAAATGGTCCACAAATACCACCACCAGCAGGAGCCACCAAATGTGCGACCACTCACATCATGGCTGCCAAATCATGGCTGCCACTGGAAGGCCCTTTTAAAAATTATTAAGTTAGATAAGTCTCCTGGGCCGGATGGGATTTACCCCAGAATACTGAGGGAAGCAAGGGAGGAAATTGCTTTGCATTCTCACTGGCTACAGGTGAGATCCCAGAGGACTGGAGAATAGCTAATGTTGTATCGCTGTTTAAGAAAGCTAGCAGGAATAATCCAGTAAACTATAAGCCGGTGAGCCTCACATTGGTAGTAGGTCAATTATTGGAGAGAATTCTATGGGGCAGCATTTATACCCATTTGGAAATAAATGGACTCATTAGCGATCGACAGCATTATTTTGTGAAAGGATAGGTCATGCCTCACATACTTGATCAAGTTTTTTGAGTAGGTGACAAAGATGATTGATGAGGGGAGGCGGTGGATGCTGCATACATGGACTTCAGTAAATCCTTTGAAAAGGTGCCTCATGGCAGACTGGTACAAAAGGTGAAGTCACACGAGGTGAGGGATCAGAGGTGGGGTGGCACGATGGATACAGAACTGGCTAGGTCACAGAAGGCAAAGGGTAGCAGTAGAAGGGTGTTTTTCTGAATGTAAGGTTGTGACTGGTGGTGTTCCACAGGGGTTGGTACTGGGGCCTCTGTTGCTTGTAGTGTACATAAACAATTTGGAGGAAAATGTAGTAAGTTTACGGATGACACCAAGGTTGGTGGTGTGGCAGATAGTGTTGAGGATTGTCAGAGGACACAACAGCACATATAGGTTGGAGACTTGGACATAGAAATAGCAAATTGAGTTTATTCCGGACAAATGTGAAGTAATTCATTTTTGGCAAGTCTAAATGATATAGAGGGGAAATATACCGTAAATGACAAAACTCTTTGGAATATAGAAAGTCAGAGAGATCTTGGCAGACGGGTCCACAGATCTTTAAAAATGGCAACAGAAGTGGACAAGGTAGTCGAGAAAGTATGTGGAATTCTTGCCTTCATTGGATGGGACATAGAGTCTAAAAACTGGCAAGTCATACTACAGTTGTATAGAATCTTGGTAAGGCCGCACTTGGAATATTGCGCACAATTCTGGTCGCCACACTACCAGATGGATGTGGAGGCTTTGAAGAGGGTGCAGAGGAGGTTTACCAGGAAGTTGCCTGGTCTGGAGGGTGTTAGCTATGCAAAGAGGCTGAATAGGCTCAGACTGTTTTCATTCGAATGACAGAGATTAAGGGGCGACCTGATGGAGGTCGACAAGATTATGAGAGGCATGGATGGAGTGGATGTGCAGGTACTCTTTCCAAGGATGGAGAGGTCAGTCATCAGATGTTCCCGATGGTGGGTGTGTCCAGAACCATGGGTCACAGTCTGAGGATTCAGGGTAAACCATTTTGGACAGAGATGAGGAGACATTTCTTCACCCAAAGAGTGGTGAGCCTGTGGAATTAATTACCACAGAAAGTAGTTGATGCTAAAACTTTGAATATATTCAAGAGGCGGCTGGATATAGCACTTGGGGAGAATGGGATTAAAGGCTATGGGGAGAAAGCAGAATTAGGCTATTGAGTTGGATGATCAGCCACAAATGGTGGAGCAGGCTCGCAGGGCCACCAAGCCTCCTCCTGCTCCTATCTTCTATGTATCTATGTCAGTAGGGGGCATAGGTTTATGGTCTGTGGGGCAAAGTTAGGAGGAGATGTGCGAGGGAGGTTTTTTTTTACACAGAGGGTGGTGAGTGCCTGGAATGTGTTGCCAGGGGAGTTTGAGGAAGCAGATACAGTAACGCATTGAAGGCATCTTGACAAATACATGGATAGGATGGGTATAGAGGGATGGGGCACTAGGAAGTGCTGAGAGTTTTGGCCAAGGGTGGTATCATGACTGGTACAGGCTTGGAGGGTTGAAGGGCCTGTTCCTGTGCTGTATTGTTCTTTGTTCTTTGTCACCAGTTCTCCTCTGAAGACTCCATTTCCTAACAGCCAACTCCATTCCTCGCCCAGTTCATTGCCTGATGGATGGCGAACCAGATTGTTCATAACTTCAGACACTGAATCGACCCTGAATTAAACTGAATTCAATTAATGCTCACATCCCCTTCAGGGCCGCATTTCACATGTCAGATCTCCACCCCCGACCCTAACCTGGGAGTAGATATCAAGAAACGTAGATATCGGGATGATTTCTGCTGCAGAAAACTTCATCCATGCTTTTGAGAATATCAGACTCCACTATTTCAAAACTCCCAGGCTCCCACATTCTGTCTTCTCTAAACTTGCCTTCATCCAAAACGCTGTAGCCCAGATACTAATTTTTTGCCAAGTTCCATTCTCCCCACGTTGGGCGGCATTGTTTTGTTCCTTTTTTCTTTTCTTGGCCAGCGTAACTTTTGAGGTTCTGCACCGTAACCTTTCTATGGTTTGTGTGGTTCTACCTTGTGGTCTTTGATCTATACTGGATCCCTGTTAGGGTAATGCATTGATTGTGCAATGCATATTGTGTCAAAATCCCTTCACAGCTTCATCCATCTATATCTCCAAAAACCCCTCCAACCCTCCTAAAATTCTGCATCTTCCCAACTCTCACCACTTGTACATTCCCAATTTCAATTGTCTTTCCCCCTGGTCCCCGTCCCTTCACCCCAATCGGTGGTGAGTTGTAAATCTGGGGAAACTCCCTCCCTAAACCTCTCAGACTGTCCAGCTCTCTCTCCTCTGACACGCTCCTTAAGATCTACTTCCTTAATTGACTGATGTATCCTAACACCTTGTGCAGCTTCTTGTGAAATTTTGTCTGACGCTTACTGCTGTCAAGCATCTTGGCAGTTTTACTCCATAAAAACGTGCTTCACATATGCACACAAAGTTGTCATTGTTATTTTTCAATGCAGGACATAATGAAACCAAGGTACTGGACAATATTGTGTTTCGCCGTTCACCCTATGACATTAACCTATCAGCCATCAAACCCTATTTTATACCTGGAGCTCCATTTAACTTCCTGGTATGTATGCCTGGCTCATTCAACCTATGGAATTCTAAATAACTCTTCCATTTTGTACCTGACCCTCACTACGATTAATAGGTATCAATCAAGCTGCCCGATCATTGGTATCCCTTCCATAAACATTCAATCCCTCCACCTCCGATGCTCAGTATCAGTCATGTGTACCATTGACAAGATGCACTGAAGGAACTCAACAAAGTTCCTTAGAAAGCAGCTGTGAAACCCACCATCACTACCATCTGCAAAGACAAGGGCAACAGGTACATGGGAACACCACCAACTGGAGGTTCCCATCCAAGTCACCATCCTGACTTGGAAATGTATTGGCCATTACTTCACTGTTGCTGGGTCAAAATCCTGGAACTCCCTCACGAACAACACTGCAGATGGGCCTACACCTTGGGGACTGCAGCAGTTCAAGAAGGCAGCTCACATGGGCCTAGCCAGCAATGGTCACATCCCATAAAAAAAGAGGATGAGTCTAGAGAGAGGCAGCACGGTAGCATTGTGGGTAGCACAATTGCTTCACAGCTCGAGGGTCCCAGGTTCAATTCCGGCTTGGGCCACTGTGTGTGTGGAGTCTGCACATCCTCCCCGTGTGTGCGTGGGTTTCCTCCGGGTGCTCCGGTTTCCTCCCACAGTCCAAAGATGTGCAAGTTAGGTGGAGTGGCCATGATAAATTGCCCTTTGTGTCCAAAATTGTCCTTAGTGTTGGGTTGGGTGGGGTTACTGGGTTATGGGGATAGGGTGGAGGTGTTGACCTTGGGTAGGGTGCTCTTTCCAAGAGTCGGTGCAGACCCGATGGGCCGAATGGCCTCCTTCTGCACTGTAAATTCTATAATATAATCTGACAATTAACATCAATTAATTACTGTTTATATTAATACAGTGGCATTAACATAGAAATACAGAAAATAGGGGCAGAAGTAGGCCATTCAACCCTTCAAGCCTACTCTGCCATTCAATATGGTGTTGGGTGGTCCTCTATGACAACACCATACTCCCGCACTCTCCCCATACCCCTTGACACCTTTGGAGTATGAATCATTTTGCCATTTGTGTTACATGTGAAGTCAACTTCATTACCCATGCTGCTTTTATTTAACCTCTTGCCATAGAAGGAGTGCAGTGATGATTTACCAGACTGATTCCTGGGATGGCAGGTCTGACGTATGAGGAGAGATTGAGTCGGTTAGGACTGTATTCGCTGGATTTCAGAAGATTGAGGGGGGGGGGGGAGATCTCAGAGAAATTTATAAAAGTCAAACAGACTAAATAGGGTAGATGCAGGGTGAATGGTCCCAATGGTGTGAGCGTCCAGAACTAGGGCTCACGGTCTGAGGGTACAGAGTAGAACCATTTAGAAGCTAGGTTTTTTTTGCAGTGGAACTTTTGATTTAATTATCTTTTTGAAGAAAATTTTGGAAATCAGAATTTATTTCAAATTTGTTTTCCATAATGATCAAAAATACGCAAGATCAGTTTTGTGATTAGACCTAAATCCTTATGAAAACCAATGGCTTTTAACAATTCGAAAACTTTGGTATCCTGAAAATAAAACGCTTTACAGTCATTTAAATTTCATTCTTCCTTCATTATGTTATATCAAGCATAGAAATCTGAGGGAATGGATTTTAAAATTGGTTTCCCTATTTTGAATGATGTGGAGATGCCGGCATTGGACTGGGGTGAGCACAGTAAGACGTCTTACACAACAGGTTAAAGTCCAACAGGTTTGTTTCAAATCACGAGCTTTCGGAGCGCTGCTCCTTCCTCAGGTGAATGAAGAGGTAGGTTCCAGAAACATTTATATAGACAAAGTCAAAGATGCAAGACAACGCTTTCAATGCGAGCATTTGCAGGTAATTAAGTCTTTACAGATCCAGAGAGAGGTGTAATCCCAGGTTAAAGAGGTGTGAATTGGCCAGGACAGTTGGTAGGATTTTGCAAGCCCAGGTATGTTTCTGGAACATACTTCTTCATTCACCTGAGGAAGGAGCACTGCTCCGTAAGCTAGTGATTTGAAACAAACCTGTTGGACTTTAACCTGGTGTTGTAAGACTTAAATAGAATCATAGAATTTACAGTGCAGAAAGAGGCCATTCGGCCTATCGAGTCTGCACCGGCTCTTGGAAAGAGCACCTTACCCAAGCCCACATCTCCACCCTATCCCCATAACCCAGTAACCCCACCCAACACTAAGGGCAATTTTGGACACGAAGGGCAATTTAGCATGGCCAATCCACCTAACCTGCACGTCTTTTGACTGGGGGAGGAAACCGGAGCACTGGAGGAACCCCACGCACACACGGGGAGAACGTGCAAACTCCGCACAGACAGTGACCTAATCCGGGAATCGAACCTGGGACCCTGGAGCTGTGAAGCAATTGTGCTAACCACTATGCTACCGTGCTGCCCTTCTTACCATATTTCGAATAACATTGGTATAGATTTTTGTCAGAAGCAAAAACGTTTTCGGGTGTTGCCTGATTTGGGTTTTTAATCTTAACAACTGTTCCAAATTTGAATATTTTTTTCAAAAATATTTTTTTTAAAGTGTTTTTATTCAGGTTTTCCATTTTATACACTGTCAAATAAATGTCTGTGTAGATCAGATCCAATTTACAAAACCCAAATATTGGAGGTATGCTCCCAGTCCCTACCCTTGCCCCCCCCCCCCCCCCCACGACTCCCCTGTCCTTTTTATTTTATTTTTAAATATTTTGGTTGAATTTTTACTTCTGTACACTTTACAATAGGTAAGTGAGATGGTTGTATGTACCATTTTGTTACTGCTGCCCCATGGCTTGCTCGGTCTTTTCCCATGTCCCCCTCCTAATGTTTCCCTGCGTTCCTCCCTTGCTGCCCCTCCCCCTTTTTTCCATCTGCTCTATGTGGTCCTATCTGTCCTTACTCCCTCCCACTTCCTTCCATTCCTATCCACTATTGGCTTGAACAGGCCTTGGAACAGGCTGATGATTAGCCCCACGCTTTATGGATGCTCTTGTCTGACCCTCAGATGGTGTACTTGATCTTTTCCAGGTGGAGAAATTCTGACAGGTCTGTCAGCCAGTCTGAAGTTGTGGGTGGTGCTGCTGATCGCCAGCCAAGCCAGATTCTCCGGCGTGCGATTAAGGAAGTAGAGGCAAGGGCATCAGCCCTCTTCCTCGTATGAAGTTCTGGCAGGATATCCCAAAGACTTTCACTCTCAGGCACGGCACCACCCTCACCCCCACAACCTTGGACATCGCCTTGAACAAGGCTTTCCAGAACCTGACAAGTCTGGGGCAAGACCAGAACATGGGAGTATAGTTGGCCGGGCCTCCCTAGCACCGTTCACACTTGTTCTCCCTTTTTGGGAACAACCTGCTCATTCGGGTTCTTTGAACTGCATTAAGCTTAGCCTTGCACAGGAGGAGGTGGAGTTGGCCCTTCTCAGTGCTTCGCCCCAGAGTTCCCACCCCACCTCCATCTCCAGTTTGTCCCCCCTTTTCTGTCTTTCTCCATCTAGTGATGTCCTCACCCTTTCTAACAGTCGTCCGTACATGTCCCTGCAGTTCCCCTTCTCCATACTACCTGCCTCCAGCAATTCTTCCAGTATTGGGTCTCTTGGGCCCTAGGGTACCTCTTCGTGTCCTTTATGGAGGATGTTTTGGATCTGTAAATGTCGGAGCTCCTGTCCGTTCGGTAGCTCCAGTCTTTCTGTCAGTTCTTCCAGGGTTGCAATTCTATCTCCCGTGTAGAGGTCCCTAACGGCGAGCGTCCTCCTGTCCTGTGTCCACTTCTTAAAAGTGGCATCAAGCATGGCTGGTGGGATTTTGTGGTTGCTGCAGATGGGGGCCATGGTGGACACCTCAGTTAAGCTGAAGTGTTGTCTCAGCTAGTTCCAAGTGTTTAATGCAGCTACCACCAACGGGCTGGATGTGTATATTGCTGGGGGGAATGGGAGCATTGTCGTGGCTAGGGCGCGGAGGGTCATTCCCATACAGGAGGACTCCTCCATTTTCACCCATTCCGTGCTTCCTTACCCATCCCCTCACTCTTTGGGCTGTGGCAGCCCAGTGGTAGTATTGCAAGTTCGGAAGGGCCGGGCTGTCCATGTTTCTTCTAGTCTGCAGTATATTTTGGGGGATTCTTAGATTCTTTGACTATTCCTTGGAAAAAGGCCTTGGGGATGTAGATCGGTGTGGAACAGGAAGAGGAACCTTGGCAGGACATTTATCTTGATCGTCCGCACCCTCCCTGCCAGGGAGAGCAGAAGTAGGTCCCATCTCTGCAGGTCCTTTTTAACTTAATCCGCCAGACTGATCAGATTCTATTTGTGGATCCGTGTCTAGCCGTGGGCTATCTGAATCCCCAGATAGCAGAATTTGTTTCAGGCCAGTGTGGATGGTAGTCCCTCCAGCTTCGTCCCTCCCCTCTTCGGGTTCACCGGAATACCTTGCTCTTGCCCAGGTTGAGTTTGTAGCCCGAGAAGATCTGAACTCTTCCAGGAACCTCATGATTTCCTTCAAACCATTCCGCGGGTCTGACATGTATAGGAACAGGTCATCTGCATAGAGCGAGATTCTGTGCACTCTACCTCCTCTTCAGACACCCTTCCAGCTTTTTGCATCTCGCAGCGTGATTGCCAGGGGTTCAATTGCCAGGGCGAACAGGAATGGGTGCAGCGGCATCCCTGACCAGTGCTTCTGTGCAGCTGAAAGTATTGGAGCTGGTGGTATGGGTCCAAACGCTCTCCTTGGGGGCGTTGTATAGGAGTTTCACCCATGAGGTGAACACCGTCTCTAGCCCAAACCATTCCAGTACGTCTATAAGGTGCTTCCATTCGATCTGTCAAAGGCCTTTTCTGCGTCCAAGGAGATGATCACCTCTGGTGTTCTCCTCCCGGATGGGGTTAGTATCACATTGAACAGCTGTCTGACATTCGCAGTTAGCTGTCTACTTTTGACAAAGCATGTCTGGTCCTCTGCGACCACTTCTGTACGCAGCTCTCCAGTCTCTTGGCCATGACATTCACAAGTATTTTCGCATCTACATTAAGCAGCAAAATCATAGAATCCCTGTCGTGCAGAAGGAGGCCATGCGGCCCTTTGAGTCTGCACTGGGCCTTGGAAAGTGCACCCTAGTTAAGTCCACATCTCCACCCTATCTCCATAACACTACATAACTTTTTTTTTGGACACTATGGGTCAATTTAGCATGGCCAGTCCACCTAACCTGCACATGTTTGGACTGTGGGAGGAAACCGGAGCACCCGGAAGAAACCCGCGCAGACTCGGGGAGAAAGTGAAAACTCCACACACGCAGTCACTCGAGGCTGGAGTTATGGTCTATATGATATGCAATCCATCGGATCTTTGTCTTTCTTGGGTATCAGCGATATGGTGGCCTGTGTTAGCATAGGAGGCAAAGTGCCACTCGCTCGCAAGTCTGCGAACATCTCCTGTAGTTGCGGGGCCAGAGCTGGTGCGAATTGTTGATAGACGTTACCAGGAGCCCATCAGGTCCCGGTGCCTTCCCTGCCTGCACAGAGGTGATACTCTCCATGAACTCTTCCTATTGGTGCTTCCAGTTCCCCCGTCTGTCATCCCCCATGACTGGCCACATGTCCAGTTCATTGAGGAACTGTGTCATCCCCAAGTCCCCGTCAGAGGGTTTGGAGGTGAACAGTCCCCGGTAGAAGGCCTCAAATGCTTGGTTGACCTTTTCTGGTTCGACTACCAGTCCGCCTCTGCTGTCCTTTATCTGGGCTGTTTCCCTCCTGGCTGCCTGCTTTCTCAACTGGTGGTTAGCACAGTTGCTTCACAGCTCCAGGGTCCCAGGTTCGATTCCCGGCTTGGGTCACTGTCTGCACGTTCTCCACATGTCTGCGTGGGTTTCCTTCAGGTGCTCCGGTTTCCTCCCACAGTCCAAAGATGTGCAGGTTAGGTGGATTGGCCATGATAAATTGCCCTTAGTGTCCAAAAAGGTTAAGTGGGGTTACTGGGTTACGGGGATTGGGCGGAGATGTGGAGTTGGGAAGGGTGCTCTTTCCAAGGGCCAGTGTGGACTCAATGGGCCGAAAGGCCTCCTTCTGCACTTTAATTCTATGATTCCCCATGCTCATAAAAGGTCACCTGTGCCTGGCGGAGTTCGTACACTGCTTTCCTGGTGGATAGCAGGTTAAAGTCCATTTGCAGTTTTTTCCTCTGTGCCAGAAGCTCTACGGTCGGGACCTTGGAGTATTTTCTGTCGACCTCCAGAATGGAGTCGATCAGTTGCTGCCTAGCCACCCTCTTCTCCCAATCCCGACGAGCCTTGTAGGCTATAATCTCTCCCGTAATCAGTGCCTTCATTGCTCCAGAACATGGAAGGTGAGAGTTCCCCGTTCTGGTTGTTAGTGATGCACTCGACTATGGCTTGTGGTGTTTTCTGGTAGTGGACCTTGTCGGTCAAGAGGTCTGTGTCCAACCTCCAAGCATAGCGTTGGGCACAGCTCATCTCCAACCTCACATCCATGTAATGTGGTCGGAGATGACTATTGCGGAGTTTTCCGCTCTTACTATTTCAGGAAGCACCGATTTCCCCACTGCCAAGAAGTCGACACGGGGGTATACCTTGTGCACCGGTGAAAAGAAAGAGAATTCCTTCTCAGGGGGGTGTAGGAATCGCGGGTCCACTGCTTCCATCTGCTCGATGAATGTTCCCAGTTCTTGACCATGCTTGTCTTTTTCCCTATTCTGGGGTTTGATCTGCCTGTCAATGGGTCCTGTATGCAGTTAAAGTCCCCCCCCCCCCATGATCAGTTGGTGTGTGACAATGTTGTGGATTTCCACCATGGCTTTTTTAATGAAATCCGTGTCTTCCCAGTTGGGCGCGTACACATTTACCAGGACTACAGGGGCCCCATCTGGGACACCACTGACCATGACTTAGTCCCCCTGGGTCCGTAACCATCCTTGTCGCTTTAAACACCATCCTCTTACTGATCAGTATGGTTACTCCCCTAGCCCTCGGCCCGTAGCATGAATGGTACATCTGTCCCAGCAGCCCTTCCTTACCCACAGTCGGTCCTTCTCCCTCAGGTGCATCTCTTGAAGGATGACTATATCGGCTTTCAAACTTCTCAAATAGGTGAAGACTCTGCATCTTTCCACCGAGTCCCCTAATGTTCCAGGTGACAAGCCTGGTGGGTGGTTTTTGTCCCCATTCCTGCGGGATCAACAATGCTTACCTGTGGCGGGGTTCCTACACTCCGGGGTTTTCCTTTGTTCGGAGGCCGTCCAAAATGGCTGCAGTCACCGGACTCACCATAAGGTCGGGTCCCTGCACTCCGGGATTTCCCTTTGTCCAGGGGGCACTCAACACAGCCGTCAACTATGCGTCCATCACATGGGTGCGCCCCTGAACTCTGGGGTATCCTTTTGTTTAGGGACCCTCCGAAGTGGCTGCTTGCGGTGCCATCCTGCTCCCACAACCTGCACCTTACCTGTTGAAACCAATCTGAGGCTCATTCTATGTCCTTTCCAGCTGCTCGCCTTCTTCTGTCTCGCCCACCCCAGGATCCTCTCACGATCCTGATAACGATGCAGTTTCACGATTATCATCTTGGTTGTTCCCCCGCTTTGGGATTCGACTGGAGCGATCTGTGCAGTCTGTAGATCTCCAGGGGTTGGGGAAGTTGTCCCTCCACACTAGCTTGCCCAACATTTGGGCAACATAGCCCCTCGGGTCCATGCCCTCAATCCCCTCTGGCAGGTCCACGATCTGGATATTCTGGTGTTGGGACATCTTCTCATGGTCCACGACTTTCCCCTTCAAACTCCCCTGTGTTACTACCAACCTTTTAATTTCAACCTCTTGAGTGACAATCCTGTCATTCTGGTCCGACGACACCTTCTCCAGCTCAGGGATCGTCTGCCTCTGCACCTCCACCTTCTTCCCCAGTCCATCGATCGCCATCTGCATGGCGACCAACACCTCCGCTACTGCCACCTTGACCGCCACCTGGATTTCCACCTTTATTGCCTCCCTCATTGCCATCAGTTCCTTTGTCAGGAACGTCTTCCATCCATCTTCAGGTTTGGAGAGGGGGAGGGGGGAGGCCGCTGCTTGAATCGCCGGTCTCCCTCTCTCCGGGGTGGCCGTGGACCCCACACCTCGTGGGTCTGCCGTCTCGTCCACCCGCTGTTTGCGGCCTTTTCCTCCGCTCATGCCATCTCTGCGTTCTCTCGAGCTGGCATGATGGCTCTATTCTGTCCCTTTTCTTAATAGTGGGTGAGATGCTATTGAATTTTCATCCGAATCAAGGTTCATACTCCAGTGCCCCATACAGTCGGAAGGGTGTCACCTTTCAGAGAATGACCATTGTTTTTTTTTCAAGGAACACATTTGCAACCCGAAGGCTGAATTTCAGTGTGGCCTACATCAAATATGCAATTGTGGGCCAGAAATTTCCAGCCATTGAAATCCGCTGTACCCACCAGTAGCGCATTCCTGCCCGAGTGGGGCGTGGGGTGGCTTCAATGGGAAATCCCATTGACAAGCGGTGGGAGTAGAGAATCCCTCTGCCAGGGAATGGCGTGCCGCCGAGAAACATGGTGCTGGGGACCAGAGATTCCAGCCCATGGACAAATAAGGTTAAAAACAGGCAACAATCATTTGGTAACAAAAGTAGGCAAAGAAATTCTGGTAAAGTAGCGGATGGGATAATAATTGAAGAGTCGTGTTGAGATGTTAAACCAGATTATAGTCCAGTAATGTTACCACATTGCAACAGCCTTCCAGAGAGTCCTCCTCCAGGTACCAGGCCCTAAGAGGATGTTGGTGACCATTGACTTTAATTGGATTGGCCCACGATTATGGTGAAGTATTGCCATGGCTTGCCATTGCCTTCTTCAGCATGACAGACCACAAATCTCAGGCACTCCCCCTGCCTGCCGTCAGGCATGTTGGAAGGGTTGACACTGTACCTTGTGCTGTATATCGTTTGATTTTTAAAAAAGGACTTTTCCCTTTTTCCATTTGAGCAACCACCTCATCCGATTGTCCAGCCTTCTCTTCATCAGACATGGCCTTACATTTGGCTGCATGTTTTCTCTGGAAGTGTCGGTTCAAACTGTATCCTTAGAATACGGCGATACTTCCTTTGCAAACTAAGCGCACAGCTTTCCCTGCTACCTCCCTAAAGGAGCATTTGGAAGTCCACTCCTGTTTAAGCCCTCGGCATTCAGCACCTGCTTTTCTCTTCCTCAACAGATTCATGTTTGTATTGTATCCCTCCACTGGGGCGCGGTCAATGTGAATTCTTGCAAAACTAATAATAATATTAAAAACTAAAAACGATGTAACTAATTTTCATGCCTCTCCTGTGCTAAACCATTGGTTGGTATGATTAACAATATGATCATAGCAACCAGTCATAGACCGGTACCCTGCAAGCAGACACTGCATTATCGCTGTACAACATTCACAGATAAAGTAAATTTTGATCAAAGTGCAACATTCTGTTTCTTCTGGGAGTCTTGGCAGGCCAGACAGAAGTGTTATAACACCAGATCTGGCTCGTACTTTGCCCACTGATTTACAGCTGATAAACAGCCTCGTTGGCTAGGTGGTAAATGCACCTTCTTGCTGCCATCAAGTACTGGAGAGGGACGTGAACCTAGAGAAGGTTAGAGGTAGGGATGCCATCCCTGTGTCGCAAGTTCCCTCTCTGGAGAATTAGAAGAGTAAGTGTGGAGAATTAGAAGAGTAAGAGTAAGAGATGTGAGCTGCTGACTTGCGTTTTTTCTTCTGTTTCTGTTCCGTATTATTTCATTCCTTGTCATCAATTTGTCTTACAGATAAAAGTAACCTATCCCGATGGCTCTTTTGCATCCGGTGTACATCTCGAAGTATCGTTATTTGGTACAGGGCTACTGGACCTTTACGGTACAGGACTGACTGACCAGATTGGCGAGCTAGGTTTTGTCCTCAATGTTCCCTGGAGTGCTCAGAACATGAGCATTAATGTAAGAGTCCGTTTCCAGCTTTCAAATATATTTTTTGCTGATCTTGATCATTTCATGCGTAACCAGCAATTCCTTTCCCAGTTTATGGTGACAGTTAACCTAACTATTTAGCCCCTCCGCCCACCATAACTCACAAACCCCATTTAGGTTCTCTCCCGCTATTCCCTGGACCTAACATGATCTGCGCTGGGTGCAACGCGGCAAGAGAATCCTAAGATCATGACATATAGGAGTAGAATTAGGCCATTCAGCCCATCGGGTCTTCTCTGCCATTCCATCATGGCTGATACGTTTCTGATCCCCATTCTCCTGCCTTCTCCCTGTAACCGATGATCCCCCTATTAATCAAAAACCTATCTATCTCTGTCTTAAAGACATTCATTGATTTGGCCTCCACAGTCTTCTGTGGCAATGAGTTCCACAGCTTCACCACCCTCTGGCTGAAGAAATTCCTCCTCATCTCAGTCTTACAGGATCATCCCTTCAGTCTGAGGCTGTTCCCTCGAGTTCCAATCTCTCCTACTCATGGAATCATCTTCTCCACGTCCATTCTATATAGGCCTCTCAGTATTCTGTTAAGATCTCCACTCCATCGAGTACAGACCCAGAGTCCTGAACCGCTCCTCATATAGGTAGACCTTCATTTTGGGGATCATTCTTGTGACACCTCCAGGGCCAGCACATCCTTCCTTAGATTCCAAATGGGTTCTGACCAGAGCCTTATACTGACTCAACAGAACATCCCTGCTCTTGTATTCTCGCCCTCTCGACATGAATGCTAACATTGCATTTACCTTCCTTTAAAAAAAATGTATTTTATTACAAACATGTATCAAAACAGGTTACAGCAAATAAACACCCTGGGAAACAAACATGGTCATAAACATCCCCCACCTTTCCTGAAAACCCCCTGAAGAGCCCCTTAACCCATACTTTATCCTCTCTAATCATAGGAAGTCGTACAAGTCACCCAACCAAGCCGCTAACACCGGTGGCGATGCTGACCGCCACTGCAGCAAAATTCGCCACTGTGCAATCAGAGAGGCGAAGGCCAAGACATCGGCCTTTCTCCTCTCCATGAGCTCCGGCTTCTCTGAAGCCCCAAATATCGCCACCGAAGGGTCCGGGTCCACCTCCTCCTCCACTATCCTGGCTAAGACTGCGAACACTCCTGCCCAGAACCTTCCCAATTTTTCGCAACCTCAAAATATGTGTGCGTGATTTGCTGGCCCCCGCCCACACACCTCACACTCATCTGCTATCGCCTGAAAGAACCCACTCATTCTCGCCCAAGTCATATGCACCATGTGCACCACCTTAAACTGTATCAGGCTCATCCTTGTACAACAGGAGGTTCTGTTTACCCTTTGCAGTGCCTCACTCCATACTCCCCAACTGATCTCCCCTCCCAACTCGACTTTCCATTTCTCCTTAATCGTCTCCATTTGCCTTCCTAACTACCAACTGAACCTGCACAGAAGAGAATCCTGAACCGTGACTCCTAAGTCTCTTTGTGTGAAGTCTTTTCCCATTTAGAAAGTAGTCTATGCCTTTATTCTTCCTATCAAAGTGCATAACCTGATGGTCAGAATCGCCGCCATTCACTCTGTTTCTGTCTCCACAGATGCTGCCAGACCTGCTGGGGTTTTCCAACATTTTCTGTTTTTATCAGGATGGGATTCTCCACACGATGCATGTTTCACGGTGGTGGAGCGAGTCTGCCATTGGCCGTGGGCAGGATCTTCTGGTCTCAGTCTTGTCAATGGGGTTTCCTGTTGAATTCATCTCCGCCGCCGTGAAACCCACGGCAAAAGTGCGCCGTCGGTGGGAGTGGAAAATTCCACCAGCATGAATGATCGGAAAGTTCTGGCCTCAGTGTCTGACTTATATTCATGGCCTCAAGCTTTGAGTGGCACACAAGTGAAAAATATTCTTTATCAGGGCACCACTCAGACGTTTCCCGTTTGGAAATTGGGTGTGCTGTATAATGAGCCATGGATTCCTTTACACCGCTTCCAAGGCAAATTCATAACCCTATTACCTTATCAGTTGTTACATGTAACACTGATATGTTATCCGGGAGTTGAGCTGACTAGCAGGTTGGCCATAATATCATTAAATGACAGAGCAGGCGTGAGAGGCCAAATGACCTACCCCTGCTCCTTATTCATCTGTTTGGATGTCAAGTGGCTGCCTGTTAACTCAACATTGTTCCATCCCTCATCACATCTATTAGTGTCTGTGAGTCTATCTGTTCTGCCATCGATTACTGTCTGTCACAGCCATCTTTTGACCCTATCTTGCCTCTCCAGGTGACTGCTGGGAATAGTTCCACTGGGTTTGAAAAGATATCTAAAGTGGTGAAGAAAACTCTTTCTGCCAGCAGTAGATACCTGCATATCAAGGTGCCGCATGTTCTGCTCTATCCTCGAGACAGCATCACTGTACATCTGACAGCGATCAGCCAGCAGAACATCAGTAACGTCCATTATTACTATTACATGGTTAGTTTGTAAAACTTGCATCAAAGGTTTGAAGGAGTTAGGTAGTCATCAATCCGCAAAAAATGTGGATGTTTAGAGCATAAACGCAACAAATCTAATTCATATAGTGCCTTTACCACAGTAAAAGAAAATCCCAGGGCAACTCACAGGAATGATTAGCAAAACATGAAAAATGAAATGAAAATCGCTTATTGTCACAAGTAGGCTTCAAATGAAGTGACTGTGAAAAGCCCCTAGTCGCCACCTTCCGGCGCCTGCTCGGGGAGGCTGGTACATGTTCTACCGCCCAGCGAAATAAAAAAAATTTAAACGAGAAAATCATTCACGGGATGTGGGCATCGCTGGCTCGGCGCCGCATTTATTGCCCATCCCTAATTGCCCTTGAGAAGTGGTGGTGAGCCACCATTGTGAACCGCTGCAGTCCGTGTAGTGTAGGTGCTCCCACAGTGCTGTTAGGGAGGGAGTGCCAGGATTTGAACGCACAAGAGTAACAATGAATAGGGGAAAATTTTAACAATTGGAACTAGGTCGCTTTTCAGTAAATGGTACCCGTACCTCAACAATCGAATAAGGCAAAGGGGAGGCTGTCGAGGAGCAGGAGGCATACATTCAGCCGTTTGATCCTGTTTCTCCATTTAATTAGGTTGCTCATGATTTGCCCCTCAACTAAATCTCCCACATTAGTTCCTTTGCCCTTGACACTCTTAACGAACAAGAGCCTACTGAATTTTTCAATTGATCCCCTGCTGCAGTCGCTCAACAAGAGAGAGAATCCGAGATTAACATTAACCTCTGTGTGAAGAAGTGCTTCCTCACATCATTGAATTGCCTAGCTCCAATGTTATGGCTATGTTACAGCACACACATGATGGATCGAATGGCCTTTTGCTGAGCTGTTAAACTTTATGACTCTATGACGTACCCTCTTTTTGGGCTACCCTGCACGTGAAATAGCTTCTCCCTGTCTACCCCCTGAACCTCATAATCGTCTTTAATACCTCAGCCCCTTAAACTGCTATATTGAAAGGAATGCATACCTGGTATATATAACCCCAGCTCCATAATTTCAGCACCATATTTTGTTTGCAGCAGTATCACTCTGGTGAATCAGCACTTCACACGTTCCGAGAAAATATATGTCATTCCATAGAATTTCCACAGTGCAGAAGGAGGCCATTCAGCCCATTGAGTCTGCACCGACCCTCTGAAAGAGCAACCGACCTACGGGAAGAATGTACAAACTCCACACAGACAGTCATCCAAGGTCACAAGTGAACGGGTCCCTGGCACAGTGAGGCAGCAGTGATGGTGCTGCCCAGAAACACTCACACCGGAGATTTAACATTGATATTTATTTCTCACAGGCTAGCAACTCCCTGAGGAGACATGTCATGCAATTGCTGTCCGCAACCCCCTCGAGGGGGCACATTGGAAGTGCCAGACTGCACATTTGCATTTCCTTGGCACCCGTCCTCTTTCCGCCCCCCTGGCAGAGCTCAGCCTTTCGCAGAGCGCATTTCGTGCAATAATTGGCCAATAATTGGCCAGCCAGCGTGAAATATCTGCTCTCGGGTCGATCCCAAGCCTGGAACGGGTTTCACGTCAACTTTCAGGCCCCACCGAGTGCAAAAATATGAGGCCGTGGTTTGCCGGGTGAAATGACTTCTATCTCTTTGCATCCTTAATTGTCTGAATGTTCATTTGCTTTTGCCAAGGTCTGTATTCTGAATGTGTGCTTGTCCTGACTTCAGCTATGTATTATTCTCAGGTGGTGGGCAGAGGAAAAGTACTGGATTTTGGGAGTGTCGAGAGGGTGCCAGGGGCCACGTTCGAACTTCCCATCACTCGGGAGATGGTTCCTCATTTCCACATTTTGGCTTATTACATCTCCAATGATAATCACAAAAAGGAAATCATCATGGACTCCGTACTGGTTGAAGTGGAGAGCCTATGTGATACTCAGGTGTGCCTCACAGTTTTTTTTTTGGTGATGTATGTACCACGTGATTTTTTGTAATCAAAATTGATACAATTTATGCCACCAGTGTTCCAATTTTTAAAATTCGCTCAGGGGATGTGGGCGGTGCTGGCTTGGCCAGCATTTATTGCCCCATCCCGATATGCCCTAGAACAGAGTGGCTCAGGAAATTCCAAATGGAATTGATGAGTCAACTACATTGCTGTGAGTCTGGAGTCACCAAAATGTATAGGTGGCAGATCTCCTTCTCTAAGCGTTGTCAAACATTTAGTTCCAGATTTTTATTGAATTCAAATCGCACCATCTGCCATGGTAGGATTCGAACTGGTGTCCCTGGATTGCTAATTCAGTGACAATACCACTACACCATCTCCTTCCCAATGAAATTCAATACAATCTCAAGGAGCAGCTCTTCATCTTTCAACGGGACACTTTGCAACCTTCTCTACACAAGATTGAGATCAACGATTTTAGACCATAACATCTGTCCCCAATTTTGTTTGTGTTTCTTTTCTCTTTATCTCTTCTTGTTGCTTTCTCATTTCCTTTACTTCCCATTTGGACAGCAACTGTCCAGGATCCTGCCATTAAAGCCCATTGTCTCCTTCTTCACTTGTCCCGTTACCGCGGCTGGCCTTGCATCAGAACCCTTTTCTCATTTAATCACACCATCCTTCCACCCTAATGCAGTTCTTGCCATTCGTTCTTCTTCCCACCATGCCATC